>NC_135786.1:9705000-10028214 GCF_051106095.1 Pogona vitticeps | reverse complement strand
TTGCCTCTTTAAATTGGTGCCACACAATTGTTGCAAAGCTTGGCAGGGAACTGTTGCAAGTTAAGAGTCTATTTTCGAGGTTAATTCTCAGACGGGTCTAAGAAAATGTTCCACACTCTTTTCTGGTCTCCCGGTCATTTTCTGTCTTGTGCCCTGATCTCTAAGATCTGCTGCCCACTGTTCCACGTGGGACAGAAAGGGATTTCCAGCTCAATAAGGTAATGCATTTTGCTAACAGGGCCTCTATTAAACTCCAAAATCTGTGTCCATTTTCAAAGCTCCATTTCACGAGCCAATATCCCAGCAGAAAATTGCATGCAAAAAAAAAATTGCATGCAGAAAAAAATGCATGAAAAAAACACACCCTGTCTTTGTATTTGTCATTACTTTATGAGGGGCAACGATTCGACTGGACTGAAGGAGCATGCAGGCTCAGCATTTCCAGCATTTCCTTTGCTGCAGTTATGTTCAGTCGGTAGTGCCTGCCGGTGAGTATGCAAAATGATTTCCCTTTCACTCCATTAGAGCTGGAAGGCCAAGGTCAAACTCTTGACATTTGGAAGGCTCCAGCGTCAGTGGAAGCTGACGAAAGGCTTCCCTATTTTAGTAGCTGGCTTGATCTACAGCCTAGCCTCCCTGGACTCTGGCCCCTACGTTAGCTCTGGCAGAGGAGTATAAAACGGTGTGAGCTTGTGGCCATGTCTCTACCCTTCCGAGGATCTTCTGTCATTGGCAGAACATCTGGCCCATATGTAGCCTTTAGGCAACGTCTGGAGTGTAGATGTGTTTTTATTTTCGTGTTTGGCATTTCGACATTATGTGTTAAAAATTCCTTCCTCAGAGTCCAGCCTTTTTGCTGAAACAAAACAGCGAATTTGGGTTTGGTACAAAATGCACATTTTTAAAAGGTGGAAAGCAAGGTGTTTTTTTTTTTTCAAAGCACATAGGATGTGCAGCAGATAAAACTGATGAAAAAAAAGCACTGGTCTTTTTATCCTCAGGCAGTGGCGAAAAAAAAATTTGTAGGAGTTGTGTAGAGACAACCTGTTTCGTATGCATGATGTTGTGAATGCCTGTGGATATAAAAATTACTAAACTTTAGAAACAACATTAAAAAAATATCAATGGTCTTTATATATGTAGACTTTTTCTTTGAATATAAAAATAATGAGAATTATACTTATTTTAGTATGGCTTGACTTAAGTGTCAACATGCTAGAAAAGATGTCCATTAATGCACTATTAGTGTATGGAACCTAATGTTGCAGGAGAGGACAACAGTTCCCGGCTTAAAAGGTTTGTTTGTTTGTTTGGTGTTTTTTTAAAAAAATTGTATTCATTTTCAATAGGGATAGGATTAGGGATAGGGGGCTGGGGGAGTGGACATGGATGGGGAAGGGTCAGCTTGGAAGCATTTTAAGAGGCATTGCACAATACATTGAAGAAAAATCCATCAAGGGCTATTAGCTAGGATGCCTAAATAGTACTTTCGTTTTCCGATACTGGTTATCTCTTCATACGGTCTACTAGGACAGGGATTTGGTGGAGCCAGAGCTCACAATTGCAAAGTATTCACCAAATTTAATTAACGGGGATGACGATGACTGCCAAAATGGCAGTTCGTCTTGGTTTGTGGAAGTCCACAAAGCAGGGATTTGTTTGCATTTGTAAGAAACTTACAAATTTTCCAAAATGAACCACAAATCGGGACTTTGTATTTTTTGGGGGGAATTTTTTTTAATGACAGCCTGCCCCCGCCTTCCCAGTGACCCCCAATTGCCTCCCCACCTTTTTCTGCCACTGCCTCCTCCACCACCCCTGCTACTGCTGTCAATGGCTCCTGTAGGCCGGCTGGTCTCTGTGAATGTCCCCATCTCTCAGTTGAGTGGTGGGGACATGCGCAGAGTCCCCCAGCAGGCTTGAAGGAAAGCTTGGAAGAGGCCCTTTTTTCGATCACAATGATTGACATCCCCTGGATATCTAACTAGAAACTGGTTAGCCAATACTTGCAGCTGACCATTCTAACACATCACAGCAAGCTGGATTTAAAATATTTTTTTACACTCAAACCAGTTGTATCACATCTCTCCGAGGCTGACTACGTCAGGTCCTCCAGATAAGATTGGTCAATGATTAGGTAAGGACAGCAGGTTGAGGCATGTGGTTTTTCAGATGTTGTTGCACTGCAATGTCCATGAGATGTGGCCAGCATAATCCATGGTGAAGGATGATGTGAGTTGCAGTCTGGAAGCATACAGAGGGCAAATATTGCCTGCTGCTGATTTGTATAGTTAATAAGCAGGGATTTGTTTGCATTTTGTTCTCCAGCACCACTATAGAACTGGCAGAGAAACAATACTGAGCTGGATAGCTCAGTGGTTTAGGTACCGTATTTTTCCATGTATAAGACGCCTCATGTATAAGATGCCCCCCACTTTTCTAATTCACAATTAAGGAATCTAAGTGGGGCTTAGCAAGTGCAGGGGGAAAGGGATCAAAGCGCTGCAGGATCGCTTTGATCCCTGCTTTCACCTCCACTTGTTTTTGTTCTCTCCTCAGCTTACTTCCATGTATAAGACAACCCTCAATTTTTAGTCTAAAGGTTTTAGACAAAAGTATAGTCTTATACACGGAAAAACACGGTAAGTCTCTGGCTGCAGAGCCAAAGATTGGGAGGTTAGTTCCCCACTGTGGCTCCCTGACAGGGATTGGACTTGATGATCCATAGGGCGTCTTCCAGCTCTGCAGTTTTAAGATGATGATGATGATGATGATGATGATGATGATGATGATGATTTGGTATTTATTGGCAGATAATGCAGTGACCTAGCACTGAACTTATGACTGCTGAAGAGAAATAATCATGCCGAAGGCTGGTATTAAAAGCAAAAGAAAAAGTTATCATTTATTAACTAGGGAATCTATTGGAGGGTCATGTGGGAGAGGAAAGGATGGCTAACAGTTGTCAAAGATGCCTCTAGAGCAGACTTCCATGTCTGCAAGTCTGCCTCTTTCACTTAAACGGAAAAGCGAGAAGAATGGATTTCAGAGAACAAAGTAGGAAGGAGGCCTAAGACTATCAATCTAACCACAGATCTGGTAATGACAAAATTTAGAATTCCTAGAAAACACATGAGAGCGATTTACCTGTTGCTGCCCAGCCCTCTCAGTTCAGAATCCTTGCTATAGGCATCAGTGATCTTTCCAGAACATGGCCTCATCTCACGACGATGATGATGATGATGGTCTCTAAATGAGCTGTGAACAGAGTGAGTTTCCCTGCTCTACCACTCTGAGAGATGTAACCTGGCTGCCCTTCTTTACTCATAACTGCTTGGAGTCCTACTCCTTACTCAGCCATGCCTTCAAGAGATGGCTGCTATCTTTCTGTAGGTTAAGAATATCCAATTTCCCCTACATGACATCCCCTGCAGTTCCTCTGTTTCTTGTACAGATTCATTTTCCACATCTATTGATTTATCGCTCCTGATGTCCTGGATTAAGAGGAAGAAAGAAAGTTGCCTCTATAATAAAACTATATTGAATGGATAGACTGTCAGACATATTGTGAGCCCGAAGCATTTGAATGATCATAACCAGAGCAATTGGAATAATAAGGTTCTGCCAGAAGCTTCCAGAAGCCTGTTCTGAACTCCAGCCCTGCCATGCAGGCAGCAAACATCCTTCTAACTTTCTCCATTCGCACTGGAGTGATTC
The DNA here is from genome assembly GCF_051106095.1 of Pogona vitticeps. Taxonomy (NCBI): domain Eukaryota; kingdom Metazoa; phylum Chordata; class Lepidosauria; order Squamata; family Agamidae; genus Pogona; species Pogona vitticeps. The sequence continues at coordinate 10,024,497 of NC_135786.1, read as the reverse complement.
AGGAAATATTGTCAGGGTCTCTTCTGACTTGTTAATTGTTTGGGCCCTGATCGTATTCTGTGCTGAAATGCATAAAGGAAGCCTGGCAGAGATTTTTTTTCCCCCCTGTCCAAGGTCAGTAACCAAGATTATTGCTTCACAGTGGAATTTTAGGCTCAATAAATCTTCCTTCCAGATGAACTCTGACAGTCTATTATAAACAATGCTAAGAGCTGCATCCATATTCTCTTTTCCACTAGTACTGACCATGAGTCAATTGCATTAAATTATGTTCATGTGCTGGTTTTTCATTCTCTGTGATAAGTGAAAGAATCTGGTTTTTAAACATGTGTGTGTACTCATACAACATACACAAACATACATCTACCTATGTATAAGAATAGACCAGATAGGAATTTTTGTGCTTCTACCTAGACAGATACTCAATTTAGTTTTAAAAAATCCATTTCTGTATATTGTCTTCTGCCTATTAAAAGATGCTCAGAGCAGTTTAGAATCAGGATATGGCTTGCTTTTACTCTTTTTAAAAAATGAAAGATACTTATATATTTGTAATCTTGCAGGAGGGAGCCTGGTGCAGAGCTTGTAACAACTGAAGAGAAGCAAGTAGCCTGGTAACTGGCATTAGTTAAATAGATAAAAAGGTTCCCCTTGACATCTAGTCCAGTCGTGTCCAATTCTAGGGCGCTCTGCTCATCCCTGTTTCCAAGCCATAGAGCCAGTGTTTTGTCCAAAGACAGTTTCTGTGGTCACGTGGCCAGCACAACTAGACACAGAATGCCGTTACCTTCCCACCGTGGTGGTACCTATTTATCTACTTGCATTTTTACACGCTTTCGAACCACTAGGTTGGCAGGAGCTGGGACAACCGACAGGAGCTCACTCCGTCACGTGGATTCGATCTTACGATGGCTGGTCTTCTGACCTTGCAGCCAAGAGGCTTCTGCAGTTTAACCCGCAGCACCACCATGTCCCCTTGTTAAATAGATAAATAAATGTAATTTATGTGGTTAAAATATTTTTTCTTGCCATGCTCCTTAAAAAGGTCTTTGCTTGGTTGTGGAAAGACAGCAAAGATGGGGCTGGTCTGGCCTCTTGTGGGAGGGAGTTCCATAGTTTGGGGACAGTAACAGAGAAGGCCCTCTCCTGTGTCTCCACCAGGCACACGTATGAAGGTGGTGGGACGGAGCGAAAGGCATCTCCTTATGATCCTGATGATAAATACATACTGAAAAGGGAGGTAGGAAGAAATGTTTAGCATCTAACAAGAAATCTGCCACTAGAATATACAGGAGGACACACTATTCTTAAATTTGCACAGAGATGGTCCTAAAGCAGCTTCTTATGTTTGCAGCATCTGCTGGAAGCTTTATCTGCTTCTTTCCAATTGAACTAGGGAAGCAACGAGAACGAGGAAGCAACCTCAGATAAGCAGGAGGAAGAAAGAACCTGCAAGTAGAAAGCTATGAGCACAGAGATTTAGGAAGGGCAAGATGAGGAAAAACACATTCAGGCTGGTTGAGGGGATTCTGGGAGTTATAACTTCACCTAGCTCAGAAAAACTGCCAATGGCCATAACTAGGTGCTCAGGGAGTTCCTGCCCCTGCATTCAAGACCTAGGAGGTGGTAATCCAAGTCAGGGCTTCCAAAGCACCCATTTGTTAAGTGGGTCACCATTTCTGGTGTAAGAAACAGTTTGCTGATGTGAGCATGGGTGGCTCCTATCCCGTCAACACTACAGATGGGCACAAATCAGCAAAATGCAGGTTTGTCTTGGTTTATGGCTCAGGGAAGTGCACAAACAGATAGATTAGGCATCATGCAGTCTCAAGAGACTAAGGTAATATGCTCTGAATAGAGGTCTTGGAACAGTGTCTAGTGTGGCTGAGGAGGCCAATTCGAGAGTAACAATCTCTTGCACACTGAAGACAAATACAACCTGTCCCCTGCCCAGCTCCCTGGTTTTGCTGGTTTCAGGACTGCCTCTTTGCCTCAGCCTGCTGGACAAGGGTCTCTTCAAATTGGGAGAGGCCATGATGCCACCTCTCCCATTTTGTCCATGAACAACAAATCACAAATTTATGAACTTTCCCCAAATGAACCACAAATCAGTTTGTTCGTTTGTTTGACTTTTTTTAATGGCAGACTGCTAGTATGCACAGGCTGCCTTTAAATTATTATTTTTTAAAAATTTTAGGCAGCTGGACGGCTTTTGTAGGCCAGCTGCCTTTGCCCGCACCCCTGCCTCTCAGTTAGAAGGAAAGTGGGTTGCTGTCTCTCAAGACAGTGATGGTGGAGGTAGCAGGACAAGGGCGGCCACAAGGGCAGTGGAGTGGGGTGGGGAAAATGAACTCAGAAATTTTGTTAAATCACAAAAAAGTTGGTTAGTTCAGGAAAGTTCAGATTCTCTTGTTTTGAACCCGAACCGACCAGAATAAATGAACCAGCAATTTTTTTGATGAACTTCCTGGTTCATTTTTAGATTCGTGCCCATCTCTAGTCAACCCCTAGCACCGACTGAGGGCCCTCATCTTTCCCCCAAGAGTCCCACAATAAAACTGCCCAGGGCTCCCACCACAAAGTGAAGCTTACCTGTCTTTTGAGAAACAGTGCTAGGTCCTGGCTGGAGATTCTGCAGGCTTCTCCTGTGAAGAATCTTTTCCACATCCTACTTGGGAGCATGAGTTCAATCTGGAACATGGAGTTGATTATTTATAACGTGATTAGATAGGGCACAGAGAAGAGCTGGCTGTTGGAGTATTTGCAACCTCGCATGCTGTCTCTACTAGGTGTGGCTGGGAGGGACCTTTCCGGGCCTGAGTGACTGTTAATTCAGCCAATCAATAGTTCCTCCTGTCTCTGAATTCAAAGAGAGCTGCACCTTTCTGCTTTAGAAACTTTCCCCACTCTCTGTTGTCTGTTAGAAGCAGTGTGTCTGTTGAAGTGTGTTGCTCAAAGTAGTCATGTTATCTGTTATCTGTTCCCTGTAAGTAAATGAAACACTTTTATTCTTTCTACTACTAATGTCTCAGAGTGAGATACTGAGACCTGTAAGTGCCAGTGGATGGGAAGGAAGAAGGGGTGGAATTTTGGGGAAATTGAAGCTATTCTGCTCTGTGTCTTCCTGCACTTCTGTTGTGCAGCCAGAGGAACTTAACCAAAATTCGAAACTCTGCAATGCTATCCCCTCCACCACAATAGTTACAGATCCCAAGATTTGCCCATGGAAACCCTAATGCATAAAAGCTGTTGTCACCATCCTTAAGAGGTATCCTCTGACTTTCAAGTGAATAATCTGTTGTGAATAAAGACGGTGGGAGAGCTGAATGCTGCTGTATACTCTAATCTTGTAAGCACCACTCATGGTTGCCCAGGATATCAATGCAAAATGTTTCTCCGGGGAAGTACATTTATTAAACTCCTAATGGAATTAGAGTACTCCAACCAATAAGACAGGTGATTGGCTCACTCTTTCTCCTTCTCTCCCCCTCTCTCTTTTTAAATGTTATTAGTTAATGCAGCTTGATATCAAAAGTTCTGAGGGGGAGAGAAAAACAGCCTTTGCTGATTCATGTTTTCCCCCCTTTAAAAAAAATATCTTTACATGATCTTCCTCATTCTTTTCTCTCCCCTATACAGTGAAGATATGTAAAGGAGGTGCTCCCAATTTATTAAGCAAAGAGAGAGAGAAAAAATATTTCTTAGAATTGCAAATAAACCAGTTGTTGTATTAAATTTGTTTTCTTGATAACCAAGGCCTAATTTAAATTCTGTTGGCCAGTTTCTTATTGCTAAGCCCAGATCGGTGTAGACCTGTAAGTGCCAGCTGATGGGAAGGAAAAGAAAGGAGTAGAATCTGAGGATAGTGAAGCTTTTCTGCTCTGGCCGTCCCCGACCTTCTGCTGTGCAGTAGACCCATTAAATTAATTGGTGAAGGGGGTGTGAACACTAAGATATATATCTCACTATGCTGGCCACACTGGAGGAATCCCAAGCCGGAATTAAGATTGCAGGAAGAAATATCAATAACCACAGATATACAGATGATACTATTCTGATGGCAGAAAGTGAGGAGGAATTAAAGAACCTCTTAATGAGGGTGAAAGAGGAGAGTGCAAAAAATGGTCTGAAACTCAACATCAAAAAAACTAAGATCATGGCCACTGGTCCCATCACCTCCTGGCAAATAGAAGGGAAAGATACGGAGGCAGTGACAGATTTCACTTTCTTGGGCTCTCTGATCACTGCAGATGGTGACAGCAGCCACGAAATTAAAAGATTCCTGCTTCTTGGAAGGAAAGTGATGACATACCTCAACAGCATCTTAAAAAGGAGAGACATCACCTTGCCAGCAAAGGTCCGCATAGTCAAAGCTATGGTTTTTCCAGTAGCGATGTATGGAAGTGAGAGCTGAACCATAAAGAAGGTCGACCGCCAAAGAATTGATGCTTTTGAATTGTGGTGCTGGAGGAGACTCTTGAGTGTCCACTGGACTGCAAGGAGAACAAAACTATCCATTCTGAAGGAAATCAACCCTAAGTGCTCACTGGAAAGACAGATCCTGAAGCTGAGGTTCCAATCCTTTGGCCATCTCATGAAAAGAGAAGACTCCCTGGAATAGACCCTGATGTTAGGAAAGTGTGAAGGCAAGAGGAGAAGGGGACAACAGAGGACGAGATGGTTGGACAGTGTCATCGAAGCGACCAACATGAATTTGACCCACCTCCGGGAGGCAATAGAAGATAGGAGGGCCTGGTGTGCTCTGGCCCATGGGGTCACGAAGAGTCGGACATGACTTAACGACTAAACAGCAACAACAACAACCCCATCTTTTCACTGCAACGTTGCATTCAAGGCCGCTCCCAATCTTCATAAAACAACGAAAGCAAGCACAACCAAATATAACTGTAAAATCGTTAGAAGCAAATGAAACCAACCCTATAATAAGGAACCATTCAAATCAACTAGATGAATAGTTCAAAATGCCGCAGCAGATTAAACAGCAACAACACAGCATTAGTGACTCACTGGGAAGCAAGGTTTGAACAAATGGTTTCCCATTGCACAGTTAAGACAGACTCTTTGCCACTACAAGTTGTTCTCCATTAGGTTCCTGTTCTCAGTCAAGAGTGGCTCAAGAGGCTATGCCAACTTAGGCAAAAAAACAAGGTGGCACCTGTCCATCAGCCATGGCAAGTGAAACTGGATTCCTGTGCAACAGGACACTGTCATGTGGATAGCAGACTGGTTTATGTGGTGTAGCACAAGGGGCTTTCATAAGGTGGTCCAGCTACTTCTGCATCCCAGCATGGACCACTAGAGGGAGGTGTCTCAGTTTGCCCAATGGTAGGGCTGGCTCTGTCCAATACAGATCAAGAATCAGCTAAGCCCTAGGAGGAAAGGCTGAAAGAACTGGGCATCTTTAGCCTTGAGAAAAGAATACTGGGGGGAGATATGATTGCACTAATAACTTTTCAAATACTTGAAAAGTAGTCATACAGGGAAGGGGCAAGGATCTTTCTCAATCATCCTAGAGTGCAGGACACATAACAAAGGGCTCAAACTACAGGAAGCCAGATTTTGGCAGAATATTAGAAAAAATGTAACTGTTAGAGCAGTATGACAATGGAACCAGTTACCTCAGGAGGTGCTGGAGGCAATGAAAATTAGACAACCCTATGCCAGATCTGCTTTGATTCAGATTCCTGCATTGAGGAAGGGATTGGACTCATTGGCCTTATAGCCCCTTTCTACTCAGTTATTCTCTGATTCTATGAATGTGTGCAAGGTTTTTATATTAAGCAACATTTGCATCAGTGCAAAACCACACTGGTGTACTGTTCAATCCTGATATTTATTATAGCAAGACAGACCTACTGCCTGCTCTCTCAGATCTCCTCTCACCCCACAGCTCAAGCCTGCTGTGTGTCATGCCTACCCCTTTCCAAATGCAGTGGCCACACGATAGACTCAGCTCCCGTCGCTTGTCCCATCTCCTGCCAACCTAGCCATTCAAAAGCATGTAAAAATGCGAGTAGATAAATAGGTACCACCTCGGTGGGAAGGTAACGGCGTTCTGTGTCTAGTCGCGCTGGCCATGTGACCACAGAAGATTGTCTCCAGACAAAACGCTGGCTCTATGGCTTGGAAACGGGGATGAGCACTGCCCCCTAGAGTCGGATGCGACTGGACAAATTGTCAAGGGGAACCTTTACCTTTACTAAGCCATCTTGCGTCCTTCTTAAGGAGAAAGGTGGAGTAAAAACAAACACACAAACAAATAAAGTGTACATAATAGAAATGTAACACATTTTGAATGAATGAATGAATGAATGAATGAATGAATGAAGGAAGGAAGGAAGGAAGGAAGGAAGGAAGGAAGGAAGGAAGGAAGGAAGGAAGGAAGGAAGGAAGGAAGGAAAAAAAACATGATGGTATAGGTAGCCGCCTAGAGTGGTCCGGTGGGCCAGATAGGCTGGGTATAAATTAAATAAATAAATAAACAAGCAAATAAATAAATTTTTCCCCGTGCAAAGGAAACCTGCTTGTCTCTTTTGGAGTTCAATCGAAAGGCAGACAGGACAGCCTTCACTTTTCCGGTAGTTTAACCTCTAGCTGGGGAAAAAAAGATGTCAAGGAAAGAGGTGGCAGAGTTGATGGGGGTGGAAGAGGGAGGGGGAGAGAGAACAGGCTTCACTTTTGTCACTATGACATATCTTCTTGTCCATGATTTGCACCTGTCAAATGCTGTGTACAACAAGGATTTGAAGAGAGATGCCCTTGGTAAGAGACGCTCTGCTAGTCTCACTGTTTTCTTGATCCTGATCTTTCTATTCATGAGCAAGGGGGTGGAGTGTAAGCGTGCAGGAGCCTGAAAAACTCGAGACACACATTGTTGCCGGTGTAACATCTCTGTTCCAAAGCATACTTAGGCAATGCATAGCTGTTTTACAAGTTGCTTGGATGAAATGATAGGTTTTCTTTATTTATTAGAAATATTTTGTCCTGCCTTTGTAATAAAAGTCCTCTTGGCAAACAAAGCACCATCACCACCAACATCACTGCAACCACTACTGTGTGTGTGTTTTGTGCCTTCAAGCTGGAACCAGTATATAGTGACTCTAATAAGGCTTTCAAGGTACCCTATTTTTCTGTGTATAAGACATCCCCATGTATAAGACGCCCACCACTTTTCTAACCCAAAATTAAGAAAAATAAGTGGGGCTTAGCAAGTGTAGGGGGAAAGGGATCAAAGCGCTGCAGGATCCCTTTGATTCCTGCTTTCCCCTCCACTTGTTTTTGTTCTCCCCTCAGCTTACTTCCATGTATAAGACGACCCTCAATTTTTAGTCTAAAGATTTTAGAAAAAGTATAGTCTTATACATGGAAAAATATGGTAAGTGAGATATTTAAGGAGTGGTTTTAGCAGTTCCACTCCCCCAATAAGCCCCTGCCTGAGTGGGGATTTGAACCCTGTTGTCCAGAGTCCTAGTCCATCTCTCTATTCATGTCCTAGTCCACCTCTCTCATGACACTGGGTATCACCATCGCTACTACAAAAATACAAAACCAATAAGCAAAGATTAAATGAGACACATACTGAAAACAATCTTTTTTCTTTTTCTTTTTAAAGAAAAAGTGCTACACTAAGCTAAGGGTAAAACTAGACATGACATAAAATGCTATTTCCCTTTTCTTTCTCTAGCAGCGCCCTCGCAATCAGACATGCAAATAAAGCCCGTCTTTCTATTAGATGACCAGTCACAAGACAAAGCTCACTGGAATATGAGATAAGGAGCGGACTGAAAACCACATGCTTTGAAAATCAGATTTCTCAACTTACCTAGAGTGGTCACAATTGACTAGATAGGCGGGGTATAAATGAAATAAATAAATAAAATAAAATAAATACCAATGGACATATTCCAATGACATGCTAAGAGTGTCATGTGACCCCAAGACATAGCAAGGACCCTACTTGTACCAAAGTTTGTTGAAAGAGGAAGGCTTCTTGTTTTTACACAATAATGAGAATTGTTGGCCAGAGAGCAAGGCAAGTGGTTCCAAATTCTGCCTGCTGCCAAGAACACCCTGTCGGTTATCTTTGCTAAAATTACAGCTCCAATATTGGTGGGATGGGTTGTTCGGGGTACAAGGGGTACATTGGACAGAATGCATGTGGCCATGTGGAGTGGCCTGGCCAACAAATATGTGGCCTACGGAATGGACTACTGATCTGTGGAATGGCCTGCCTTTGGAATGGCATCTGAGGAAGTCCTTGGTTTGTTTGATAAACAGTGTGATTGACCATTTCCTGTTGGGAGAAAGGGCTGAGGATTTCTCCTAGCCTGGACTTTTGCACATTGGAATGAGCAAACATCGCTGTGGCAACAAGACTTTGGCTGAGCTGGAAGACAATGGAAACAATATGAACAGTCCAGAAGGCTGGATACTTTTAGTGGCTCCAGGCCAAGAATGTCCCCTGATAAGATGTCATGGTCACATTGTGTACCACAGGACAAAGGGACTGTTCCCTTTCTGGGAGTAAAGAAAGGTGATGTGGTGCTTTTTTTCTCTCCCCATTTACCATCTACCCCCCAAAAATCATGCAATTTTTGCTTTTGCAGATCTTGATTGCTCTGGGACCTTTGAGTCTTAGTTCGCCTTGATTTTGAGAGAAGCTTCCATAAATCTAAATAAATAAATAAATAAATAAATAAATAAATAAATAAATAAATAAATAAATAAATAAATAAATTTTTACAATGGGTTAAACTAATCCTTCTGGAAGATGCTACACCTCCCTTGCTGTCTTATTTTGTTCCTTCCTTCTTTACTCTCTCTCTGTCTCTCTTTTACATTTTTTTTAACTTTTGATTTTCTCATCTGGATTCTCTTGGATCATTTTTTTCTGCACCTTCCCCGGAGTTCCTCAGGAAACCTGTATATCTTTCTTTCTCAATTATGAGGTCAAAGACTCCTCCTGAACATAGCGAGCTTCAAGTAGAGGGCTGGTGGAAGATTAGGGGCAGATACAGTGTATTATAAAGGACCCGTGACATTGTGGATAATTACACACAATTAAAATAACTGTAATTTCATCTGATACTTTAATTGAGATGGTTCTACTTTGCACTTTTAATCTCTGCTGGATAGCTCAGTGGTCGGGCATGCAGTTCCTCCGTTGTGCCTCCTTGACTAGACATAATGATCTATAAGGTCCCTTCCAGCTCTGCAGTTCTAAGGTTCTAAGATCTCATATATGCATTCAGAAATGCATTGATTTTCCTTTGATTTATATTGTGCCTTCATTTAATGGATCTTATTCCATGCTTATCTGCTGTGGTTTAAATGAACCTTCAAATTTGTTGCACATGTGAATAGCCTCGGATCATCTCTGGATACACTTTTCACCCATGGGGGCAAATACAGGACCTCATTTTCAGGATGTGCAGAAAACCTTAATGTTGGGGGGTGGTGCATTACTTTCCATTGTAGGTTCGAGACTGTGGTTTTTGAATGCTCGCTCGTATTCAAAAGTCTTGAAATGTGAAAAAAATGCAGTAAGGAGGGGAAATCCACCCCCTCCTTCAAGTTTATTCTCATCTGCAAAAATGAAGTGAAGATATGTATCCCTAGAAGTGGGATATCAACAACCTCTGATATGCAGATGATACCACTCTGATGGCAGAAAGTGAGGAGGAACTAAAGAACCTTGTAATGAGGGTGAAAGAGGAGAGTGCAAAAAACGGTCTTAAACTCAACATCAAAAAACCTAAGATCATGGCCAGTGGCCCCATCACGTCCTGGCAAACAGAAGGGGAAGATATGGAGGCAGTGACAGATTTTACCTTCTTGGGCTCCATAATCACTGCAGATGGAGACAGCAACCACGAAATTAAAAGACACCTGAGTGCTCACTGGAAGGACAGATCCTGAAGCTGAGGCTCCAATACTTTGGCCATCTCATGAGAAGAGAGGACTCCCTGGAAAAGACCTTAATGTTGGGAAAGTGTGAAGGCAAGAGGAGAAGGGGATGACAGAGGATGAGATGGTTGGACAGTGTCACCGAAGCAACCAACATGAATCTGACCCAACTCCGGGAGGCAGTGGAAGATAGGAGGGCCTGGTGTGCTCTGGTCCATGGGGTCACAAAGAGTTGGACACGACTAAACGACTAAACGAACGAACGAATGAACAAGAAGTGGGTGAGAAAAGTAACTTCAGTTTTGGAAAGAGTTCCTATTGCTCAGGATAACCCCCCCCCCCCAGTCCAATCTCTGGAGTGCCCAGCTAAAAGGTAGTGGGGCAAAGCCTTTCTGGTCCAGAGACCCTGGTGTAACTCTGCCATTCTGTTACAACTCAAAAATGAGCTAAATTGGCATCCAATTATACATGAATGGGAAAAAAAGAATTGTTAATTTATGTGCAGATATATATTGCCATTTTAAATGGCCCTATAATCAGAGTTTCCAGGTCAGCAGCATCTGGTTCCTAAGACTTTAGGGCCAAAACCTGAGGTTTTGGGATGAGTTCTTATGATGCAGAAAAGGAAAGTGTGGCGAAATGCCAACAGGTGACATCATTCCTGCCTGTCCATCACAGAAGCTCAAAAGGGAGGAGCCAAGGATAGGGCAGGAGGGGGCGGAGTCAGAGACAGACGGTTGTGGATGTGATGTGGCAGTTAGGGTTTAGGAGAGAGAGGAAGAGGGTTAGTGAATTGAGCTGAGAGTGTTAAGAGAGTGAATTGAGAAGGTTAAAATATAGTGAACAAGCAGGAATGAAATTATAAGTACTATAAGAGAGATATTGATTGAAAGCATATAGTAGTTTGGAATAAAAGTGATTGCATACATAATCAAATCCTTGATAATATCTGATACAGTTCATACGTGATTTACCTTTGTGATTTACTTGACAATAAACGAATATTTGTTAATTAAACCTCTGATTCCTAAGTTAAGCAAACCTTAGCTTCAGCAGCACACATGTATAACATACATAATCGGTATTAGGAGGATAATACCTGGTGGCAGCTAGAAGGGTGTGAGCCTTTGTGAGGACCAAAATAAACAGGGGCTACAAGGTTGAACGCCACAGAAAGGATGTGGGAGGTGGTGGTGGTAAGGTTGAAACTGCTTCTGTGAAAACATCTGCATAAATGGATCCAGAACCCAGGTACATTTTCAAAATCTAAACTGGGGCTTGTTTTGGACTGACTTCTAAGGGTGTGTTAGAACAGAGAACCATCTTCTGCAGAGTTAGATGCATGGCCAGCCTCCTTGCATTGGGCATTTTTTGCAGCTTTGCATGCTTCCTGGAGAAGGTGTGGCTAGGAGGGACCTTTCTGAGCTGGGGTGACTGTCAGTCTCTCCGGCACTAACCAATGGTTCCTTCACAGCTTCTGAATTCAAAGCAAACCCCACCTTCCTGCTCTTTCTCCCCCTCCCCTTTTGTCTATAGAATTAGTTGGTTTGTTAAAGTCTTGCTGAAAGCAAGCCTTTTTGTCAGTTTGCTGTTATCTGTTCATTGTAAGGAATGGAACCTTTTATTCTTTCTCTCAGAGTGAGTTGTTGAGGCTATAAAAGATAAAGGTTCACCTTGACATTTAGTCCAGTCATGTCCGACTCTAGGGCACGGTGCTCATCCCCGTTTCCAAGCCGTAGAGCCAACGTTTGTCCATAGACAGTTTCCGTGGTCACGTGGCCAGCGTGACTAGACATGGAACACTGTTACCTTTCCACTGAGGCGGTACTTATTTATCTACTCGCATTTTCACATGTTTTCAAACTGCTACGTTGGCAGGAGCTGGTACAAGCAACGGGAGCTCACTGCGTTGCGTGGATTCGATCTTATGATGGCTGGTCTTCCAACCTTGCAGCACAGAGGCTTATGCGGATTAACCTACAGCACCACCTTGTTGAGGCTATAAGTGCCAGTTAATGAGAAAAAGGGGTGGTCTACTCTCAGGAACATGGAGCTACTCTGCTCCTTGAATCCTTGCATTTCTGCTGCACAGCTAGAGGAATTTAACCAAAATCCAAAACTCTGCAAGGTCATTAGATTCCTTCATTGAGTTCTGTTTTCCTCTATTATAGCATATTAGGATGAAGATGAGGGTAATGAATATTTGAAATTTTCTTCCACGAGTGACACTAGAGAAGGCAAATCTGACAGATGTAAGGTGGTCTTAAAAGGGAGAGGGACAGATGTGGGTGCCCCTTCCTGTATATTTATGATTTATACCCTAACCTGAAGTGGTCAATTCCAGGCATAACTCCACCCGCTGATTGAAACCACTGGCCCTAGGGCTACTGCCTGTGTTGCCCATCTCTTATATGGGACACACAGGGACTACTTCACTTCTAGGAGAGGAGAACACCGATGTATTAATTAAATCTGCAGGCATTGACCTTTGAATCCCTGATGGCAGGTTTTACAGGCATCCCTGATAGCTCTGTGCATCAGAACACAGGCTTCATATAAAAAGAATGACACGCTACTTTTATCATAAAACCTCATACTTCCCTTCCTAATACACAGTACAAGACAGCGGCTGGTATTTTATATTTACTAGTTATTGGCAGAATGAAGGATTTTCACCCTTTACAGATAACCTTCTTTTCTTCTTGAACACCCTCAAAGTTCAGCTTTTATTGTTTTTCTTAAAAGAGGAGAGTACGAGACAATTTGTACAAGCCCTGATTCCTGCAGACTGCCCTGCGAGACATTACAGAGCGCATCAAAAGAACGGCAAGGCAGCGAGGGTCCAGGCAGGACTTCTAACAGCTTTCACAGCGCATGCAAAGTATATAGACTCTGAAGAGTAAAAACAAAAAAGAAAGAAATCTATATATTCCTGTAAACTAGTTTGAGCAAACTTTGGACTTTCTTCAGCAAGGTTCAAAAGGCAAAACAACAGCCATGAATTGTTACAAATGTCATTTTGTAAGGCAGATTGGTGGGATGTAACTCTCCCCATTCCCCATTCTGTCTGACCTCAAAGGGGTATATGAATATGTGCATCACAACAGTCCTCTCATGTTGCCACTTTAGCGTCTGCGCGTGGATGGGCTGTTTTTCTAGTTTGCGTGTTTTAAACAGAAGATTTTCAGCACAGTGTCTAGAAGAAGTTTTAATTGAGGGAAGTGCCCAGTGGTATTTTTAGTATAATTTAGTATAATTTCACTGCAACTGTGTGTCTTTAAACAATAAATGTGCGATTCTCTCTCTCTCTCTCTCTCTCTCTCTCTCTCTCTCTCTCTCTCTGTGTGTGTGTGTGTGTGTGTGTGTGTGTGTGTGTGTGTGTGTGTGTTTGGTTTTTTTCCCTTGCCTCTGACTTGCAGGCACTCATTGGTATTAATTATTTAATTATTTAATGAGTCTACCCTATTCATTCATTCATTCATTCATTCATTCATATATATAGACACACACACACATACACATACTCATACACACACACACACATACACGTATGTATGTATGTATGTATGTATGTATGTATGTATGTATGTGTGTGTGTGTGTGTGTGTGTGTGTATGTGTGTATGTATGTATGTATGTATGTATCTATGCATGCATGCATGCATGCATGCATGCATGCATGCATATATATACCGCCCATCTGGCTGCCAGGCCAATCTGGCAAGTGGCACATTTTTGTAACTCAATCAAAATTCATCAGAATTTAGGCCAACGAAAGACTGCCTAGCCAGTGTATTGCAGGGTCTAAATTTTCCAAAGATTTTCTGACATGATCAAACTTTGTGTTTTAATTAAGTAGCTATTTTATGGGTATGCTGCATTAAGGAACTATTAGCCATCAAGGATTTTTTTTGGGGGAGGGGGAATATTGCCTCGGGAGGTTTTGAGTGTGTGTGTGTGTGTAGGGGGGAGAAGAGTATAAACTATTAGGGATCCAGGAAACCTCAGAAGAATGAATTCTAGAGGATGTTCAATTGTTTGAATTTCTGTGGCTTCTTTAACATGAGTTCCCAGGAATGGGAACTTGAGTTGCAGGACTTCATGTCAGGTTATTTATGTTATTTATTTATTTGTTGTATTTATACCCCACCTATCTAGTCATTTCGACCACTCTAGGCGGCTAGGTTAGATTTAAGTTGCACCAGTGACTCAACTCAGACTCAACTTAGGTTTTTTTTTTTTCAATGTCATGAACTCTGCTTGTGACTTGGAACCCACTCACCCTCTCCCTTTTTTCTGGGGCAGGGGAAAAGTTTGTTTTTAATAGGGACTCATCCTTGGAGCTTGGGACTTAGTACCAAAGACTTGGACTCGAACCTGGGACTCAGACCTAAATACTTGCCAAAGTCCCTTTGAGTCCCCCCCCCCGAACATTGAAAACATTGCCACCTGATCTGTGTCACTGGGTTTTCTAAACTGTGGTTTCACTGGAGTTGGTGTCATCCCGCTACTGATTCCCAGAACCCCCTTCCCAGATGATGTAGGCTGAAAAAAAGTAATGTTTCTGAGAGGTGAGCTTTCTGGTTGGATGACAGCACTGGAGGGTGTCCCAGGGAGTGTGGTCCAAGACTCACTATACTCCAGATAAGGGACATGGGTACTTAGTTACTTAGTTACTTAGTTACTTAGTTACTTAGTTACTTAGTTACTTAGTTACTTACTTATCTATCTATCTATCTATCTATCTATCTATCTATCTATCTATCTATCTATCTATCTATCTATTTAACTTATATGCCACCCACAGTACCCAAAGGTCTCTGGGTGGCTTACAACAATTTGAATTCATTGCCATCAGGACCCACTGTTGATATTATTTCAGTTAAAAGCCTTCTGGAACAGGAAGGTTTTGACCTGGCGCTGAAATGTCATCAGTGTTGGCGCCAGACGAATCTCAGTTGGGAGGGCGTTCCATAGTCTGGGGGCAGCTGCTGAAAAGGCCCTTTCTCTACAAGCCATCCCTCTTACCTCCTTAAGGGACGGCTCTTTCAAAAGGGCCCCCTGGCTAGATCTTAACTGCCGGGTAGGTTCATATGGAAGGAGGCGTTCAGGTATCCAGGGCTCAAGCCATTTAGGGGTTTATATGTCAAAACAAGCACTTTGAATTTGGACCAGGCAGTGACGGGTAGCCAATGTAACTTGAACAGAATCGGCCTGATGTGTCCCCTAGTGGTCCCATGTTTGCGAGGGATTTCTAGGAGTTTAAAAAAAGAATCCTCATGTCTGCTCCTTTTGCAGTATAGCTACAAAAAGTTTCTAGTTACCTTTATTGTTACAGGGCGTGGCTTCATGGAGGAGGCATATCAAAGGGATGACGTGCGCCCCTCTTAAGCTGCATAGTCTTGCATTTATAGAGTTTTCTAGAGGAATCAAATGGCTGTCTAACCTCTTTCAAGAAAATCAAATAAAAGTTACCTTTTGATTACTGTAGTAATTAACTACATTTGGCACCCTTCACCCTAGACTGGTAACTAATCAATTTATAAATTAGCTTACCAAGTTCTGGCAGGCACCGAGGGGTGGAAATTTCAGGAGAGCCTCTAAGCAGTAGTGTTACCCTTTACTGGAGGCATTTAAGTAGGGACCTGGAGGATCTGAACTGAAACCAGTTGGTCTTTAATCCAGAATCACTAAAACAATTAGAGAAGAGCAGCCGCCACCCCCCTCGCCCAATAGCTCATGGCTTTGTTCGTGTGAGCAGCAATGAGTCTACAGGAAGGTAGATGGGTGTGCTGTACTTATGAATAACAGAGGATGAGATGGTTGGACAGTGTCATCGAAGCGACCAACATGAATTTAACCCAACTCCGGGAGGCTGTGGAAGACAGGAGGGCCTGGCGTGCTCTGGTCCATGGGGTCACGAAGAGTTGGACATGACTAAACAACAACAACAAGGTGCATCAGCTTACACGAGTGGGGACCTCTCGTCTTCAGATTTGTTGCTGTTCACATGAGCAAAGCAAGGAGGAAATACAATGGAGCTAACTGCTCCCCTCTACCTGTGTCGAAATTTTGGATTAGAGAATGAGCAAATAGGGCTCTGGCTTTATTCGCATATAGAATAAAGTAGGAGATTGGCTTAGGTTGCCTGCAAGCTTCCTTCAAATTTATACTATGGCTTTGTGGTGCAGATTTCTAAAACAATGTTTTGTGTGATTATTGGGCTTAAAAAAAAATCATTTGCATACTGGCTGAAATTCAAGTAGAGTTGGTTCCAACTACAGTAGGCCCACTGAATTAAAAAGATCTTGTGCACATGTTGACTTAACAAGTCCCATGATTCAGTAGGTCTAGTCTGGTTGGGATGGGATTTGCATTTAAGATACTGTGGTTCAATATTAATTTATTTGCATTTCAACTAAATAGCAGGTTGTATGCCTGTAATGTGAACAAGCTACTTTTGGATAATGCCTCTCAGCATTCTCCGCCAAAAGGGCCCTTAACTATAGGCTGGCAATTCTCCAAAAGTATTTTTTTTCATTGTGGGACCCCTACACTCTATTTCCTCATTCATGACAGGATCTGCTGGGCATGATGGCAGATGTAGACATTGTCTTAGGGAGGTCCCACAGAAGGAGGTCATGAGATCAGGATTTCATCATCCAATGCAGCTTGGTTAGAATGAAGGAGGTGATTGTTTCTGGATTGTAATTTGAAACCCAAACGGGTGGTTTCTTATCTTGGAAACAATATGCTAAAAATAGAAATGTCTTAGTGACATTTCCCCCTGAATAAATCTCTTCAGTTCCTGGCTTTGCTCTAAAGATACTTTTCTACGAGGATTTCACCCTCCCACTGGAACATTTCCTGTAAACCCGAAAGATATATCATTCCTGCTTCTTTTTAAATAGTTTTAGTATTTTTACCAGTAATACTTGGGCACAGATATGAACAAAGTATAAGGTTTATTGCAGATGGAGAAATGCATGGCCGTTTAGAAGATTTACGAGGGGTCAGCTCTACAGTTGTATGGTTGCACATTAACATTTCCAGAAGCCTGATGGGATAGGTGGAGGGGAGTACACAGAGAGGAGCTGGCCACCGTTCTCGGGGGGGGGGGTAGGTACGCCGTTGCTTGCCAAAATCTCTTGTTCTAATAAGTCAAATTAATCCCAACCCAGGGACAGCCTCAACTCTATCCAGAAAAGCTACCTCACTTTCTGTTTTTACGGACTGCTCTGACAATAAGGACTTGCACGCTGGGTGGGATATATGGTCTGTGTGCCCATTCTCTCTTATAACCTGACAATGTGGAATGAACATTTCAGCATCCAGGGAATCATTAGTTACCTCTTCACTTCTGTCTAATTAACAAAGATATAAGGGAAAGACACAATAACAAGTTCCCCTTTCCAGAGACCACTGAAAATGATAATCGCTGCGTGTGCGCACGTGTGCATGTATGACCAGTAGAAGCTGGGGTTTCCAGGACCATAGGGCTGGAAAATCTGCTCAGAGCTTTTGTCCAAACTTTAAGGAGCTGTCCAAGGTTCTGAATATCATTACCAAAATGGGATCAGTACTTTAGAGCAGCAGTTCTTAACCTGGGCGATATCGGCCCCCAGGGGGCGATTTCATTTTTCAGGGAAGCGATGGAATGAAAAGGGGTGATGCAGGGGTGAAGGAACAGAAGGGGGCGATATGGGGGCGATGGAGTGAGCCAAACCTGAGAAGGTGGCTGCAGCCACGGTGCTGGCAGCAGATGGGATGTTGTGATTGAGAGGTTATGTTGGGGGATGGCGCGCTGATAACTTCCTCAATGGTTAAAGGGGGCAATTGTTTCAAAAAGGTTAAGACCACTGCTTTAGAGTATATATTTAGAGTGAGACTCACTGTCCCATCAAATCAACACTGGAGTCAATAGCCTTCCCTAAGCACCCACATGTGGGTGAATATGTAAACAAAATAACACATTGCTTGATTGCTCAGCAATGCATAAACCAGACCAGGTGTAGTGATTAGAGTGTTGGCTTAAAACCCAGGAGACCTGGGTTCAAATCCCCACCCGGCCATGAAACTCACTGTGTTACCTTATTCACACATTTTTATCCCGGCATACCTCAAAGGGTTGATGTAAGGATAAAATGGCCAAAAGAAGAGCATACCACCTTGGACTCAGTGAATGAAAGGTGCAGTATAAATGTAACAAATAAATACAACAAATAATCAGCTGCAATTTCTTTTGTTTTTCAACAGATTGACCAATAAAATGGTATGGAATTACTGGCTTTTTTTTTGCACTTCCCAATTAAAAACTGGACAGTTTCTTAAGATGGAAAATTCATCCTGGGAAAAAAATTATATTATATACTGTAATGTTTCCTTCAGTGGCTTTTGGGTTCAGCCCAGCCCAGACCTGAAATGGGCATATTACTGGGAGAGGAATCCCCCATCCAAGACATCTTCACATCTTAATTAACCATAAAATCCTATATGCAAACAAGCCAGCCATAGAGTGAAGGTCTCCTTATCAGCAGCTGTGATCCAGGCTGCCTTT
This sequence comes from Pogona vitticeps, assembly GCF_051106095.1. Classification (NCBI taxonomy): domain Eukaryota; kingdom Metazoa; phylum Chordata; class Lepidosauria; order Squamata; family Agamidae; genus Pogona; species Pogona vitticeps. Next base: position 10,006,014 of record NC_135786.1, on the reverse strand, counting down.
CAGTTATCCCCATATTACCCACAGAACCTTAGGAAGTCAGGAGGTAGCAAGTCAGACTAGAAGTTCATGGCCACCAGTGAGTTGCCTGCCTGACTCCGCATGAATCTACTTGGGAGGAAGGGGAAGTTTATGCAGGCACCTGTCCAGTTTGTGGCCTGGCCAAGAGCCAAGGAATGGCAGGCATACTCTGAGATGAGTCCAGATGAAACATCCATTCCCCTCAAGGAGGGTGGGCAACTTGTAGCTTTCCAGATGTTGTTGGACCACAGTTCTTATGTATCTCAGGCAACATAGCCAACAGCAAAATCTTATGCGAGTTATAGTCCGGTCACACCAGCTTAGATTCGTGGTTATAGCAGCCAAGTAACCTGTGACTCCATGACACATTTGCATAAATAGGCTGCTGGCATCATTCCTCAACTTAGTGGCACCATTGATGCTGGTGCTGCTTTCCCTTCCCCTGTTCCTGCCACTGTTCCTTTGCTGCCACCACTTCAGCTGGTGCAGAAGAGGCAGGCCATTTGCTTTTGTACTCCCCCTCCTGGCATGTTTTGGGGGAGGAGTCTTCTTTTTCCCCATTTCCTCCCCTTTTGGAGCCTGTGCCTGCCTCTGAGAATGCCCCCACTGCCCAGCTGATAGGTGGGCACATGCACAGAGGCTGTCACCAGCTCCAGAGAGGGATGCTGGGCCTGCACCTGCCACTGCCCGGAGGAGGTGGTGCCAGGAGCAGGTGGGGAGGCACCAGGGGCAGTGAGAAAGCCTGGGTGGGCATCCTGTTTTGCCAAAGCAAAGATGAAGCACCAAAGGGGAAAATGTTTGCTGCTTTGTTTTGCTTTGGTGAAATGCGACTTCCCGAACTGAGTTACGAACTGAACCACGAATCAGTCCGATTCATCCCTTTTTCTGATTCGCAGCTCAATTTGTGCCCATCTTTAATATTCGCAAGTACAGCCGTGACGTGCACTCTCCATGGGTGGCTGGGATTGAGAAAAGGAGAGCAGCTTCTCCCCTTCCTAAATGTATTTTTTGTATTGTGGTGTAAACAGACAGGCACCCTGGGTTGTAATGGTGTACACTCAGCTTGCAAATTATGGCAATGTGCACAGGTGGCTTCCCTACCACCTCCACTTGCCCAAATCCTGTGGAACTATTTGCTGTGTTCCTGTCTTTACACACATTCAGAGCTGGGGGAAGTTATTTTTTTTGGATCATACCACCTAAACGTTCCCAGGTCCTGGGGGATTCTGGAAGCAGTAGCCTGAAAAAGTCATTTCCCCACAGTCTGCTTGTTATACACATGCACACAAAAAAGCACACATGTACGTACACAAAACATACAGCTCAGGGAACCTTGGGCTTGACGCAGTGGTGAGCAGATGGGTTCTTTCTTTCCTTTTTCTGCTCATTCTGTGTCGGTGGCTTGTCTCCATTTCCCCTCTACCTAGAAATCAATGCAGCTGGCCTAAAGGACCCTCCTTATAAAAAGATCCTATTTATAAGGATACAAGCCAAGCACTTGAGACAATCAAAGCCTGTAAACTTTCAGGAAAGTTTGGAAAAGTTCCTTTTTTGGATCCCAACTTTCCGAACTCCCTGGGCTATATGGCCAAAGAAGCGGCCATCCACTGAGTCAGCTGACTGCTCTAGCTGGCCCAGCACTATTAAGGCTGATTAGCAGCAGCTATCCACAAGTTCATGCCGGGTTGTTTTCTAGGCCTACCTGGAGATGTTGGAGGTTGAACCTGGGGCCTTCTGCATGCAAAGGACTGAGTTACGACAACTCCATAATTCTAGGATTCTGGAAGTCTCAAAATGTAGACTTCCAAGCTTCTGATTCAGAGGCCTCTATCTCAGTGACGCATGTAAGTTTGGACTCTGAATGGAATGGTCTTCTGGGAACCATATCTCTTGCCTGCAGTTGATCCTTATTTTAATACTGGCTTTGCTTCCAAATTCAAAAAAGCCAGTCTTGTTACCTTTGAGTGATAAACCAGCCTTGCTGAGCAAATTCTCCTCAATAGGATCCTAGACTTTTTGTCCCCCCCCCCCCCCAAATCCTGCTCTCTTTGGGCCACAGCTCTTGCTGGTCATATGCTGGAAGTTCATCAGGACTTTGACTTGATCCACCAGGATTGTTCTTCTGTTTGGAGTTGTTCAATACAGGTCACAGAGATGGTTGAAATTAATGCTTGGGCTGAGTCAGTCATTTTGGGACATTTCATGGAGCCTTAACTTAGCCGTAGACATTATATATTCCATCCTAGCTAAAGCTATGTCAGTAATAATCACCCAATGGAACCTGCAGGAGCAATAAACAGATTTCTTAAATGGGAAAACACAATTACAGTGGTGCCTCACTTAACAATTTTAATTGGTTCCAAAAAAAACATCGCTATGTGAAAACATCGTTAAGCGAAACACCATTTCCCATAGAGATGCATTGAAAATCAGATAATCCGTTCCAATTGGAACGGATTACCATCCTTAAGCGAAAATCCCCATAGGAAAAAACGTTAAGCGAAACCCATTGAAATGCATTGAAGCCTATTTCAATGGGGGGAAAAATTCACAAAAAATTCAAAAAGACTCATAACAAAGCCAACAAAGGTTTTATTAGGTGCACTAATGATTCCAAGCATTTAAAACATTTTTTAAACATTTTAGAATATTTTAAAAATAGCAAAAACGGGGCTGTAAAAAAAAACGTTAAGCGAAACAAGGGGACCTAAAACTGTCATTGTTAAGTGAAGCATGGTCCCGAAATCGTTAAGCGAAAATCACCCATAGGGAAAATCGTTAAGTGAAGCACAAGATCACTCTGAAAAAGCCATCGTTAAGTGAATTTTTCGTTGTACGAAGCAATTGTTAAGCGAGGCACCACTGTACTTATGAATTGGTGGAATGGAATGAAAATGGACAGGGTTGAGGATCTGCTTGGGTGGGTCTGATTTCTTTCCCAAAGCCTACCGGCTTTTCACATTTGAAACAGGAGGGGAGAACTGGAGGTTTGGAAGAAACTCTTGAGTTAATAATAATCATGATACGCAGTCAGAAATAATTAGAGCCTTGAAGAATGGCAATCATAAATTACTTTTCTCAACAACACAAGGAAGGCAGAGTTGCAGAGGTAATAGGAAAATGCAGGCTCAAGCAGTGAAGTTCTAATGAAGGCATGGAGGCCAGGGCCATTGCTTTAATTCTTTTTCTAGAAGAAAGTAAATAAATAAAAAGGACAAGAAATGGACTGGAGTTTCCAGTGGACTGGTTTTAATTGCATGTGGTTTTTGTCCACCGCTAAGGCATTTGGCCAAATGATAATATCTAACTTAAAGCTTATGAATGGTAGGAAGCTTGGAGGTTGTGTCAAGGAGTGGAGGTGCTGCCTTCCAACTCTGTGTCAGACTTTCTGGGGATGTGAACCAGAAATATCCTAGAAATGAAACGTGGGGCTCCATCTAGGATTAGCTACCTGGAATTGGAAGTGACCAAGTCCAGAAGCCCTCTTTAGATACAAAGAGAGCTGCAAAATATTTTATTTATTTATTTATTTATTGTATTTATACCCCACCTATCTAGTCATTTCGACCACTCTAGGCGGCTTACAACATAAAGCAGCCTCAGTTCATAACACTTGAAGTCACGGTCATGCGATGTCACTGATGTGTCATGGATTCAAGAGAGATCAAAGGAAGAGCTTTTCATGGAACTTAACCATCACAGGATCTGCTGATGACCCTAGTGACTAGCTTTGCCATGTCAGCAGCTGCCCATTCCTGGGGATTTCAGGTCCAAAAAGTGTGACTAAGCCTTTCTGCTGTCACAAGGGGGAGAACAGCAGGCTAGGTTTGGGAAAAGGGAGTATTTCCTCCCTGCCAAGCTTTGGGAATTGCTGCTAGGGCTTGCACAACCTCAAAGCTCATGGGCCACAATGATGGCACTCTATGCCTTGGTTCCAAATGGCACTATGGGCTCCCATGCATATACCGTCGGCTCTCTCCTGAACATCTCTGTTGACTTATTATTAATTTTTATATATACAGTACAGTGTTTCAAGGAGAAACCTTTTCACCCTGAGCCACTATCAGCTGGGAGCAGGACGATAAGGGGTTCCAGGCCTTAAAGTCAACTTGCACAGAACCATCATTATAATCAAACTGTTGCTCACCCAGAGACTTGTCTCTCCATCTGGGGATCTAGAGAAACATATCAATTCCCAGAGGCTTCAACCAGTGCCCCTCAGATCTAGCAACCATAATAATGACCATCAAAGGGTATAAGAATTACACTTGTAGCTACCGGATCCTGCACCATGTTAGGCCTATGGATCAGGCCAAGGGCCCATCTAGTCCAGCTTCCTGTATCTCACAAGTGGCCCCACCAGATGCCTCTGGGAGCACAGACAACTAGATACCTGTCTCCTGATACCCCTTCCCCTGCATCTGGCATTTTGAGGTTCCTTCCTTTTAAGTCTGGAGATTATACATCCCCATCATGTCCATCCAGAAGATCTGTTTAATACAGTAGTTATTTAAGACAACAACATCTTTATGTTGTTGATAAAGGTACACATCTCTCTCTCTCTCTCTCTGTATGTGTCTGTGTCTTTGTTTGTTGCTTTGTCGTGGAGCTGTTATGCACATCATGCTATGCACATCTCTTTGTGTTTAGTTTGCTTATCAGGAAATATGTGAACTTGTACTGGTTTGCTTTGCCTTGGGGTACATCGGATCTATTAAGGATGCAAGCCTGCAAGCCGAAATACATTCATGGCCAATGGCGTAGAAGCCTTTAAGAGGGGATTAGAAAAATTGATGGAGCATGGAGCGATCACTGGCTGAATGGAATCTCAAGACCCAGAGGCAATATGCTTCCGCATATCCATTTGTGTGGGAGCAGCTGCAGGAGGATTGCCACCTTTGTACCCTGCTTGGGAGCACTTGCTTAGCCATTGTGGAGAACAGGATGCTGGATTACGTACACACTGGTTGTGACCTGGCAGGGACTTTGCGGGTGCGACTAGATGCCTGCAAAGGCATGCACCTGACTGCAGTGGGAATGGTCGTGAGAGTGATGTGCCTGAAAGCAATGCTTTCATCTGTCAGGAAATCACTCCTGCCTGGCCCCAAAAGGTAGAAAATCTACAGCTGGACCATGAAGGTCCAAAAGGGGAATGGATCAGGGTTGAGTTGGGATGCGTATCACTGTGTGTTGTGCAATTACCAGGCAAGAGATTGCACCAAACTGGTCCACAGGTGGTGCAACTTGCTATCTATTTCCTTTATGCATTGTCTTTTCTGCATAACAGAAGCCTTACCTTCAGCCCCTATCTTAACAGAGCAGGCTGTCCTACATTCTAGGTTCCACGTTCTAGGATGCTGAGTACAACAGTCTAGAGCAGTGGTGTCGAACTGTGGCCCTCCAGATGTTCTTGGCCTTCAACTCCCAGAAATCCTGGCCAGCAGAGGTGGTGGTGAAGGCTTCTGGGAGTTGAAGTCCAAGAACATCTGGAGGGCCACAGTTCGACACCACTGGTCTAGAGCATACACTTACCAGGTGTGTTTCCTGTGACCTTGACCCTCATTATCCCTCCAATGTTGACTTTTCAAGGATTTGGATATACTTCGACCCACAGTGGGGCATTGAAAAGACTGTTAGACAGAACCCAAAAGCCAGAGGAGTATGGAAAACTGCCTTATGCCACTTCATACAGAGTCAGGTGATTGATCCATCTAGACCGGTATGGTCAACTCTGAGTAGCAGCAGCTCTCTTTCCTAAATCCTGCCTGGAGATCCCTAGTACTCATTGGTCACCTCTGTGGCTGGGCACGAAACGGACTAGAAACTGGAAAAACAAACAAACACCAAGCCACAAACTAGGCTGGTTCATGCTTTGGCTTGTGGCTTGGTTCATTCAACCTATTTTTCTGAAACAAAATGAAGTGGCATTTTGTGTAGGTAACCTATGTGTAGGTAACCTACACATACACCCCCTCTGCACTGCTTGGTACTTGTTTTGCTTCAGGTGATAGCCGTGCAGATGTGGAAAGATACCTGGCCCAGGTTGTAGAAGGGAAGCTGCTGTCTCTGAAGATGGCAGAGATGGAGGAGGAAGAGAAGGGTAGCAGGACCACATAGGTGGGGCACTTGGGTAGGTTGGAAGAGGGGGTGGAGCCATTCGGTTTCCCTCTCCTCAGGCACAAACTAGAAAAACAAATTGTAAACTGGTACATTTTTTCTGGATTTGGTAGTGGTTTGTTGTTTGCGGCTTCTGGGTAGCCACAAACCATCCTGTTTCTTCAATTTTCCAGTTTGTGGCCATCTCTAGTCACCTCCCATCCACATGCCAAGCAGGGTGGGGCTAGACGATTCCCTCGCATCTGTTGATGACACTGGATTAGATAATGCTTGCCTAGGGCTGTAGTAAATGCTAAATTCAGGCTACCACCTTCTTTTTTCCTGCTAAATGTACCCCTCTATGTGCTGGGAACAGCTGGACCTGTTGAATTTGGTCAGGGAAAATAATAGAGAATTCTATTTCAGTTCCTTGCTGAAGCATTTGCCAAAACTGACAAAATTCTTCAGATGGAGAAAGGAATAACTTGAAGTTTTAAAAATCTGAATGCAGAAGAAAGCCAAATGGACAAATCACCTCTTCTTTTTTTCCACCTAATGAAATGTATGGCTCGGCATTGCTTTGGCCAAGCGCGTAGGACACAGCGACCTTGTATTTTGGCACCCACTGCAACTCAGAACCTGTAGAGAAGGGGAAGAAAACACCACAGACGTTAGGTAATAATCTTATTTACAAATTTATGTATTCATGTAAAATATTTTTTTACCCTGCCTTTCTCCTCAAAAAAGGACACAAGGCGGCTTCTATCCTTAAAAACTACGGCTAAAAACAGTAAATTATTCAAATATTTAAAAAAGAACAAATAACATTGTTTTTAAAATGTAATGCTGGGTACCTTTAAGAATCTATTAAAGACCTGGATGTTTCGGCAGGCCTTCTCACCAGATTACTTTTGATTTTCTTTTCTCCTTTATTGTTTCTTTACTTTTAATTGTTTTGTAATTTGCTGTTTTATCTGAGTGTATTTTATCTCTGTTGTTGGCCGCCTAGAGTAGTCCACCGCGACTAGATAGGCGGGATATAAATTAAATAAAATAAAAATAAAAATAAATAAAATAAATAAATAAGGTAAAAGCATTACTAAGAAAATCCTAAGATTTAGAAGTGACGAAATGCAAACCATCAGGTTAAAATATCCCTCCCAGACAGTCAGTCCATAAGGAAAAGGCTGATTGAAGAGAAAGGTCTTCACCTGCTTGAGGAAGGACAACAAAGATGGGGTCAGTCTGGCGTCCAGTGGGAGGGAGTTCCAGAGTCTGAGATCAGCAGCAGAGAAGGCCATATTCCGTGTAGCCGCCAAATGCATCAGTGAAGGTGGTGGGACTGGGAGAAAGGTCTCCCCTGATTATCTCAATGTCCCAGCAGGCTATATTTAGAAATAATTTCATGGTGGTGGAAGCAGAGAAATAAGGGCAAGTAACAATGAATTCCAGAACTTGGAGAAGTTACTTTTTTTTACTACAAATCTCAGAGTTGTGGTCCCAAAAGCCATTTCTCCAAGTACCACTTGATTCATACATGACATTATTCCCAAAGCATCTTGAGCATATCTGACACGTTCTTCTTGCCAGAAACCTCAAGGACTCTCCCAGCCAGCTCAAACGGTTTCTTTGGGCTCCATCCATTTTCAGAGGACCACAAACCGGCTTCTATCTTTCTCCCACTCACGGGTGAATATGAGCTGATTGGTCTAAATGGCTAAGAGGTGATTTACCAGATTCATTGTCCTCTCTGATGAACATCTATTGTTAGGGACCGAGCCACAAGTCTTCCTATTGTTTATGAGAATAGGACGTGCAGTCAACAATTCAAAAATGAGTCCCAGCATCTGCAAGGTGTAACATAGTAAGCTATGTCCTGTGTGATGCCTTAGCATGCATGCATGTCCATGTGCAAGCTTGTGTAGAAGACACAGGATGCTCTCACGTGGAGGTTCCAGAAAGCCTGGGGAGAGGGCTGTTGATAGTTTCATGTTTCACATCTCCATTGTTTAAGTCATCAGAATGTACCATCATGTTAAAATCTGGGATGTTCTTCTTGTACAGCCCCCCACTAGTGATGAGATGAACTTATCCCAGTAGTTCCACTTCTGTGGTTCAGACCTGCACATTTTCTCAAAACTGAAACTGACCAGGATATCACTCCAAGTTTTAGGGGAAGGAGGCCTGTAAGTCATCTACTAGGAGCAGGGCCTTCTTTGTGGTGGCCCCAACGTTGTGGAACCAGCTACCAGAGGAGCTTCACCTGGCCCCTTCTCTGTGGACATTCAGGAGGCAACTGAAGACATGGCTTTTCAGGGAGGTTTTCCACACAGAGCCTAGCTGACCGCCTTTTGTCTGCCATTTTGTTGTTCCATAGTTTGCTCCGTCAGGTTTTACTGATTAGTTGTTATGTGGTTTTAAATAGTTTTAATTTCATTTTGTTTATTATTGGAAACTGCTCAGAGTAGTGCTTCAGAATTAATGGGGAGCAGTATTAGACAGACAGACAGATAGGTAATTACTTAGAAAGGTTGATTCTTAGAGAGATTCAAGAAGAGTAAATGATTTTTCTATTCTGAAATTTTATTTAAAATAGAACTTATTCAAGACCCCCTACGAAACACAACATTTCATGATTTAAAAACTGAAAATATCACATGCCATACATTTATGAACAATAGGGAATTATCCTTTATGGTGAGTGAGGCCATAATACTTTTAAAATTACAGTAGAGGCCCCATATCTGCAGGATCTATATCCGTGGTTTTACATTTTTGGATTTTTTTCTTTCACCATGCCATATATATATAGTAGGCATCCTTCAGTCTCGAAAGACTATGGTATCGTGCTCTGTATGGAGGACTTGGAACAGCGTCTAGTGTGGCTGAGGAGGCCAATTCGAGAGTGACAATCCCTTCCACACTGGAGACAAATCCAATCTGTCCCCTGTCCAGCTCCCTGGTTTTGCTTCCTTTGTGACTTCCTCTTTGCCTCAGCCTGCTGGACAAGGGTCTCTTCAAATTGGGAGAGGCCGTGATGCACTGCCTGCCTCCAGGCTGAACGATCAGATGTCAGAGTTTCCCATCTGTTGAGGTCTATTCCTAAGGCCTTCAGATCCCGCTTGCAGATATCCTTGTATCGCAGCTGTGGTCTCCCTCTGGGGCGATTTCCCTGCACTAATTCTCCATATAGGAGATCCTTTGGAATCCGACCATCAGCCATTCTCACAACGTGCCCAAGCCAGCGTAGACGTCGCTGTTTCAGTAATGTATGCATGCTGAAAATTCCAGCTCGTTCTAGGACTACTCTATTTGGAACTCTGTCCTGCCAGGTGATACCAAAAATCTGTCGTAGGCAACGCATATGGAAGGTGTTCAACTTCCTCTCCTGCCGGGCACAAAGGGTCCAGGACTCGCTGCAGTACAGGAGTGTGCTCAGGACACAGGCTCTATAGACCTGGATCTTGGTATGTGTTGTCAGTTTCTTATTGAGCCATACTCTCTTTGTGAGTCTAGAGAACATGGTGGCTGCTTTCCCAATGCGTTTATCCAGCTCGACATCTAGAGAGAGGGTGTCAGAGATGGTTGAGCCAAGGTACACAAAGTCATGAACAACCTCCAATTCTTGTGTGGAGATGGTAATAGAGGGAGGTGAGTCCACACCCTGGCCCATGACTTGTGTTTTCTTCAGGCTGATTGTTAGTCCAAAGTCTTGGCAGGCCTTGCTGAAACGGTTCATGAGTTGTTGGAGGTCTTCAGCAGAGTGGGCAACAATGGCTGCATCGTCTGCAAAGAGGAAGTCCCTCATGCATTTCAGCTGGACTTTGGTCTTTGCTCTCAATCTAGAGAGATTAAAGAGCTTTCCATCTGATCTAGTCCGGAGATAGACACCTTCTGTTGCAGTTCCAAAGGCATGCTTCAGCATGACAGCAAAAAAGATCCCAAAAAGTGTTGGTGCGAGGACACAGCCCTGTTTCACTCCGCTTCGGATGTCAAAGGGATCTGATGTTGAGCCGTCAAAAACTACAGTGCCTTTTATTCCATCGTGGAAGGACCTGATGATGTTAAGGAGACGAGGTGGACATCCAATCTTGGGAAGTATTTTGAAAAGGCCATCCCTGCTAACCAAGTCAAATGCTTTTGTAAGGTCTATGAAGGCCACAAAGAGTGGCTGTTGTTGTTCCCTGCATTTCTCCTGCAACTGTCGGAGGGAGAATACCATGTCAGTGGTGGATCTATTTGCTCGAAATCCGCACTGTGATTCCGGATAGACTCTGTCTGCAAGCACCTGGAGCCTCTTCAGCACAACACGGGCAAGCAGCTTCCCTACAACGCTAAGAAGAGAGATACCACGGTAGTTATTGCAGTCACCCCTGTCACCTTTGTTCTTGTACAACGTGACAATGTTTGCATCCTTCATGTCCTGTGGTACTCCACCTTCCCTCCAGCAGAGACAAAAGATTTCATACAGTTCGGTGATGATGATCTCCTTACCGCATTTCAGCACTTCAACAGGGATGTTGTCCCTTCCAGGTGCCTTGCCAGAGGTGAGGGAATCCAAGGCCGCATTTATTTCTGCTAGGGTTGGTTCGCTGTCCAGCTCTTCCAAGACAGGCAGGCACTCAATGTTATTTAATGCTTCTTCGGTTACTACATTCTTTCTGGAATATAGCTCGGAGTAGTGCTGCACCCAGCGTTCCATCTGCTGTGCTCGGTCCTGGATGATCACACCTGTAGTAGACTTCAAGGGAGCAGATTTCTTCTGTAATGGGCCTAAGGCCTGCTTGATACCATCATACATTCCTTTGATGTTACCTGTGTCCGCTGCTATCAGTATCTGAGAGGAAAGCTGAAGCCAGTAGTCATTGGAGCATCTCCTGGCAGCCTGTTGGACTTGGCTACGAGCGGCTCGAAGAGCTTGCAGGTTGTACTCGCTAGGACAGGCTTTGTATGCTGCTAGAGCTCTTCTCTTATCCTCAATGGCTGGCATTAACTCCTCCGAATGGGCTTCGAACCAGTCAGCCATCTTTCTGGTCTTCTTGCCGAAGGTGGACAAGGCAGTGTTGTAGACAGTGTTCTTGAAGTGTTCCCATCGTTCAGGTGCATTTACATTTGCTGGACCTGGAAGGGTTTCCTCGAGTGCTTGGGCAAATTCCTTCACTTTTCTTTGATCGCGAGTCTTGTTGATGTCAATACGTGGTCTTCCTTCCTTTTTCATGTGATACAATTTCTTTGTTCGCAGTTTTACTCTACTACACACCAGGGAGTGATGCCATATATAGTGTTTGCCATTATCCATAGTTTTCAGCATCCACAAGGGGGTTGGGAACAATCTCCCGTGGATTCAGGGTTCCTACTGAACTCAAAAGCATTGGTCAAACCAGAGCAAAGAAGGAGCCCATCTAACTTGCTTTGAAAGAAACACCCCTTGTTAGGAAGTGCACACCAGAGAGCAATCTGGCTCTTGCCTTCTGCAGTACCTGCAGTTTCCAAACTGGGTAGCCCCTGCATACACTGCGTTGCTGCAGCAGCAACACAAGGTGATTAAACCAGGGATTACTGAGGCCAGATCTGATTTTCCCTGGAGAGAGTGAATCTGGTACAGCAGTCAATGCTAGACAAAGGCCACTGATAAAGAGCATCTTCACCATGACATTGTTGGATTTCCCTTCGATTCAATTAAATCTGCCGTCATCTATTGCATCACACTGTCCTTGCATCCACTCAGAGAGACGCCAATCCATTAAAGCTTGTACCACCATAATTTGTTCATCATTAAGATATAATGGGACTCTTTCTTGGTTTCACTTGGACATAGTTCATTTTCCAACAGCCTCTGGCTGTTCTGCAGGGGCTGTGTGCTAACAGATGCACATTTTAATAGGAAAGGATGTGAATTGAAACAATGCAGCTTCATCTTTTAAAAATGGTGATTAAGACTGCATATCCTTTAGAACTTAAATGTGGGAGAGATGGGGGAAAAGAAGGAAATGCCCACTAAATTCAATAGGATAAAAATCAGAATGCAGAGAACAATTTCCAAAGAGTTCATAGATGTGTGGTAGCAGTGATACCCATGCATCTATACAGTTCTCCTCTTAAATAATTCTGCACAGAGTCAAAACTGCTGGATAGCTCAATGGTTCAGGTATCTGACTGTGAAGCCAGAGGTTGGAGGTTCATATTCCCGATGCTTATGCCAAAATCCTATTATAGTAAATCACACTAGAATATGCCTACTGAATCAATTCCTCTGTAAATTCCATTGAGTCAAATGGATCTACTTTAGTAGCCACTTACTGTGCTAAAGTAAGTCACAGTTAGAGTTAGACCCATACAAATTGATGGAACTTACAGAACAGTTGATGTACTGCATCCTCATTGATTCAATGTGCCTACTCTAGAGCAACATAGTATACTACTAAGCAACAGGAGTTAGGCCAAAATTCTTGGAGAGCAACTTCTATTTCTTCTTTCGATATGGAAAGGTCATTTTAATCTATCTTTTATTCCCAATTACCGTAATAGTCCAGATCAAAATAGTGTTCGTAAAATACAAAAAATGCTTATTTAGCTGTCAGCCTCACTAATCAAAACCACCAATAATTTGTCAAAAGAGAGAGAGAGAGAGAGAGAGAGAGAGAGAGAGAGAGAGAGAGAGAATGATTGACATTACCATTAGATCAAATGAAACTTACTGTCTTGCTTGGTACCTGTCTACTTGGTACCTTAGCTTATTTCTTTCCAGGGCTAGCTCAAGACATTTTGCTGTCTGAGCAATGTTCAAGATGCCCCCTTCTTTCCCTATTCCACATACATACATCATCTGGCTAGAGATGAACACAAACTGATAAACCAGAAGATGGATGGTTTGAGAGAGGGGTCAGGGAGGCCATACATGAGAATAAAGAAAATTCTTCACTCAACAGGGGCGGAGGCCTTAGATACAATCAGTCTCCTATTTATCATGTTGCCCTTTCATCTGTCCCCAGAAAGATCAGGACCACACACACCAGAAGGACCACTGTAAATGACCATTAATGACCCATGACAATGGGTGGAGAAGGACTGCAGAAGTGGGATTATCCCTCATCCCCAGTCCTTTGTCCTTCTAAGGAGCCTATTCAGATCAGGAGGAAGTGAAACCAAGGTGGAGGATATATCAGGGATCTCCTACCAACTCTCCCCAGACTTAAGAAGCTGCTTGGATGAGTAGCAAAACATTTCAACCTAATAAGAAAGAAGTCCAGTTGCCATGACTCAACTTCCAGATAACCTCACCTGAATGACTGAGAATCTTCATAGATATACTGCTGAACCAGGAATTTGTGCAAGTTCATTTATTTGCTGAACAAGTATTTGGTGCTTCCCGGCCCTGCCTCCTCTGGCAGGCACCCACTCAGAGGCAGCACACAGAGGAGGTAGGGAAGGGAAGCCGAGGTGCTGCCTCTAGTGGGTGCCCATTGGCGGAGATGGGCCTGGGAAGCACTGAACACCTGTTTGGCCAATAAATGAATTGGCACAAACTTCCGACCAGTGATTTGTGTCCATCTATAAATTGAAACTTCCTTTAATTCATGTGATGGGATTAGAGAAAGAGCTTGGAAGTTGCCATTGCTGTCCCCAGAATCAGCTCCCAGAGGTAATCTCCTCAAGCTGCCTGTACTGGTAGCCCTAACTCAGACTTTCTGTGCTGGGTGTGAAGTTGGGAGTTCTACTCCCATCAAGTCCCAACCAGCATGGCTAATGGTTGAGAATGCTGGGAACCATAGTGTTAAGCATTTTGAGCCTCAGAGTTGGACCATCAACTACAAAGCAAGAGAAAGGTCCTTGAATGCCTGCCAGCCTTTTCTTCTACAAAGGTGGAAGCCATCAATGGATCCTTCGTTCCTGAAGGTGCCATCTGCTAATGTCAAGTCAAAAACAGATTCTCCAAGTGTAAATACCCATCCCATAGAAATAATATTTAGCCAGGATAGGTTTCTTAAAACCTTTCTGCTTCATCCTGAGGCTAAATCTTCTAACATGCGGCTTGACAAAAAGTTCTGAAGAACTCCAAAGCCTGCCTACTTGACGATAATTTGGTAGTCCAATAAAGACATGAGCCAACTCTACATATTGCAGAGAATTACCTTACCTTACCCTACCTCATTGTATCTTCCTTTAAGTCTAGTATATATACCTCCTACATTCCTTGATTTTGGAACATATCTGAAGTACTCAGTGTTGTTCTTCTGGGCATTATTTCCTTCTTCTTTACACTCACTGTGTTTGGCTTTATTTGGCCATAGTGCTATTTATTCATACCAGTGGCAGTAAATGACCCATGCAGTTCTGTCAGTGACGTCATCAAGGTGGATTCTGCAGCCCCAGAAGGAATTTTGGATGGGGGGAAATTGCATATTTCAAATATTTGCCTAAACACTGCATAGTCAAAATGGGAAATACATTTAAGCAATGCATGTCATTTAAGTTGGTCGGAAGCTCAACATAAAAAAACTAAGATCATGGCCACTGGTCCCATCACCTCCTGGCAAATAGAAGGGGAAGATATGGAGGCAGTGACAGATTTTACTTTCTTGGGCTCCATGATCACTACAGATGGTGACAACAGCCACGAAATTAAAAGACGCCTGCTTCTTGGGAGGAAAGCAATGACAAACCTCAACAGCATCTTAAAAAGCAGAGACACCAGCTTGCCGACAAAAGTCCGCATAGTCAAAGCTATGGTTTTTCCTGTAGTGATATATGGAAATGAGAGCTGGACCATAAAGAAAGCTGACCACCGAAGAACTGATACTTTTGAATTGTGGTGCTGGAGGAGACTCTTGAGAGTCTCCTGGACTGCAAGGAGAACAAACCTATCCATTCTAAAGGAAATCAACCCGGACTGCTCACTGGAAGGACAGATCCTGAAGCTGAGGCTCCAATACTTTGGCCATCTCATGAGAAGAGAAGACTCCCTGGAAAAGACCCTGATGTTGGGAAAGTGTGAGGGCAAGAGGAGAAGGGGAAGACAGAGGACGAGATGGTTGGACAGTGTCATTGAAGCGACCAACATCTCCGGGAGGCAGTGGAAGACAGGAGGGCTTGGCGTGCTCTGGTCCAGGGGGTCACGAAGAGTCAGACATGACTGAACGACTTAACAACAACAACAAACATATTTTAAAAATATGCATGTACTGATCAATGATACTTTTCCCCCTAAAATGGTTATACACAACACACACACACACACATACACACACAAAAGCACACCGCTGGAACAGATCTGGAGGTTCCCAGCTATTTCTTAGAGTAAATCCAGAATGAAAAGTTCTCCTGAAATAATACCAAACAATGAGAAAATAAGCAGCACAGCATTTATTTTCACTGGTGTCTTCTAGTGAAAAATGAATGTTTCTGAACACCTGGTGATTTGTTGTATAAATGTTAACATTTGCCCGAGTCCCTGATTTGGCTTCCAGCGGAGTTGTTCATTGCTCACTGTTGCACTGCTGTATGTGATTCAGCCTCATTAACTAGCACTTCTTTTTTTATCCCTGTAGGCCATACCATAAATCTGAAACAAACCCTTCCCAGCAAAGGCTGTGATGGTTAGTGTACAGAAACTCCCCAGGAGGAAAAAAAAAGAGAGAGAAAGAATACTGAGCATTAGCAGGTCAGAATGTCTGAACACACCGTGAGTAGGGTTTTGGGCTGCTTCTACACCAAGTTACAAAAAGAGCAGGAAACGAACCCAGTCTGAATCAATCAAGGCAGTATTTGATTTGGGATGAACAAAATCTGGGCATCAAGCTTGCATCCACTGCTCTTAAAATTTGATCTGTAGCAGCAACAGTGAATGGGGGGCAGAGTTTTGGTTTTTAAAATAGCATTTTTTCCCATTGAAATGTGACAGTGAAAACAAGGTGCATTCTTCCCATGCATCTTGTTTCCAAGCAGATTTCTGCTCCTACAGTTAAACAGGGTTTGGTACCCAGCATGGTGTAGTGGATAAAGTGATCTTCTCAGACTCGGGAAATCTGGGTTCAAATCCCTGCTTGGCCCATGGGAACTGATTAAGGGTGGGTGGGTGGTAGCACTAGAGAAACCATGTATTCAAAATCTCACTTACATTGGAAACCCTATTAAGGTTGCCATCAGTTGCTTTCTGCCCTGATAGCACATAACATACATGCAGACAGCATGTCTTGTGCTTTTTCACTGATAGCACTGTGGCACATTTTGCAGTAGTGATCAGTGACCCTTGGGAATGTTGAGGACTAAAGAAGAATCGCAGAACTTTAAGGTAGACAATGAAGAAAATGAAATCGTTAAAAGCCTTTTTTTCTACCTTGGTTCAATCATGTCACTCAATCTAGCCAGGCTGGGCGGCTGAGGGGCTTGACCTCAAGAAAGGCCCAGAAGGAGAGAACTAGAAACCGGACCTTCTCAGCAATGGCCCCTCACCTCTGGCACACCTTGCCCCTAGAGATTTGCCTGGCACCCTCCCCGAGTAGACTTTGTCTAGAGGGGTGGGGGTATAAGTCCAAATAAAGTAAAGTAAAGTAAAGGGAGTTATTAAGAAGAAGCTAAAAATTTGGTTCTTCAGTAAGACCTTCTCCCCTTCCATTTTTTAGTTTTCTAGGTCTTACCATCTTGGACTTTACCTTTCTTTATGTTGTGGATATTGTTGTTTCAATTTTTGTTTCATACTCGGACTGTAAGCTGCCCAGAGTAGGTTAGTTGCGTAGATCTAGATGGGCGGGGTAAAAGCCGAATGGATGGATGGATGGACGGACGGACGGACGGACGGACGGACGGACGGACGGACGGACGGACGGACGGACGGACGGACGGACGGACGGACGGACGGACGGACAGACAGACAGACAGACAGATAGATAGATAGATAGATAGATAGATAGATAGATAGATAGATAGATAGATAGATAGATAGGTAGGTAGGTAGGTAGGTAGGTAGGTGGGTGGGTGGGTGGGTGGGTAATTGGTTGATTGGTTGATTGATTAGTGGTTGATTGATTAGTGGTTGATTCGTGTTTGTTACACACGGCAACACCAACACATACGAATGGATTATGTTTTAGCAATTTTTGAATTGTGGATTCATCTGGAAAAAAAATTGAGAGGAAATTTTTGCCCCTGCCCCTTTTCCTCTACCCCCCCTCCCCGGTCACCTCTCTACCTTTTGCTACTGCTGCCTGCTCCATCTTGAAAGGTGAATTCCTGCAGCAGACCGACTACCTTTGCATAGCCTCCTCTCAGCTGAGAGGCAGTCGGGCTTTTGTTTTGTTTCGTTTGTTTCATTCTGTTTTTTTTTTTTTCCAGACAGCCATCAGGCTGTCTAAAATAGTTGTTTTTTTAAAGGCAACCCTAAGCTGCTTCTCGCCAAAAAAAAAAAATTGTGCAGAGAGAGTCTGCCTACTGCAGCCAGCTGGCCTCCCTTTCAATACGGCAGATCTGTTAGTTTCTATTCCTTGGAGGGGGGGTTTGACTAGGATCGGTATTAAATTTTTAAAAGTCCTGAAGTGCCTCATAATGTGCTTTAAAAGTAACTTTCAAAAGTAACTGGAGGATGCGACTTATCATGTTAGTAAAGTAACATTGTTCCCAATTGTTACAGTAGTTTTGAAATATAACTTTATTACACCAGTTATTCCTGAAAAAAATAACTAGTTCTAGATAAGTTTATTTGTAACTTAGTGCTTGCAAGCTCTGATACTGTGAATATATATAATACTTGGTGTCCACCTATGTGCCTCCAGGTACTGCAGGAGTCTATCATCCATTATCCCTAGCCAGCATACTCAATGGTCAGGCATGATGGTGTTTGTAGTTTCTCATATGGAAACCCATATGGTTCCTATGGTTGTGAACAGAATATTAACCTGAGAGTACGTTTGGAATCCCCATTGAACTATAATGATAGCTGAACAACCTTCACTGGTCACTATCTCTCAGCCTAACTTGCCACTTGGAGTATTTTCTGTAGCATAATATAGGGCAAGGAATTATCCATACAGCCCAGAATTCTTCAGAGAAAGGGCAGGATAAAATGTAATAAATATAAACTTGACAGTTTTGAACTCAGGCGTCATCGTTTTAATTTTGCCCATGCATCACTTTTATCGCCTCATTTCTCGATGCCATTTCATGTGCTTGGCTTCTTTTACTCTGTCATGTTCCATTCAAGCTTCTCTTACTTAATTTAGGCAAGTCTACACTATTCATAATTTCCCAAAGCTCAAGCATATGTTGCTTTACATGACGCCTCTTCCACCAGCTTTGCTCTCCTGATGGAACGATCAAACTCCAGATGCCTCGTTTTTAGGAAAGATGCCTTCTTCAGCAAACAGATTTAATATTTTCTTGTGACAGGGTGATGGGATGAGGCTCGTAGCCTATGTGTGAACACACCACTTGTATGAGTCTTCATCAAGGATAAAGGAAACTATCTTATGTCTGATCTATTTGGGCATTTAAGCCAGTATCGTCTACTTTGGCTGGCAGCTTCAAGTGGCCAGGTGAAGATTTTCAGTTTTTCGTGCTACTCACTCCTTTTTAACTGTTGCACAGTTTTTAATTTCTGATTAAAAAATTTCCTTTGGGCTGCACTGCAGAAGTACAAAGATCCACACAGAAGAATAGCTACCAGTTCCCCTTTCTCATTCATAGTCACTTTAATCTCAGTAACTCACTCTGAGAAATTTGTAGAAGAAAGAATAAAAGTATTTCTTTACTTACAGTTGCACTTAATTACAGACTTGTATATACAGTAGGGCCATGTTATCCATGGGATCAGTACCCACAGTTTCATTTATTCATTCCCTGAAAATATTAATTTTTTTAAAGCCAGAAATACGCATTTCCAAGGTTTATTACCAGGACTGGCCACTAAATGGAATCCGAGACTATGCTACATACAGAATTTCTACACCTGCTTTTCGGCATCCATGGATGTGTGTGTCATGTGTGTTGTGTGTCTTAGAACCGATCCCCCACAGATACTGCAGTCCTACTATACTGCTTTCTTTACTGCACACATACTTAGTAACCAACTGAATAGATCAGCAGCAAACAAACATCTAATACCAACCAAGGAAAGAGACGGGAAAGAAGACTCAGCAGAAAGGTTGGGCTCTCTTTGAATCCAAAATCTGTCACCATCTGCAGTGATCATGGAGCCCAAGAAAGTAAAATTTTTCACTGCCTCCATATCTTCCCCTTCTATTTGCCAGGAGGAGATGGGACCAGTGGCCACGATCTTAGTTTTTTTTTATGATGATGTTTCTGTTCATGGAGTGTTCTTGGCAAAGATACTCGAGTGGCTTGCCCGTTCCTGCTCCAGGCGGATCACGTTGAGTCAGACCTCTCTATGACCTCTCCATCTTGGGTGTCCCTGCACAGCATAGCCCATAGCTTCTCTAAATTACTCAAGCCCCTTCGCCACAACAAGACAGCAATCCATGAAGGGGATTAATGAGACCATTATGTAATTAATCAAGTGACAAGTTCAATGGAGTTTTGATGTCAGAATATGAAAAAGGAGTATGCCAGCACCCTATCCCAGTCCATGTGCTGCCAATGTAGTTTTTTGGGTTTTTTTTAAAGCAGCACAGTGGTTCGTGAGCATAACAGACATGCATAGCACATCCCCTCTAACTCCCCTGCGCCTGTTGTTTGTGTGTATGTTCACATGCTTTAAACTTTAAAATGATATTCAATGGCATTTAAACGCCTTCAAACAAGTGGGAGTAACAGTCCCAGAATTTGGAGTTTGATCACATGAGGTGTGATGAACCTGAGCAAAAGTTTAAGAGAAGTAAGACATGTTAGGGGGAAAGCAAACATAAGAGAGTGAAAAACCCAGACAAACCAACACAGTGCTTTTCATATTCCTCATTGGGAAAGTTCTCTTCCCTCTTGCTGTTGGCTTGCACTGTGACCTAGGAGCCGCCCTGAGAAAGGAATTGGCAGCAAACGACTTCAAAAACCACTCCCAGGTCAATACGGAATTTGGTGCTCCTTCAAATTATGCCTAATAGGTGGGCTCATGGTCTCAGTGGTAGTTCTGATTTCCTTAGCAAATGGAAGTTTGGTTTGTCAGGACAGTAATGAGTTCCCATTTTCCTATGTGATGACATTTGAGGTCCTTCAAACGTTTATGCCAGAGGCAAGACTGAAGAAGGGTTCATTTAGCGCTGCAATTCCAGTGGCCAATTCCAGCCTTCATGTGAAATTAGAGTGAAATGATGTCTCTTCTTTCTTTTGATTGCACCACTAAGAATGGCGTACAGTGTTCCAGTTAGTCTTTAAAAAAATCTTAAAACATCCTCCTTCTGAGTGGAGATGTATTCTCTGTGTTTTTGCTTTTAATTTTTAATTTTATTTATTTATTGCTTTCCAAGATCCACTACTGTATAGACCTTTAATGCCAACTCTTGCCTATATTGAATAATAACCTCTTTTCTTCTGGGAGTTCCATAAAGGATGCAAATTGTTGGCTTGTGCCCCTCTTCATTACCGTCTTTCACCACTGTAATCTTTTTGCCCTTGATAATCCTTTTAACATTGTGATGACAATATTTTCTCACACCTTTTGGCACCCTTCTTTTTCTGTCATAAACAAGCTCCACCATGAACGTTTCTCCCAACACATATGGCAGTTAATCATATCTTTGTTTTAATTGCTAATCACCTCAATCGGTCCCTTCCAAGCCTTGCAAACTCTAGATTTCCAAAGACAAAGGAAGTCAATGTTCTTATTCATTGGTATACTGCATCCAAGACAAAGCAGGTAATTATCATCACAAAGGTTGCCAAGTACCAACATCCCACACATTGAAATCTAGGGCAGTTCCTTGCCATGTTACATGAGGTAGATCCCTGTTATGTCCTAGAATCCTAGAATAATGGAGTTGGAAGGGACCTATAAGATAATCAAGTCCCAAACCTCATGCTCAATGCAGGAGTTGTGTGTTCATCTCTCAGTTAAAATAACACCCAAATGGATCCTTTGTATCCAATTTGGCATTTGTAGGGTTAAAAATGCTTAGTGATTTGAATTATGGAAAAGAAAAAAGAGAGAGTATGGCTCATTAAGAAGCTGTTGGCATATACCAAGATCCAGGTCTATAGAGCCTGTGTCCTGAGCACACTCCTGTACTGCAGTGTGTCCTGGACCCTTTGTGCATGGCAGGAGAGGAAGCTGAACATGTTCCATATGCGTTGTCTCCGATGCATTTTTGGTATCACCTGGCAGGACAAAGTCCCAAACAGAATAGTCCTAGAATGAACTAGAATTTTCAGCAGGTATACTGTACATTACTGAAACAGCGACGTCTACATTGGCTTGGGCACGTAGTGAGAATGGCTGATGGTTAGATTCCAAAAGATCTCCTGTATGGAGAACTAGTGCAGGGAAATTGCCCCAGAGGGAAACCAGAGCTGTGATACAAGAATATCTGCAAGCGGGATTTGAAGGCTTTAAGAATGGACCTCAACAGATGGGAAACCTTGACATCTGAGTGCTCAGCCTGGAGGCAGGCGGTGCCTCACAGCCTCTCCCAATTTGAAGAGATCCTTGTCCAGCAGGCCGAGGCAAAGACACAGTCCCAGAAGCAGCCAAATCAGGGAGCTGGACAGGGGACAGATTGTATTTGTCTTCAGTGTGGAAGAGATGGCCACCCTCGAATTGGCCTTCTCAGCCACACTAGATGCTGTTCCAAGTCCTCCATACAGAGCACGTTACCATAGTCTCTCGAGACTGATGGATGCCTAATCCAGTGATCTGAATTATGGAAAAGAAAAAAGATCAGCAGACTGAGCTGCCAGTGCAAAAAAAGGTGAATGTCAGCTGAACTCACCCACCTATAATGTCCATGATCTCGTCCAGATGCTTTATCCACTGAGATGCTATTAAGGGCTCTGGCTGAGTGTGTGTGTGTGTGTACACACACACACACACACACACACACACACACACACACACACACACACACACACACACACACACACACACACACACACACACACACACACACACACACACACACACACACACACACCCTTGCAGCCACTCAGTTTGTCATTCTACAGAGCTATAGGGTGGAGAGAAAGACTCATGTCGCTGTTGACATAATCTTTTGCATTCTGCAATATTCTTTAGTCTACTCTGCTGAAATATCAGTATACTATAAAGACAGTGTGTGTATGTGTGTTTAGTGATTTTGGTCTAGGCTTTGAGTGAATAGGTGTATAGGAATGAACCAGGCACATCACCCCCTCAAGTTACAAGTGTTTGTGTTTCCTCCACTTTTCTAACAGATCTGGAAACCCAGGGATTATATAGGGGACCTAAGGCTAGAGGGGGATCAGAATATCTCCCAAAGGACACAGAGTGGTTCTGCCCCAATTTGTATGCCCTTTGTTCAGGAATGGAGTAGCAACTCCTTTCTCACTTTCCTCCTGAAAATCATGTAATTTGTCTTCACATTTTGCTTCTAACTCTCAGAAGCAGATTTTCCTCCTCACTTCTTTTAACCCTCCTCTCCCCCCCCATTTCATCACTGAAGTAATTTATTATCCTAGTTTGATTTTGTTCTTCTACCTACAAAAGCCAACAGCTCCGTCATCCAAGCCATGGAGTTCTGAAGGTCATCGGCAAAAAGATAAATGCCCTCACACGAAAGGCGAAATGGGCTTTGGAAACCTCAGCCAGACTCCCCTCCCACCAGCCTCTTTTTTATTTGTAAGTTGCCCTTTGTTTCTTATTTTACTATATGATGGAGCAATAATCTTTTAAGAAGGACCCTAGCGCTGCAGGAGAAGGTATCTAATGAACAGTGGACTGTTCAAACATTCTGTCTTACTGGATTCCATTCCTTTGTTAAGCTACTGATATTTTGTATTTGAAAAAAGAGGTGGTCAGTGTTGTTCCTCTACCAAACTGAAAAGAAACATACAGAGCATGTATAGTGTGCATTTATACAATATTCAGCTGCTAGAATTCTGGAAAGCTTCCTCTGCTACCTAGGGAATTCTGGTGTTTCTGGCCCCTTCCCAGCACTGCCAAAGAGGGAAATCCTATCAGAATTTCACCAACCTGTCTGTAGATTGTGAAGATGTGGGTGGCATGCCGGCTGCTTAGGAATAATGGGAAAGAGGTAAGATAAAACTGATAGTGAACTTAATGGTGGCTCTGTGACTTACTGCTGTTCTCAGAACCATACGTATGAATGTGCTTACCAGCAGGTCTTGGTACTTAATTCAGAGCACAGTCTGGGTACATGCAGCTGTCCAGATGTTGTTGGGCTGCAACTCCCATAAGCTTATACTGAATGGTGAGGGACAGTGGAAGCATTTATTTTGGGAGGTGGTGAGCACTCCAACGCTGGAGGCATTCAAGAGAAAACTGGACCCCCATCTCTCAGATCTGCTTTGATTTGGATACCTGTCTTCAGCAGAGGGTTGGCCTTGATGGCCTTATAGGCCCTTTCCAACTCAATTACTCTATGATTCTATGAGTTACAGATTACCAACTTCTGAAATTAGAGGGGCCTTGTGGTGCAGTTGTTAAACTACAGTACTGCAGTCAAGCCTCTGTTCACAACCTACGTTTGATCCTGATGCACTCCAGTAGCTGGCTCAAAGTTGACTCATTTTCCATCATTCTGAATTCAGTAAAATAAGTACTCAGTTCACTCGGGGGTGAAATGTAACCTGCATAATCGTATTGTACACCACCTGGATGTAATCTGCATGATCGTATTGTACACCACTGAAAGCAAAGTGTGCTGCTCTATATAAGCAGCACACTTTGCTTTCCTGGAGAATCACATGGTCTCATAGACTGCACTTCTTTAAAGCACCTACAGTTCTGTACAAAGCTGGATGTGAAAGATGGACAGTGAAGAATGCTTACAGGAAAAAAAAACCTGATTCATTGGAAATGTGGTACAGGAGGAGAAATTTATGGACATTGAAGACTGCCAAAAGGACAAATCAGAGGGTTCTAGATCAAATCAAGCTTGAGCTTTCACTAAAACCAAAATGGATTAAACGCAGGCTATTTTAGACATTTTCTTTTCAAGCTTCACTGGAAAAGACAATAATGCTTGGAAAAGTTGAAGGCGGCAGAAAAAAGGACGATTGCATAAGAGCTGGATTGACTCAATAAAGGAAGTCACAATCTTTCTTTTGCAAGACCTCAGCAAGATGTTAGAGACAGTAATGTTTGAAATCAGCCATAAATCAGAAGCCGCTTGATGGCACATAACGATCAAATTCTGTACCACCCATCCTCCTCTAATTCTGTGCTCCGTATAATCAATCAGTATGTAAATGAACCATGTACAAGACATGTATCTGTGAACATTTTGCAACCACAAAACGTGTACATTATCTTTCCGATCTGTTTTGATTTGGATACCTGCCTTGAGCAGAGGGATGGGCCCCACAATACACCCCACTGGGAATGAAAATATTACAATACAATGAAATGCCAACAGCAACAACAAATAATCCACCCTCAGACAGTGGGGCATATTTCAGCTGTGGTTAAAAATCAACCTGTGTTTTTCAAGGTGAGCAGCCTAAAGCAGAATACTAATCATGCACAGGCAAGTAATTCTGAATTATGGTGACCCCTTTCAAGGTATTCAAGGTAGAGAATACTTAGAGGTGGCTTACCGTTTCCTTATTTTGGGGAATGCTCTGGGACTGTGCAGGTTGCCCAAAACCACACAGGCTGGCTCTTATCATAGGAGCCACAGTGGGGAATCAATCTCCTGACCTTTGGCTCCATAGCCAAAGGCCTAACTTACTGAGCTATCCAGCCAGCCGATCTATTATAGCATAATATATTAATCTGGGCAAGAGGTTACTGTTACAGGAATGAAGGAAGCACAATTTTGAAAAGTTAGGTAAGTCCACCACTTACCTAAGTACTAACCACTCTTTACCACTACCAAAATGTATCAAATACAAAGCAAAACAGTATCAAAAACAGTTCCCGCGATCGTTCAGAAAGCGATTAGCCACACCAGGAACAGACATGGCTGGTCCTCCTTGAACCAGCCAGGTTCAATCCCATAAGGCAGAAAATCTCACACATGCTTCTTTGACTCCCTAATGCTAAAAAGAAAAAGAGAAAACAACAATAATAAAAGCATATCAAAGAGCTAACCATATGCTGACTTCTCACAGCACTCAACATTTCTGAAGAGAGCTTTCTCTGGAGCAGCACTTCAACCTTGGAAGCCCTCCTTAAATCGGAATGCCTGACACCTACTATAAAATTTGACAGGTAAAGGTAAAGGTAAAGGTTCCCCTTGACAATTTTTGTCCAGTCGTGTTCGACTCTAGGGGGCGGTGCTCATCCCCGTTTCCAAGCCATAGAGCCAGCGTTTGTCCGAAGACAATCTTCCGTGGTCACATGGCCAGTGCGACTTAGACACGGAACGCTGTTACCTTCCCACCGAAGTGGTCCCTATTTATCTACTTGTATTTGCATGCTTTCGAACCGCTAGGTTGGCGGGAGCTGGGACAAGCGACGGGAGCTCACTCGTGTGAATTCGATCTTACGACTGCTTGGTCTTCTGACCCTGCAGCACAGGCTTCTGCGGTTTAGCCCACAGCCCAACCACATCCCTTAAAATTTGACAAACCCCCCCCCCCTTAATTCTTCCCCATTTCTGATATTATGCTAAAGTAGTAGAGTTCAAAGCATATGCTTCATTCTTCTGCTTCGGAAAACCAGATTTCAGAGTGATCATGTCCAAAACTGGACCTAAAATGGTGGCTAAGGTTCACCAGATAGGTACGGAAGATTACGGTGCATTCTTTTCTATTGCCGACAGAACGTTCTCATAACCAGCCCATGCACTGTGTTGGAGGCTTCTTTCTCTCTGTAGCTCTAAAATCATTAATCTGACCCGCCAAAGCCTAGTGTGGCCCAGTGATGGATTGCAGTGGTTCTCTGGTCATGGTGTCAGGTGTTCTTTCAAACTGTGCAACTCCACATCTACCCAAGAATGCTGGTCAAAAAAAAATAGTGTCTCAACAGTGAGCTGAAGTTGCCAGAAATGTCATGGTTATTTGCTGGATCATGCATAACTCCATGATGAAGGCTACATCCAACCCATGCACTTATAGCTTTGATAAGCAACAAAGTTAGTATTCAGAGAAACCTCACTTGTATTTTAAAGTAAGGCTTCCCATCCTCAGTTTTCTTAAATTTCTATGTCGTCTTTCTTGGCTTCTCCCTTTGTTGTCCTGTGCCGTAACCTTCCTTTCCGGACGTTTTCCCATTAATTTGAAAACACGGTATATCTATTATATCCAAACAATGGGAATATATTTAAGCCAAATTGCTTAGTCCAATTGAGAAAATTGACATTTTTAGAAATTTAGAATGAGGGGCAGAGAGACATGCACCTTTTAGCATACATTCTTACCGTCCCTGTCACCAAATAATCCATGAATCAAGAGACTTTCTAATTTAAGTTTTGATCCACAGCCAGGGGCTCACCTGGGTATTGCATCATCAGCTTTCCAGTTGGCTTCTTCCTCTGCATAGTGAGACCAATCATATGCAATGTCACATCCAGCACCGAGATATTGTGGAAATGAACTAGTGTTTGTACAGCTCTTTGTAAGTGATAAGTGGTAAATATGGTTAGCACTATGATACTTCCCTCTTATGGATTCAGTGAAAAGGAATACAAGGGCAATAAAGAAGTGTGCTGCTCAGTTAACAGTGACATGATTAACAGCCTCTTCATTTTCTCTCTTTTATATCTTGCTTGTCTAATGTTTAAAGTAGAGCATTGCCTATGAGCATGATGTCTGGGCACAAAACCTGGATGGGAAAGATGGCAACCACTGCAAATTCTGGGTGCATATTGCAGTCTACTAAGCTACCCACGTCTTGGGTCTGGAGTGCAATAAGCCAAATCCTTCACTTCCAGAAGTGTTGCACTGTAAACTTGCTGGTGAGCAAAATAGTGCTGTTGAACTAGTCTGCTTCTGGCTGGAGCAGTCTGATTGTCTTAACATTTTAATGGTTTGGTTTGGTTTTTTTCTGTGTTCCATGTGTGTCTATGATTTCAGGTTGTGCAGTGCTCTGATGCGACAAATGGAAGAAAGAAGGAAGAAAAAGAAATTTATTTAGCATGACAGTTCTGAACTATCATCAAATGTTATTGTGCGGTGCTGCAATAGGTCCATCTGGACCTGGATGCAATCAGATGGTGAGAAAAGATTGTGTTTGATTGTAACGGGAACACTTGCTTTGCTGGGAACCCTCTTCCGTAAAGTGACCATTCTGTCCATTGGGGAATTACTCAAGCCAAGCTCAAAAAAGGAGCAGCTCTATTGCTGGACCAAGAACGTCCAGCTTGGGCATGGATTGGGATTGGTAAGGAGCACTATTGCCCTTATGTCGTGTGATCACCAGGAACTAGCTTGCACCGGAGTGTGCCACAAATGCTCCAAAATGTGAGTTGTCCCCACATCTTATAACACGTGGAGTAAGTACATCTGAAGTGAACCCCTCTGGGTTGCCAGTTTGTATTCTGAGCCAGGGCAGAAGAACAAAGGTGAAGTTGCTCCTAGCTAGAGGTGGGCATGAACTGCCAAAACAGGTCTTTGGTGCTCTGGTGCCTCACCCTCTGGGGCAGGCGCCCACTTGGAAGCAGCCTTCCGGCTTCTCTGCCCTGTTTCCTCTGGGTGCTGCTTCTGAGTGGGTACCTGCTGGAAGGGGTGGGACACCAAATTGTCAAACAACCGTTGAGGCAGTAAACAAACCAGGCCGAACTGCCAGACCAGTGTTTCCTGCCTATCCTATCTAACGACTGATATCATCACACAACATTAATTGTGCACATAACCTGAACCATGTTGTGTCGACAAAGACAATCAGAAATTATTTATTTATTTATTTATTTATTTATTTAATTCATTTATTCATTCATTCATTCGACGTATATGCCGCCCACTCTACCCAAAGGTCTCTGGGCGGCTCACAATTGAAAACAATTAAAATACAATGCAGAAATGCAGAAGCAGAGAGCAACCCCATTCCCTAACTGGGGTGCAAAACTTGGTCTCTGGGATCACAAAACAACAACATCACACCCAGGGACCTCTGATTATAATTGGGAGTATTTGTGTTATAGACATTCAACACAACTCAGACGGCTATAAATGCCTTTATATTCAACAGCGGTTCTTAAAAGTCTATAAATATCCACCACTATATTTGCTTAATGCACTCCTAAAGCTTCCAGAGGAGCTGTTATTATTTGGCTTGTCAACTCTGTAGTGCCTTGAAGGAGTGGAAGATTCCTCCTTCTCAGCTTGTGTTTTTCCTTCTCTTCATTATTATGTCAATAAATCACAGAAACACATAAACAGCACCCTGCACCTTGGCACTGGTTGAGATGTTTTTGAGGGTTGTGCCTGTCTTTCGTTCAGAGTGCAGACATGTTCCTTTTCAAGATTATAGCTCTTAGGATCATGGGGGTTGTAGTCCAGTAATAAGACCAGCGTGGGCAAGTGTCCTGTTAATGCCCATATGACCCAGCTAGCTACTTCTCTGGGAGGTGGATAGGCCTTTCTAGCTTAAGGTGGGAAAATAATTTGTTGGGTGTGGGAACTGTGCACCATGCCTTGGACACATGGGAAGAGGTACCATCTGTAGATCTGCATGGAGATAATTTTAGCCAAGGGAGGAAGGCACAAGAGCTACAACTTTTTCCATCACAAGGCCTTTCAACTGTGAAATGTCTTCCAAAAGGAGACCTGCTTGAATCAATTGCTGCTCACTTTTCTCTGATTGGTGAAAAATTGGTGTTTCAGCAGAGGCTGTAGGAGTGAATTAACGTGGCTCCAGTCAGAGCTTGGGAAAAATTAGAATCCGGATAATTCCTCAGTCAACATAACTGTGTTTACATACTATAGATATTTAGTCTAAAAAATTATCTTTCCCAAAATTTGGATGCAGCTAAATGGATACAATTCACATTACAATGCATTTATTGTGTTGTCTTATCTTATAAATAGCAGTACTTCGTTCCATGATATTATAGTTTTCTGAAATTATTTTATATTTCCAAGCCTCTCTGGGGATCTGAAAATCGGGTGCCCAATGAGACACTAAATCAACAAACACAAAACTCCACATCCAGATGTAGAAAAGGTGATACCTTTATTTAGATCATTGGACATTGAACACAAGCTTTCACAAATAAAATTCACTTCCTCATGCACAGGACAGGAAAAAAAAAGATGAGTGAAAGTCACAATATGGTCATAGCAGAGATCTGCCAGGCATGTTGCTTAAGGTGAGCCAAGAGCTGGTTTCAACCAGTTTGGGAGTAGTTGTTTTTAAATGTCTCACCCCTTTGGTTGGAATTTTCTACTTAGCCTCCAAGATAGGAGGTTGTCCCAAAAGTCTAAAGCACTCTTAAACCCAGAGAAGCTTAAAAATCTGGCTATGATTTGTTGAAGATAAGACCTACTATATGTAAGGTAAAGGTTCCCCTTGACATTTAATCTAGTCATGTCTGACTCTAGGGAGCGGTGCTCATCCCTGTCTCCAAGCCGTAGAGCCAGCATTGTCCATAGACAGTTTCCATGGTCACGTGGCCAGCGCGACTAGACACGTAACACTGTGACCTTCCCACTGTGGTGGTACCTATTTATCTATTTGCATTTTTACATGCTTTCGAACTGTTAGGTTGGCAGGAGCTGGGGCAAGTGACGGGAGCTCATTCCGTCGCATGGATTCGATCTTACGACTGTTGGTCTTCCGACCTTGCAGCACAGAGGCTTCTGCGGTTTAACGCACAGCGCCACCACATCCTCATCTATTATATGTAGTTCTCGATAAATAATTCTGGTGGGCATGGAGTGAATGCAATGTTTTTCATCTATTACCTTATAAGGAGCTGTACCTGGCTCAGTAAATTCAAAGCAGGATGGAATTAACTATGTCATTGGGGGCATAATGCCTCCTTCCTTACCCAGTATGATAAATGTCCATGTATCTGGGAGTATAAGGAATGAAATCTGTATACTTGCTCTATCCTCAAGAAGTGCCATGCAGTCTCTTATGAGGGAATGGAGAGGGAAGAGTAGAGATGTAAACTGTGGTTTTTGTCTCGTCTGTCGATGTAAGGCTATGGAACCATTAAATTATTCTCCCTGGCATGTAAGAGATATTTTGTGGCACTCTCCACAAAAGGAGGAAGAAGAATGTGTTTTTGTGTGTGCACACAAATAACTCAAAAAATTCTCACTGCAATGACTTGTTGAGTCAAGACTAGGTACATAGATCTTAATTCCCCACCCTCAGCTGTGAATTAAAGATGTCAAAGTTTTATCCTTGCCAGATGAGATTATGTCCGTTTTTGTGCATCGTTTGAACTTTGGAAGTTTTCTTGCGAAAAATTCGTGGAGCTTTTTATTGTGCAATCTTGACCAACATCCTATTAGGAAAAACGTTTGATGGAAGGACAAACACAAAACCATTTTTCTTTTATGGATTGTTGCCTGTTGCACAGATTCTGGGACCAGGCGTAGATCCATTATCCCTATCAAAGGAGGTGAGAAAACAAGCCAAATAATGAACGAAACAGCTAAGCTTTCTTTACTTTACACGCCACGAATCAGATTCTGTACTTTCTGAAAAACACAAGGGAACACTTGAAACATAGAGCTGAAGGAGAGTTTTGTGAAATCTTTGGCCTTTCAGGAAGACGAACAAATGGGTTTTAAATCAAAACAAGCCTGAACTTTTTCTGAAGGCAAAAATGATAAAATTGAGGTTGTCTTATTTTGGGCACATCATGAGAAGGCAAGATTTTCTGGAGAAGATAATAATGCTGGCAAAGACTGAAGGCAGCAGGAAAAGAGGAATAGCAAATAAAAGATGGATTGATTCCCTAAAAGAAGCCACAACCTGGAGCAAGACTGTTGACGAGAGGGCATTTTGGAGGTCATTCATTCATATGGTTGGCAAAAGTCAGATGTGACTTGAAGACATGTGACAACATCAATTTTTAAAAAAGAGAAAATATGTGTTCTGTATAAAAACATTTCTTTTTTTTAAAAAATGCTGCTACTTAAGAAAAAAGCACTGAACTTTTCACTCTCATGCAGGAATAAAAACAACAACAAAATCTCCTGGTGGTTTCAATGGGCTGAGATACCCTTTGTTGCAGGATAAAGACATGCACAGATCTTTCCTACATCCTTAGTCAGGAATGCACAAATCTGTCACAACAGCTGAAAGTGACAAGAATGCAGCATTCAGCAAGCATCTTACATGAATGCTTGCTGAAATAAAAATCTGTTGGGCTTTTTTTCTGGAACCCATAGGTACACCTGTCCCCCACTTCTATGAAAATGTATGCATATTTGATAGAGACTTTCTAATATAAACTATTTTAATGTCTTTTTTTCTTACTTTGTATGCATTTTCACCATTGGCTTTAAAGCATGCTTGTGTACATTTTTCAAAGTTACACATTTTTATTGATATACATTTGCATGCATTTGACTAAAGGGAAAAAAAGGAAGAAAAAGTTTCTGATACTAAATGAGAGTTAACTCAAAGAAACACACTCTTCCATTAATAATCCCACAGATTGCACATTGGATAACTAAAAAAGAAAAATCTTGCCTAACGTGTCTCGCTTTTCCAGATTGAGAAAATATTATTCCCCTAGTGTGACAAATGGAATGCATTTTGTGACCCTAACAGTGAACAAACCTAGCCTCTCCCTTTGCCCCCTGTCCTATCTGCATGATTACAAATTCTCAGCCTTTATAAGCAAGAGAGGGCACTGGGACAGGATCAAAGGTTACCTAGCCATTCAAGGATCGCAACATAATCTAACGTTAGCTATGCAGTTGACAGGGAACTGCTTACACTGGAAGAGTGACATTAGGAGGGGGACTGAAATGCGTCATTAAACACATCATTGAACCAGAAATCTAATACACCCAGAAAGCGAGAAGGAAAATTTACTAAGCAAAGCAGGTGGTTTCTTGAGAAAAGCAGCATGCAAAGAAAGAAAAGCTGGGGTGTTGGGGGATCCAGGCAAGGTGGTGCAAGCAGCGGCAAGAGAAGGATGATGAGTCTTCAGGAACTTCCAGGAGGGGAAATGGGAGGGGGCATAAGAGAGATAAAGAGGGCCAAAATAAAGGGTTCAAAAGACGAGGTAGAATGTTATTTTAAAAAATAAATCACTACATGAGATTTGTCTTATTGCCACACAGACCAGTAGGAGAGGGAAACAGGTTTTTTTTTTTGGGGGGGGGAGATCATTTCATTTCATTTTCATTTCCCCCAAATTGACAAAGTTCTTCATATTTGGAATGGGGAGAAAATTGAGAGTTGGGGCAGGTGAGTCAAAGGAGGAAGAAAGTGAAGCAGATAGACTTATCCACCCAGACTGAGGGCTGTTACTGCTGAATGATCTTTGAATTCCTGTACACTAAACCTTAAAATAAAAACAATTATGTGCTGTCAAATCTATTCCGATTTATGGGGAGCCTTTCCAAGGTTTTCTAGGCAGAGAACAGGGATGGGGACTCAAGTCGTGGGACATGCTGTCGAGTCGG
This sequence comes from Pogona vitticeps, assembly GCF_051106095.1. Lineage (NCBI taxonomy): Eukaryota > Metazoa > Chordata > Lepidosauria > Squamata > Agamidae > Pogona > Pogona vitticeps. The sequence goes on along the minus strand of NC_135786.1, from coordinate 9,973,266 downwards.
ACTTAAATCACACCAGCGACTTGACATGGGTATGTTTTGTTCAATGACTCAAACTCAACTTGTGACTTGGAACCCATCCACTCAGTTCCCACCCTCAGAATGGGTTGGTCTACTCAGCAGAGATGCCAACATCCCTGGCAGAAGCACTGGAGTCCTTCTTCGGTGGTGTACTCATCCTGGCCGGAGCCCGGCCAGCCCTTCCCCGCCTCCCCAGGCAGCCAGCCACTTGTGTGCGGAGGTGGGATGGGGAGTCTCCCTGCTCAGCCAATGAGTGGTTGGCTGTGTGGGGAGCCGGGGAAGGGCCGGCCAGATATCTTAGTGACCGAACTATCCAGTCATTTATATTAAATGCTGAAATAGGGTTGCACCTTCTTTTTCTGAGTGGCTCCTTGTCTCTTGATACCTGCTTGGCAAGAAGCTATAAACACGTTTCTGCCTATGCTCGGAATTGCTGTACTTATTTAATTAAGGAAAAAACACATCAATAACAACAAATCAATTTTAGCATCAAATGTGAAATATTATAGCAAAGCAATGAAAACAATAGCAGCATGTAGCACTACAGGGTTGAAAATAGTCTTGTAGGAAATCTAGTGAAGGAAATCTCAGAAATCCAGTGTCAGAACGCTTCCAACGGATACCAACCCAGTCCCTGTATGAGGACTTTGAGAAAGGGAGAATCTGTTACCCTTTTAAATAATTGAAATGCCAAAATGGTCTTGCTGTCAACAAAATTTTTTTTCAAATGTCTTTCTGAGAGCCACACTCTTAAGAGTGCTATCTCATCTAAAAGATCTACTTAGTTGGATATCTAAGTGGTTTAGTAGCTGGCTGTGGAGCCGAAGGCTGGGAGTTCAATTCCACACTGGGCCTCTTTGACAGGGGCTGGGCCCGATGACCCCATAGGTTCCCTTTCACTTCTGCAGTTCTGAGGTGATGATAATGATGAGAATTGCTTCCTATGATCAAAACAAATGAATAAAAGCCAGCCAACCAACTAAATCAATGCAAAGCTGGGGAAAGTTACTTTTTGGACAGCAGACTCTAGAATCCTTCAGCATGCATGGCCAGTCAGAAAACAAACAAACAAACTTTAATATGCCTTGGAATCTGTGCGGCTAATGCAATTGCACAGACTTTCCAGCATACAGATCTTTCTCTTTATACAGTACAGTGGACCCTCGACTTACAGACGGCTCGACTTACAGACTTTTCGAGTTACAGACTTCTCTGGCTGCAAAATTTAGATTCGACTTGCAGCCAGAGAATCGACTTACAGACCAGAAAAAAACCAAAATGGAATAAAAATAGAATAAAAACCACTGGTTATGGGATTAATCGGTTTTCAGTGCATTGTAGGTCAATGGAGATTCGACTTACAGACTTTTCGACTTGCAGCCACCATTCCAATACGGATTAATTCCTTAAGTAGAGGGTCCACTGTATATGGTAGGGAACACCTAGATATTTAAGGACTGGATTTACCAGTCCACCCCCCCCCCCAGTGAGCTTCCATTGCTGAGTGGGGATTCAAACCCAGGAGTACTCCACTACACTAAACTGCACACCCCTGCTTACTCATTATAATTCCCCAAATGTAATGCCTTTGATATCTGTTACATTACTTCAGAACACTTTTCATGTCAAAGAAAACCCTACTGTACTGTAAATCTGTAAGAGCTTTCTCCGGATGGAGGAAACATCAATAATTTGAGATATCCAGATGACACATTTTACTGGTAGAAAGCAGCAATAACTTGAAATGGATACTGATGAAAGTGAAAAAAGAAAGTCAAGAGCAGGACTACAGTTGAACATTAAGAAGACAGAAATCGTGACTACAGAATGAATCCACAAGTTTAATGATCTCAATGAAGAAGTTGAGATTTTGTCTACCTCAGTCTAAATGGAGATCATAGCCAAGGAGACTGGTACTAGGAAGGGCAGCAGTGAAAGAACTAGAAAAGATCATCAAATGTAAGGATGTGTCGCTGGAGACCCAGGGCAAAATCAACCACACTATTATATTCCCAATTACGATGTTTGGGTGTGAAAGCTGGACAAAATTGACTCATTTGAAACACAGTGGTGGAGGAGAACTTTGTGGATACCCTGGACTGCCACAAAGAAAAACAAGACGGTCCTACAGCAAATCAAGCCTGAACTCTCTTTAGAAACAATGATGAAACAGAGGCTGTTGTAATTTGGGCAGACCACAGGAAGACAAGCTTCACTGGGAAAGTCAATCATGCTAGGAAAAGATGAAGGCACCAAGAAAAGAGGAAGACCAAATATGGGATGGATTGATTCCGTAACAGAGGCTACAGCCTTGCGTTTGTAAGAGCAGAGCAGGACTGCTGAGCATAGAGCCTGTTGGAAATCACTCATTCATACGGTCACCATAAGGTAGGCTTTTCCTTTGTGACAGGCTAGGAGAGGCTTTGCGATGAGATGGTTTGCATTCTGTTGCTTCTACATCCGTTTGGCTAATGCTTTACCTAACATTCTTAATCCAATGTTGTTAATTTGTTTAATATTTGAATAATCCACTGTTCTTAGCTTTAATATTGTATTTTAACGATGCAAGTTGCCTTGGGTCCTTTCTTAGGAGAAAAATATTGGGAGTAAAAATATTTTAAATAAAGAAATAAATAAATTGGAGTTGATTTTATTACACACAACAACACTTGCTCCAGATTTTGGCTGATGACTACAGATAGGAATTGTTATTGGATTGTTTTTATATATTAAACAAGGAAGCCCATTAATTGATTATTAATTAATTAATTATAATTGATTATTAATTAATTAATCATCAATTTTTGTCAGTTCTGGGGGATTTTCACATATTTTTCTACTTCTCTGTAAATGCACACAATTTAAAATTATAGTAATGATTGTCCTTTTGCTGTGACTATTTAAAAGCAGAAGCATTAGATGGGTTGTGTGCATCCTTCTGAGCAAGATGGTCCTGTTGTGCTTGCTATGTGCATGGGCTTAGCTTCAGAAGGAGGAGAAAAAAAATAACTAGAAATGTTTTGTGGAAGTTGTACAGACTACAGTGGGGAAAAATGTTTGGTGTTTCAATCTCATGCTGGAGACAAAAATTGCCCTGCGGGCTTGAGAACCTTTGAAGGGTTGGTTATTTTGACCAAGGCTTCTTGACCATATATAGCAGATCGAATGTATTAACATCCCTGTCCATCAAAAACAAAAGAAATCTATAAAAATAAAGAAGACAGAAACATTGTGGCACCTCAAAGATTAACTGCTATATTTTAATGTGAGCTTTCATGGACAAGTCCGCTTCCTCAGGTTGCCATTCTCCTTTCACAAGCTATGGGCAGAAATTTAAGATCATAAAACCATGCTGCAAGGAATTGGGGGATTGGCTTTATAAGCGACGTTACAGGTAATGTCCAATAGGTGCTTCCAGGGTTTGTATTATCAAATTCCCTCAAGCTTCCAAAAGCAACAGGCTTAGCTAGGGAATCAATTTTACTTCCCCAGGAACAATATATGGCCTGCATAGTAACAAAATCAGATGCGCAGTGGAAGTGTTTTCTCCATAAAACACACTGGAACCTGAGCAATAACTAAGAAAAGTGGTACATTTCTGTGCTACAAATACATAAGAAGAGCTGTGCACAATCCGATCCAAGGTTGTTCCTGCAAAAGACAACCAGATGTTTCTGGGAAGCCCACAAGAATGTGAGTACAGTAGCATCCTTTTGCTAATGTCCTCCAACAACTGCTTCTTCGAGGAAACGCATCTGTGATACTGGATCATGGAATCATAGAATAAATTGAACTGGAAGGTGCCTCTAAGACTGTCAAGTCCAACCCTCTGCTCAATGCAAGAATCCAGATCAAAGCAGGTCTGACAGATGGCTGTCCAATTTTCTCTTGATTGCCTCCAGCATTGGAGTGCTCACCATCTCCCAAGGTAACTGATTCCCTTGTCATACTGCTCTACCAGTTAAGACGTTTTTCCTAATATTCAGCTTAGATTTGGCTTCCTGTAGCTTGAGCCCATTATTACATGTCCTGAACTCTGGAGGTGCACAACAACCATCAGGACTAGTAGCTTTTGCTAGCTTTATCTTCCAGGGATTTGTTAAAATCGGCAGAGTTGGTGGTCGAACAGGTACCGTAACACAGAAAAGGGCATGATTTAATTATGCACAGTCATAAACTCTCTGGAAAAGTCTTGCAGGTCCAAGCCAGTGACCACACCACAAAAAGGTCTCTTGACTTTATTTTGAAGGACCTTCCTTAAACCAGCTCCACCATCAGCCTTATCTTGTCCTGCTTCTTCGGTTGTTACAAAGATATTGGGAGAAGGCACATTAGACTAGCATCTCTCTGGCTGAAACTACACTCTCCAGAAAAACTGGACGGACAATGTCAACAAGCCATACAGCAGTTCAAAATGGCACCCCATCTATTCTTTTCTGCTCCAACGTAGTCATTTTATGCCATAGTTTCATCTGGTAAAGGCCAAGCCCTTTTTTCTTGCCAGGTGCCAGCTTATCCCTCCACCAATTCCACCTCCATTTGCCATCTCCTCAGTCCTCCCTCAATCGCCCTGCATGTCCATTTCCGTTATTGTGTCTTCGATTCCCCCCTACTTTTGTGCCTCTATTCACACGTGCAGATGCGTGATTGGTTTTTTTAAAAAAAGCCCTGTAATTAGAATCACATCTCCAAAGATTCGTGACCATGGAAGACAGTGGTTTCCCAGGAACCGTGGTGTGTCATGCCCCCCCCCAAGAGATGGTGGGTCTCCTGGAGATCTGGGGTGTGTGGGAGAGTGCAAGAGGGGAAGATCCACCACAACCAATAACTCTTCCATGTGTTTTATCCTTTGTGTGAAATGTATACATAGGTTTTTCCTGATTTTCACCCTACATTCATTTACTCATTTTAATGAACACAGGCAGATATAGAGGTTTGTGGGCAAAGGAAAGTATGTGGCTAGTGAGTGTCCACACATGCACATAAACACTCTCCCTCCCTCCCTTCCTTCCCTCCCTTCCTATACGCTTCATTTCCTCCAACAAACTCAAGTCAGTATATGTGCTTCTCTTCCCACTTTCTCCTCTCAACAACCTTTCAAGTAGGACGTTTGAGAAAGAGTAACTGGCTCAAGATCATCCAGTGAGCTTCAAAGGCGAATAGGTATTTGTACCTGGGACTATGCATATGTGTTATGCATATGTGTCACTTTCAAGGTAAATGAGATATTTAAGGAATAGTTTTACTAGTTCCAGTCCTCCGTTCAAAGGTATTGATGGCCAAGCAGGGATTTCTCCTAGTCCATATCTCTGGACGCTGCATCACTCTGAGTATCCTGCCTCCGTCTAATATTCTAAGCCCCAAACTATGCTGAATCATTTGTAAGAGGAGAAAGGGCATGTTGATCTGAAACTTGCTCTAAGCCCGCCATTATTCTGTAGGCTACCGTTGCGGTATACACTTATATCAAAACTCAAGGCATCTTCTTGCTCAAAATTGAAATGTAGAGACATGAGCCTGGATATAAACATGGGAAAGGTAGAAGGCAGCAAAAAAAAAGAGGAAGACGAAATATGAGATGGATTGGCTCCCTAAAGCTTGAGTTTGCAAGAGGTGAGCAGGGCTGCAGTGTAGAGCAGTGGTTCTTAACCTTTGTTACTCGGATGCTTTTGAACGGCAACTCCCAGAAACCCCAGTCAGCACATCTGGTGGTGAAGGCTTCTGGGAGTTGCAGTCCAAAACTCCTGAGTAACCCAAGGTTAAGAACCAGTGGTGTAGAGGACGGGACATTTCGGAGATCACTCATCCATAGGATCGCCATACGTTGGAGGTGCCCTGATGGCATGTAAGAAAAACAACAACAAAGAACACACACAGAGAGAGAGAGAGACCTTCTCTCTCTCTCTCTCTCTCTCTCACACACACACACACACACACACACACACACACTATCAGCCTTTTCATTTTGCCTCTTTCTGAACGACTTCGTTACGTTCTCTTGGACATGCTGACTGAAGCCATCTTCCGGCGACGATTTTATCCAGCCAGGTATCGGGGCTGAGAAGTGAAAGCCAGAATATGGATGTGAAGATGGGTGGAATGACGATACTGAATATAATGGAGGGCACCAGTCTTTACTCACGGCCTGGCAGAAAAGCAAGTCAGCTTGTCACATGGCAGTGTAGACAGGATGAGAAAAACTGCCCTGGCTTTGCAAATCTTCCCTCTTGCATGCACCTAGCGGGAGCCTTTTTCCTCTAGAGTCTATAGCTACCTGAAAATGGCCGTGGTGGTGGACGCAGCGGTGTGGGGCATCCTGGGGACAAAAACCCTCTGAAATGGGCCTCCCTCATCTTGGTGGCCGTTCCCTCCGCACGGCAGAGCTGACCATACATAGTCGGGGCCTGGCTAAGCCATGTTCGTTGGTGCGGGTAAGCCGAGATGCCTCTCTATTTGGCCTTGCTAAAAATAGCCCCCGAGTGGAGAGGTAGGGAGGAGGGGGGTATAAAAAAAAAGGGCAGAGTCAGGAGCCTGCAGGGCTAGTAGTCAATGGGCTGAGAGAAAGGATTGAACTCCAAATACTCCCTGCTCGGCCATCTCCAGCTGACGGGCTATTTTTTGCCCTGGTTGACTAAATATGGTCAGGGAGGGAATGGGAACCGAAGAGGCCACTTGCCATGGGTGCATGTTTCAGATGCTTAGCTGGGTATATAAGCACTGGAAAGGTGGATCCATCTCCTGACCAGCCGCATAGCCCTGCCCTTCTTGACTCTGTGCTGATCCCCTTGACCCCCTCCGAACCCTCAAATTTCTGCTTCCCCATCCCACCCCCCTTCCTATCCCATCTCCTCTTCCCCCCCCAATCTTTCTTTTCTTCCACCCTGACTTCTACTCAGGCTGACTTTTCAGGGAAGGGGGGTGTGGGTAGAAAATGCAAGACCAGAGAGAAAGAGAGAGAGAGAGAGAGAGGGCAAGGTGAGATTGGGGTGGGAGGGGGTGGGAGACTTCTGGAGAAAACCCAACCCCACAGCTTTTTCTACTTGAAGGTGTGCAGGAGCAGCAACAGCAGCATCCACCAGCATCCGGCATCCTTCTCCACATGGAAGGTTACTACTTCATCTTCTTCTTAACTCTGGCTTTGCCTCTCTCTCTCTCTCTCTCTCTCTCTTTCTCTCTCTCTCTCTCTCACTTGTACGCCTGCAAGCTTTTCCCTCCCTCTCTACCTTAGCGGGAGATGCTGCAGGAGGGAACAGAGATGTAGTAGTGCCTGCTTGGGGAGAAAGGGGGGGGGATGAGGTGCAGTGTGTGTGGGGCATGTGTTCATGTGAGGAGAGGGTGGAAGATGGTTGGGGGTGGGGTGGGGTTGCCTGAATCCTCCCTCTTCCTCCTTCCCTCTTCCTCCCTCTCTCTTTCTCTCTCTCTCATTCTTCAAGTAAGGTCTAATACCATTACTGGGCCTGCTCTCTCTCTCTCTCTCTCTCTCTCTCTCTCTCTCTCTCTCCTCCTGCATTAGAGATTAGCTTTAAGGAAAAGGCTGACGGCTGCTGCATGCAACGCATTATTACCTTGTGATTCCATGACCCTCCTCTATGCATCCCTAACTCTCGAAAGCTGATTCAGCTTTCAGCTAGTGCTCTGGTGACTTCCACTGCTGCAACAGAAAAAAAAAAAAGCTCCTAACTGGTATGTCTTCTTTTCTTTCTTTCTTTCTTTCTTTTTTCAACATTTCACCTCTTTCTTTCCCTCCCTGGTCCTATCTGCCTTCTCCACCTCCCCTTTTTCCCTCCCCCCCTTCAAATGCACCAGCTCAGCTTTGTTTTAAAGAGACCTGCTGCAGAACTCTTCTTGTGCATGCCTGCATCCCAACTTGTTTCTGTGGGTCTGCCTGAACACTTGCAATGCAGGCGTCTGGGTCGGGCGGTGGGGCAGAAACTGTGCATGCCTTCGTGGAGGGGTGGGTGGGTTAGTGTCAGGGCAACTGGGGTTCCTTCCTCCCCCCCCTTTTCCTTTTTCCCTCTTGTTGTTATTCTATTGCTGTAGCACACACACTCCGCATGTAAAACGCACACACACAAAACTGCAGCGCAAGCAGTGGACTAGAATAATCTGAATTGAAATGCTAGAACTTTGACATGCAGTCGTATTGCAAGGTTAAACCAACCTTTTAAATGCCTCGTTCTGATACGAGCAGGCTAATGACAGCTGTTGGGGTGGGGGGGGTGTGGAAGAGAAATTTTTGATATTAATAACTAGTGGCTGTAAGCCGTAATGATACTGAGCTCTGAGGAGGGGAAAGGAGGCATGCACACATAGAGACACCGACAACATGGTTAAACTTAGCCTAACTTGCCGTGTTCTTGATGCTGCGGTGATTAACTGTTGAAATGCCAGCGTTTGTGAGCATTAATTACCTGTGCATGATTGATGGGTAACCAAAATGGAGGAGGGATTGGAGGTGAGGGGGAAACATCTGTAACAAGGAAAGATGTAATAGAGAAGCTTTAAAAATATAGAGGGGGGAACAAAAGCAACTTCCACTAATCTCTTGGTTAGTTCTACCTTTTCTTGGCCTTGGGAATGATCTTCTATATATGAGGTTAATATGACTCCCTAGTCACACTTTAAAAGTTGTATAATAGGAATGCCCTGTGGATTGGAACTGTACATGGTGTCTTTTGAATACAGGACTATAAGATAGTAAGAGGCATTGGTGCTGTTGGATATTTCAATCCCCCCATGGCTGACATGGCTTGCAAAGAGGTGAACCTGGGTTGGCTGTCTTCACTGAGTGTGTGCACCTGCACATTTGTAGACATATTGCCTGTATTGCAGTAATAACTGTGCAAGTGTTACTTTAGTATCTTGTACAGTGGTCTATACAATGTGGCCGGGCTCTTTGGATCACGTATGATGGAGGACAGACATTCCTTCTAGTGTGGTTATTCCAGAGTTAATACATTTAGGAACTGAACCTCAAATCGACTGCTTTGGGGTTCTTGTTTAATGTGTTCTGCATGTGTACGTAAGGAAGAACGTCTTTCTAACACCCAGCTTGAATGTGCCACTGCGTAGTCAGAGAAAGCTGTCCCTCTAATTGCAGCGTTTCTCCAGCACTGGCTCTACGATGTCTCTTGCTCAGAATATCTTTGTTAACACGGAAAAGCAGAGTCAATTAAATAAAGATTGGCTACCCCTTTCTGGGGCAGGTTGAGCTAAGCTCCTTTTCAACTTTCCGAACCCTTCTCACGTTGTCTTGGAGGTCTCTTTGCCTTAGTTCTTCTGGTACTCCAATACCTTCTGGTTCAGATGGCCATCTTGCAAATTCCCGAGGTTGGCATTTCGGCTACGAAGGTGAGGCAGGAAGCGGTGTGTGGCAGGTGGACTTATGGTACTTTCAGTATCACCACACCCACGAGGAGCCAACCCTCGCCCTCCTCTCACTCTGCTTCAACCGTCTGCATCCGTAGAAGTGGGTTTAAAAGAAAGAGGGGAGGATTCTCCCTTCCCCTGCCTCCTGACCTTGTTCACCTTCTTATCATGCTAGATTTTCCCACTATGAATAAGCCAACCAGTGTAGCTGGAGATGGGGAACTTGAGTTGCCCTCTGCTATCCTTGAGGGTGTGAAAATGATAAATAACCCTGACTAAATGTAAAAGCAGCAGCTGAGCTATATAATTCTGCTGTGCTAAAAGAAAAAAAAGGGGGGGAGGGGAGAATTTTGGCAGTCATAAACCCAGCTCAGAGAGCAAATATAACATAAATTCCTTACCTTTCTTCCAGAAAGCACATCTCTTAACCAAGGGAGTATATTTGGCAGCAGTATTAAGCTAATGTCAGACTTGGAAACTTTGAGGTGACTTTTCTATAAAACCTGGCTTGGTCTATAAAGAGACGGGGCTGTCCCCTAGTCCTTTTTTTTTTTTTTTTTTTTGTATTTATAGGGTTTGGTTTTTCCGTTTTGCACTTTGGGAATTCCCCAGGTTACCAATTAGCAGGTGTTCCATTTGCAAAAGGAAAGGCATAGGGATGTGGAAGGATGCAGAAGAAAGCATCTCGGGGAGATGGTGGCAACGGAAGTGCCCTTTAAAAATAATTTAGAAGAGGAATAAAGCTGTTTCTTTTCCTCCACTTGTAGCTATTTTTTTTAAAATGACTTTTAAAATTAGAACTAGAGAAACTGAACTAAGTCCTGGCTCCTTGATGAGGAGCATGCCTTTATAAGGTGTTTGCTGAGAATTTCTGAGCAAGGACATCCTGTTTTAAGTCAGTATGTGTGCGTGTGTGTGTGTGTGTGTGCATGCACTGATTTTACATCCTGCTTCCATCTGAATGAATTTGACTGTGTTGGTGCATTTTCAAGGGAAGCTGGCTCCAGCCATCTGCCACTTATTCCAACCACCTGAAATTTGGTTATAGTATGGAAATTTGTGTGGTGTTTATATATATATATGGTATATATAATTTTAAAAAAAAGAAATGCAGGCGGGTAGAGAAGGCAAGGAAAATCAAATTGCCATATTGTTATTTTTTTTTTAAAAAAATAAAATAAAATAAATTAGCAGAATGGATGCACGGTATCTGAGCAAAACCCCAGTTCGTCAGCATTAACCAACTAGTGGAAGGAGTGAAATAACGGTCCCACTTTGTCAAAAGGAGGGGGGGAAGTAATAACTAATTAGGAGAATGATTTATTAACTTGACGATGATGATTTGAAGTTTGTGGTGGGAATAGGGGAACGTTTCCTTCACTGACATTTTAATATGCAGCATGGAGGGTGTCAGGGTGGGGTTGGCCAGGCCCATCAATACAATTAAGTATTCCAAAGTGCTTAGTTAGCCACTTGCTAAGTTTACTTAAACCCTCTTTAAAGGGTTCATTAGAAGACTGTGAGAAATGGTAAAATTCATTAACATTAAGGCAGCCGGTTCTGCATTTGCCTGTAAATTGGTATTGATCTGCATGGTTCAGCCGGGTGGCAGGAAGGGAGGGAGAGAAAGAGCAGAACCGGGGAGAGAGAGAGATTGAGAGAGAGGAAGTAGCCCTCAAATGGAGCAGGTGAGTGGACAAGGGGAGCGCACCATCACAGCAATGCTGAACGAGCATTATGCACCCAGTGTGACCCTTCCTGTGGTTTGCTGGATGTCTAAATCCTGCTCATAATAGTCTCCTATTCAGTGCACTCATCATTCTCAGCGGTGCTACTCGGACCTCATTGTTAGGGGAGCTTTAAAGCTCAGAGTGCTGTGAGGTAACCAGTGAGAAGAGAGAGAGAGAGAGAGAGAGATGGCCTGATACAATCTGAAAGGGAGTGCATTTTTTACATGGAGGAAGAGAAAAAAGGGAGAATCAGAAGAGTAACTCTCCCGACTTTCACTCTGGCCTACAACTCAGCATCCTTCCTGTGTGTGGTCCTGCCTACCTTCAGGTCTACCTTGGGCATTTCCCTAATGCGGTGAAGTTCAACTGAAAGATATTTTAGAAAAAGTGCGGCTTCTCCTTGGCACCTCCTCCTGCTCTCCGCCCCCCCCCAAAAGCACCCAAGTGGGGGAGAGTAGCCAAACCCTTTCCTTTTGGGGGTTCCTTATTCTTCAGACTCTACCTCACCTACCGTGACCTTCCCAAAAAAGGGGGGACAATTATGACAGCGGACACTTGAGGTAAGAAAGACCCTCCTGTTTAATTGTGATTTTACTCAACTGTACACCCGTGCTACATATTGTGTGTGTCAGCGTGTAATGCATTCTGTCCGGTGTCCCTCTAATAGCCATTGAAGAGAGTTTCTTGTGTTGTTTTGTAAAGCTTATAAAGTGGAGTCTTGGCTTTGTCGTTATGGTGCAATGTTGTCTTAAAACCAGCTCGCATCTGTGTTTGTGTGTGTCGGTGTTGCTGCAGGTTTATATTCATTCTATGCACACACACACACATACAGAGTGACTGGGAAGAAACAATTATGTGTCTGAAGTGTGTGTGTGTGTGTGGGGGGGGAATGAAACACTTTCTTTAACTCTGCATAATGTGCATTCGGCATATTTGTCACAGATGAAAGTTTTCAAATGCCTGTGCAAAGTCCGTTGATTTTAAAATGAAAACCTTCTCGGGATGCAAAGAGATTCTTGAGCCTGTGTTGCTTTGGGGATTCGTAGGAATGAGTTAAGGTCATGTCGTTATTGCTTTTTAAACAAAACCCACCTTTATCCTGTTTCTGTGAAAAAAAAATGCATTGCTCTGTTTAAATAACTGTCCAATGTGTTTCTGCTGATCTCCCCTTCGGAAACTGTATTGGTCCCCTTCTCTTCTCTTCTGGAGGGAGGGAGATAGTGGGAGGGCAAAGAAGATTCCCCGCACAGAGTTATCTCTTGGTGGCCGAAGATGATAAGATGGTATCTCTATGCTGAGTTGTATCAAGTTGGCCATGCAGGCTGCAAGAGAGGGGTGGAGATGGGGGCGGGGCGAGAAGAAAGCCTGCTCTTTTTCCTTTCCTTTCCTTTTCCTTCAAATGGAAACCTCCTTGGGTTCTTGGATCCTCAGATCTGGTGCTGCTCTTGGTTGAGCATCTTCTTAAGAGAGGTGCCTTTGCCCGAAACTTTACCTGCTTGAGTGACATACTTCTTTATATGCCCATATGAACCTGGCAAACTATGGAATGTAAAGAAGTATGTATTTCAGGTATGGACCTTCACAATGGTGACAATGTAGGACATATTGAGGTGGAAAATATATGTATAAAGAAGAGGAAGGTTCACCTCCTCCTCCTCCTCTTTTTTCTTTTCCTTTTTTGAAATTATTATTTAATGCCTGACAAGGCAGACTGACTGGGGAGTCAATTGACGATCGTGTTCCAGCGCGTGTATTGTTCTGTCACTTTGCTATGTCAGCAGGTGGAAACGCTCATCAGGACATTAAATATTCAATATGCTGACTGCGGTATGGGCTTTGAAAGGCAATGGAAGAGGAAATCTCGCTGTCCACTTCCATGGTTTTCTTTCTTTCTTTCTTTCTTTCTTTCTTTCTTTCTTTCTTTCTTTCTTTCTTTCTTTCTTTCTTTCTTTCTTTCTTTCTTTCTTTCTTCGTAAACTCCCCCCTCCTTTCCCAATTAGATGGAGAAAAGCAGATTGATCTTGAAATCCTAACGACCTAAAGACAAACAATAATTGTTTGAAAGCTATGAGTGCATGCATGTTCTCATGTGAGAGAGTTCGTGAAAATCAGAGAAGCTCTGACGAAATGTGCACAGCCTAATTTTAGGACTAGGGCATATTTTAAAATACTTGGAGCATTTGATTTGTATAAAATGTGATTTTTCACAAAAAAAATTAAAAGGAAAGTCAGAGACAAAATTGAACAGGAAAACAAAGCAATCTAAACCTTCAAATAGCAGATTTATGTCATGTTTTCTTCTTTTTAACCCCTCCCCCCAAAATATATATTTATATATACTTCATAAAGGGATATAGGTGTCTTTCAGATTTTGTTTTCCAACCTGTTTCATTTATGTAAAAACGGGGAACACTCGAAGGGGGGGAGTGAACATTGCCACTTTAAATATAGTAGTGACCGCTTGCATAACATGTTTTAAGCAAAATGCCCCCCCCCCCAGCCTTCAACAGAGCCAGTTGTTGGTTAAGAATGCAAATCTCTTTCCTTTTATGGTCTCTACTGTCAAAAAGAGCACCTGACACACTCTCAAAATGCTGAAATGACACCTAATTATCCTTTTGGGGAAATAAAAAAAACTTTTTGGAATTAAGTTAGGGGACCAGGGTCTCTCCTCCCCTCCCTTGATATGACACGTTACAGTTACTCTTTCTTTACGGCTCTCATTGACGACACCGTGCTGTGAGTTCTCAGATGGAAGGCTTGCAGGTCTGACGTCAAGTTATTCTCGCCAAGGCTATGCACACCACACGGCCTGTCTCACAAGCCGTAAGAGCCTTGATGTCTTGATCTCCCATTGCTGAGTTGCTGATCAAGCAACAGACAGATGCTTTCTTTGGAAACCTTAGCCTAGTGCTGCTGCTTCCTGTGTCGTTTGGTGCTGTTGAAAAAGAAAAGCAGCGTTTTGAAGGGCACCCCCCCTTCCACACATACTTATGTGAATCTACTCAATGGAAGTCCCATTGTTACTTGTTATATGCCGTGTGCAGAAGGATTAAACTGGTGGGCAGATGCTCTGCTATAAATAATGTGAGAGGACACGGGCAATTATATACATTTTCCCCAAGGCATATTAGAGAAGGATAGTTTTATTTTTAAAAAATAAAAAGTGGATTGTTCAATAAATATTATTGACATTTCTTTCCCCCGCCCCCAGATTTCGATATTGCGCAAGGGGTGCGGAAAAAGCCTGGTGATACCTAACGGTGCACAAGAAGATTTGGTTTCTCATACTGGTGTGGATGGGAAAATGGGAGCTACAGCAGCATAAGAAGTTTAGAAAGTCATTTTGTAAATAAATGAATAAATAAATAGATGCTGGCTGCAGACCCAGTGGCCATCTGGCCTCGCCGATCCTGGCACCGCCTGACCTTTGCTCTTTAAGACAACCCCAGTCTTTCTGGAGCCTACAGACAGGTGGCAGAGGGAGCAATAATCTATCTTGAATTTGGGCTGCCAAAGCAATGACCTTTGCCTGGAATGGCCAGGTTCCCAATCCATGTATGGAAGTTGATTATGGAAGCTGTGTTTGGACGCGGGGGAAGGAAAGTAAGGGAGCTGATTCATAGTTGCCATCCGCTTCTTCTCTAGCTGCTTTGAGATATCTAAGATGACTTGATTTTGTCACCTCCTCTACATCTTGTGGAGAGACTTTTGACCTTTTTTTCAGAGGTGGGAGAACATAAACCTTCACCTTGTAATAATCTTAGGGACAAGCACCACAACAGGTATCATTCATATGTTAGAATATACAAGTGGCTGGATTTATTCTCCCATGTGTTGCATGAAAGCGGGTCTGGTCTTGGATGAGCTGATCATTCTTTTGGAAGGTCCACTGAAATCTGTAGTTGACCCAGTTCAGAGAACGTTGAGTGTAGTAAGTGTGCTTCTCTTCATACTTAAGCGCCAACCCACAGTTTGTCTGTCTTTGTGGAGGACAGTTGTATATCTGCAACTATCTAAGGCAGTGGTTCTTAACGTGGGCGATAATGCCCCCCAGGGGGTGATTTCATTTTTCAGGGGGGCGGTAGAATGAAAAGGGGCGGCATGGGGGCGCTGGAGCAGAAGGGGGGCGGTAGGGGGGCACTGGAGCAAGCCAAACCTATGAAGATGGCTGCAGCCTTTTTACAGTGTGCATGAATATATATTTTCCTCCAATTTTAATTTAGTTTCAGACTTTTTGTCTTGAAATTTTTAGTTCCTGCATTTGTTTTTATGCCCTTTTTATATTTCTTTTTGAGTCTTAAAATTCACTTGCAACTAAATCATTAAATGTTACTTTTTGGGGGGCATTTCATTTTCTTGGAATTTAATTTTGTTTTCAGGGGTCATTGGATTTAAGTGTCATAAATAAATAAATAAATAAATAAATAAATAAATAAATAAATAAATAAATAAATAAATAAATAAATAAATAAAGATAGATAGATAGATAGATAGATAGATATCATCACTGAGGGGAGGGGGCGATGCTAACTTCCTCAATCGGTCAAGGGGGCGTTTCTTTCAAAAAGGTTAAGAACCGCTGATCTAAGGCATCATTAGACAATGCTCTTCTTCTTGAAGACATTCTATGTTGGAAGAGCTACCTGTAGAAGGTAGAGGCAAGCAAAGGCCTTGAGGTTGTCCCTTAGCACTGAGCACCTGGAAAATAGACAGTGCAGATACACTGGTTACCTGCCCACAGTCATTCCTACTACAGTGTATTTAAATCGGAGCAGTCATTCCTAAGTTTGGTACAGATTAGCATCCATAAATATTACGCAAATATGCTTCCTCTTTTGCTGATGATCTGTAAATGCCTACCCTAGTTGCTAGGTGGCCTGCTATGAACTTTTCATGTGCAAACATGTTGTGGCAGCCTCAGAGGTAGCATAATAAATGAAAGTTTTATGCATTCCCTGGAGAGTTGTGATACATGGCTGGTGAGCTTCATTCAGCTCAGGGGATTAAAAAAAAAAAGGTTTCTGTTGCGAATTTTCGTATGCAAGTAAAGGAAATGTAAGATTGTTGTCGTCGTTTAGTCGTGTCCGACTCTTCGTGACCCCATGGACCAGAGCACGCCAGGCCCTCCTATCTTCCACTGCCTCCCGGAGTTGTGTCAAATTCATGTTGGTTGCTTCGCAGACACTGTCCAGCCATCTCATCCTCGGTCATCCCCTTCTCCTCTTGCCGTCACACTTTCCTAACATCAAGGTTTTTTCCAAGGAGTCTTTTCTTCTCATGATTGTAGAAAAGACTTCTTTTCTTCTCATAAGATTGTAGCTCCACAGATATATTTGAACGTGTTCTTAAGTGCTCTTGAAGGTGCTTCACACATTTCTTTGAATTGTGCATCTTATTTCAGTGAAATTTCTGACCAAGGCAACAGTGTACTTAGGATGAAGAATAATACTAGTTCATTCATATAGTGTTCTGGGTGTTCAGAGCACTTATGAATTTCATTTTTGTGAGTAGTAGCAGGTCTGTGAAAGGTTAGCATTACTGTTCCCATATTACAGATTGACAAGTTGAAACTTAGTGAAATAGTTTACTTAATATTATCTAGTGAGCTTATGACTGAAAATATGGCTTTCTAGTTTGTACATTACTTTACCAGCCAGTATACTTACACCAGTTAATTGAAAACACAAAACTCGAGTAGTTTAAATCCAATTTAGAGGTGTAAATATCTCCTTACTTCATTTTCTCTGGTGATTGAAAAGTTTGAAAGTTTTTCCTGAGATGATAAAGAGTTTATTTCTGTATTTATTTTTGCATTTTGGCACTTTTAAAATAATTTTTTAAAGAACGTTTGCACAAAAAACTTCAATTTTCCACAGAAACACTATTTTTGCTAGTGGTGCTGACAAAAAAACCTCTTTCCTTTCTTATGCAGGAGTGAAAATCTTGTAGCAATTGATCTTTTTGTTTTGTCTTGTTTTTTGGATGGCATGTCTCAATATTAGTTATGGTACATTTCTGATTATTCATTACAGCCTTAAATAACAAAACTGTTTTATTCAAGCCCTAGAACTATAGTTCTGCAGAATGGCTTGAAAAAAAAATACTGTATGGCGCCTTAGATAGAACATATACTAAATATAATCTGGAAAGTGTTTGCTTGTTCACTTGCAAAGTCATATGCTGCTGGTAAGACCTCAAGAGTCCGCTAAACTATTTCAGAGTGATAAAAGACTCCATGTCTCTGTTTAGCATTAACATTTTATGGGATGCTGTGGTGTTTAAAATTAAAGCATTAGTGTTTGGAATTAGCCTTGGCAGACTAGTAAAATGATATTTCTTGGGCTTAAGTTTGTAGCCTTTCCTTGGTTGTAAATCAACACCATTTCTCTGGGTGTGCTAAATTCAAAAGCAGGACAGATACTGTCACGGCCCTGGATATAAAAAAAGATGAATCTCTCTTGGCCACACCTCAATTTATTTATTTATTTTATGTGGCCTGTCTTTTCTAGTAGGAGTTATTTCTAGTAGGAGTTATAAGGACAACAGGGCTGAAAAGAAAAGTGCAGAGTTTTTTCTGCAGAGCACTCAAGTGCTTTCATACGCGAGAACAAAAAAAACCCACAAATTTTGCTCCACGGATATGTATTTGTTCTAGAATAGCAGACAGTTCTTTTAAGGACCTGCCTCTGATCCAGGTAATAGTCCCTTTTCCTTTTGAACTCAGATTCCACTTTGTTTCTTGCTTATTTATATGTATATTCAGTATGGCTAAATACCAGCATTGATTTGCATTCACAACATGTATCTGTAGTGCTCTTTTGATTTACTTTTTATTCTTTCCCACCCACTCCACCCACCCTCTGCTTTAATATGCTTCTTAGTCACAGGGAATTAACATCAGGAAATAACTGAACTCTGCCAATTTAAAAAATTGTGTAAATATTTTGGCAGCTCTAATTTTAAGGCTTCTTTTTAAACAACTCGTGTGCGACTGGATTTAACAGAGAGGAAAGAGGGCAGGAGGGCGGAAGAGTGTGATCTGGAAAAAATTCGGTAAGGAAGGCAGCAGCAGTGTGATCTTGATAGAAAAGGTCTGAGTGAAATTTACACATACACCCATACATTTAAAATAAATTTCATAATTGGGCTTATTGGTAAGACCTCCTTTGTTGGAGGTACAAAAATCTCATCTCCCTTTGAGGAGGTGTTTTGCTTATTTGAAATTGAACTGCTTTCCAAATTCCTAACCCCCTGAAATCATTAAGGCAGAAACCGCTTCAAAAACACAACGAAACAAAAATGACACACAATATTTGGTCCCTTTCTCACTTTCCCAAGAAACCGACAGTATCATTCCTAAAATTCGTTTCTGTAGCTCATTCATCCAAGGCGAGTCATCCCCGTCAGAACATGCTGAAAATTCGGGAGCTGTCATCCAGACGGCTAAGCAAGGATTTGTTTTAAGAGCCAGTTGTAGAGAATGTAGCTCTGAGGATTGTAAAAGCTGTAAATCCAGTGAACCAAATTAGTTACATTTTCCTACTCTGTATGCTCCACAAAATTCCGCCTCACGCAGGCACTCATATTCACTAACTTTACACGGATCTTTTACATATAAATTAGAAAACAGAAATCTTGGGATATATATACTGGCAGTTTTGCCCGCCACAAACAGGCGGGGTGAAATAAATGAAAAAGTAAAGCTAGCATTTTTTTGTAGAACTTTTCAAGTGTTTTAGCTTTGCTGAAGCTGATAACCCATTAGGCGTACATAACATGTTTTTTTTGGGGGGGCTGGCATGAATCAGAAAGCCAAATAAATACATTTTCGCAACCTGTATTTAAATAAATAATGGTAAAGTAAAGATGGCTGTTTGCAATTCACATTTAATAGCACATTTATCAGGAGCAATAAATTGTTTTATGGCATAAGGACCTCCATGCATGCACTGACCCTCTTTTTAATTTTTTTTGTATTAAAAAAACCTGCATAAGAAAGGAGTGTATCAGCAATTTCACTTAAAACTGTCCACCCAATGTGAAAAATGTTGCATTGAGGAATAAACTGCTATTAAGCATGATTAGATTGACCTACAGGACGGTTATTTCAGCTGTTACAGCACAAGTCATTTATCGAGCGCTTTGCTTGGATTGCATTCACACACATGCTAAAAAAAAGAAGACGTAAATTAAAAATGAAAGTATTTGGTGATTTTTAGGCTTTGGGGCTTGAAGAACATCTCTTTCAAGGGGAACACTATAATTTTGTTGTCTCAAGAACGGAGCTGTGTGTTGAGTCAGGTTTGTGGGGAAGGTGAGGCCGTACTAATTGCTGCCACTTTAGCACCGATGGAAAGTATGTGACTTAGATCAACCAATCAAAAAAAGAAACGAAGGAAGAAATGTGCTGACTCAGGGTTTGGGCTTGCATGCACGTTTGATTGCAGAATAGATCAGAAGCACTGCAGTGCAGCATCGTTCCCTGCTTTGGAGGCCAACTGAGCCGGACAGGGCTTTCCTCACGTTCCACGAGGCAGGTTGGCCCAGAAAGCAAGAAAAGAGACTGCCTAAAGGGACAGGCGCCCACCCAACTGCCCCGAAACGGTTAGCTCTTCCATCAGCCTTGCAAAAGGTGCCCTTTAGAACTAGCAAACAAATTGGATGGGGGGAAAAATTGCCTAGCATTTTAGAACTGAAATTTATGTCATGGTGTGTTTTAAAAAGAAATGCGTTGGCTTGCTGTTTCTCTGGGTTGAATATATTCTCCCTCCCTTCCTGCCTTAATGCTTGTAAACTTTGTTCTCAAGCCAGTTTGGGTGAGACATTAAGGTGGAAGGTAATGTGGAAGTAAGCCGATCTTTCTAGCCTTGGTCTCCAAAATTTAGCACCCCAAAAATTGTTCACTCAGAATGGAGGTAGATCATCTTTACCAGGTTATGATTAGGTTACTTTTGAACTTTGCCAAGCTGTTACTATTTAAAAAAAAATAAAAGCCAAACACAACTCTAAAGACCAACAAATGTGTTATAAAATGCACCATGATTATCTATGAAAATAAGGTGAATCTGTCTTTGAAACGGTGACCCGATAGTTTGTTCTTTACTAGACATAACTGAATTTTGTCGTACTTTGATCTCAAACCTCCACTAGCTTCTCTGGAATTTATTTCTCAGTAAGGATGCTTTAAGAAGGCAAAATAGATGAGGTGAGGTGGAACCGCATTAACACCAGTTAGAAGTGATATACTTAAATTAACCTCTGGCACGCACACAGATCCTGCTCCATGTATAATACTGTTACAATGGTGTACAAAATGGGGTGTTCTAACCTTCCTTATATGAGCTATTCACTTGGTGTACCAAGTGCATTCTGACAGTGCAGAAAACTAGGGCCGTAGTGCTGTGATAAACGATTTCGCTTTGGATTAAACTGCTCCACCCCAACAAAACTGAGGCAGTGGAATTGGAAAAGTTAAGGCCAAACACTCCTTCATAGCGGTTTGATAAAATATTTAAAATATTCAACTCGGATGTATTAATAGATTGGACGCCTGTGTTATTTTTGTAACTAGTCCCTTATTTCTGTTTCAGTGGAAAATATTCCTGATGTAGACTGGCATCTTTAACTATTTTAATAAATTATCTACAGCATTGCTTTCCTCTCGGGTATGACACTTGCGATGTTTATTCACTCACTACCTCTCCTCTGTTTCTACTTCGTTCAGTCTGGTCTTCATGTTTTACTTTATTTTCTTCAGTATTTTAATAGTTCAGTAGTCAATGCTGTATTCCCTGTCCTGCACACACACCATAACAATGTGAACATGTATCCATGGACTCATGCTTGATGTTCGATTGCTCCTTTCCTGGTCTCTCAGTTCTTTTCCTCCAAATTGAACCATTACACTAGATGCGCGTTTGCTCCTGAAAATGGCTGCCACATGTTTAATCTATCCTCTTCTCATGTTTCCATCTACTTGGTGAAACACGTACCTGTGACATTACTGTGTTGGATGTTAATGCCTACAATATCAGCAGCTTCATTGTGAAGGTGAAGAAAAGTCCAGTCTGAGGCCCGTACCTTTCCCTGACTGCTCACACCCTTCCCAAAGTGTCCACACTTTTTCATAACCAGGCGATTCAGAGGCTGAAATCCTGTTCTCACAACTACTCCACATAATGCTGATGACATTGACAGGTAGGGTGACTTTTCAGATAGCTCATGGTTTAGCTTTTCAGATAGCTCATGGTTTAGGACTCTGACTGCAGAGGTTGGGAGTCCAATTCCCCGCTGTGCCTCCCTTACAGGGGCTGGACTTTATGACCTATCAGTTCCCTTCCAGCTCTGCCGTTCTAAGATACTAAACATTTCTGATTTACCTCCCTCTGAAGTGCGCAGGCTCCCTTGGGATCCTTGGGAAGCTGTTGGATTCAGCCTCAGCACCCAGTGGCTTCCTCGTGACAGAAGAGATTTCATGGGAGCCTCAGGACTTTCAGAAGGAGATGGTGGTGAGAATCAGAAGTATTTTATTTCCTACAAGTAACTGCAGCTTTAGTCTTCAGCAGTTTAGTCGCGTGAACAGGATTTCAGCCAGAGAATGAAGTAGTGGCAATAGGCGCCTGGGTCCTATTCCAGCAGGCAAATGCATTATTATTGTAACATCTAAGTTGAGGTTTCCCCCCTATGGCTATGCTTAGTTTTTGAACCATTCTGTGGCAAGTTCAGATGGTTCAGGATGGTAGAACATCTAGGAAAGCAGAGGGAATACTAGAAGCTTTCTTGAATTGGATCAAGCCCAGTACGTTCTGCTCTTATGGCCTGCAGAGTCTCAGCCAGAGATCTTTCACACCACTTTGTATTGGGCTGGTAATTCTGAGTGCCAGACAGATGCTTTGCTACTAAGCTAATTCCCCTCTCCTTAGCTGTTACTGGAAGGAGCATAAAAGCCTTTCCATTTCTGGCTTGGTTCTGTTTTATTTTGCTTGATAGTTGCTTAATTACAGTGTATGTTTCTACCCTTAAGCTTTTTGTTTGTTTGTTTGTTTGTTTGATAGCATAGGAACAAATGGAGGGCATGCATACCTAAAATGAAAATAAGGTAGATGATAGCGTAGAATAACACCTTGTTTTGCGCTAATGGAATAGTAATAGTGGTAGATACGTTCACTTTTGTAAGACAAGGTGGATTTAATCATATGTTTGGTAAAAAAATGTGATTTCTGAGAATAGTCTCTCTCTGTGTGTATGTGTGTGTGTGTATACATACGTGCGTGTTTGTGCTTGTACATATAATTTGCATATTTAGTTTCTTTCATTTTGTTAAATAGCTTTGGATTGTTTAGCCAAGAGACTAAGGGAGAGGAAAAGCTAGGAATTGGAAAATAAAACTGATTGTTTGTATCCCAAAAGTGGCTTTGGGCTTTCAAATATTATCCCCCCCCCCACAAGTACAGAAAGCGTTGTCTTACAAGTTACAGGACAAGGCACTAGATTTTTGACAGTCTGTCTCATTTATTATCAGCCCTCTGTCCTATATCCCATGCTGTTCTTTAGTAGCTTTTCAGGAGGCATAGAAATCTGGGACATGGCGGGGGTGGGTGGGGAGAGAGTTCAGTCAAGATCAGGAACCCTGTTTGGTCTAAGTGGAACTGTCTTCTGCTCATACAAAGAATTGCTGGATGCAGTTCCAGAAACATTTGCAGTGATGATTCGCCCGGGCCACCTCCATTTTGCAAAGGATATGCATCATCAAAAGAGGGTGCATTAAAAAAAATGCAAGTGCTCCTCTTTGGGCAAATGTAGGAATTAATGCCATATTTCAATAAATCTGAACTTTTAATCCTAGTGGGCATTAAAGATTGCAGCTAAACAAGCCTGTCAGTCAGATGCAAGGTTTTGAAAGAGAAACCTCTAGACCTTCTACGCTTCATTTTGTTGGTTCTTTGTCATTAAGCCAGATAGAGGGTTTTATAGGCCCCTTCCAACTCCATTATTCTATGATTCTATAATCAGCAAATTTGGCCCGTGAAATCGTACATATATATACAGATTACTCCACTCTAAATGACCTGTTTCTGCTTACATAAACCCGGTCTGAAGGTTCTGCCTGGAATCTTTGGTCTGTGCTCAGCGGCTGAGAAACTGGCATAAGACGCATTAGCCCCAGTAGTGACCAAAATCTGTTGAATGACTTATAGGTGGCCTTGCTGATAGGTGTATTTTATGAGCCGCTCTCATCAGTCATGCAGAGTTGTATGTGTGTTGTGTGTCATCAAGTTGGAACAGATTTATAGCAACCCTAAAAGGGTCTTCAAGGTGATATTTTAAGGTTTCACCACTTCCACTCCCAATGAGTTTCCATGGTTGAGCGGGGACTCTGTTTTCCAGACTTTCACTCTATCCACTATACCACACTGGGAATCCAGTTAGGGATGTCAAAATCTAACTGTCCTACTCCTCTTGCTCCAAAGCCCACTGTGCCATTCCATGTCAGTTCTGTGTTTGTTCACAAGAGTTTTTAAAATTTATTCTTAAATTTGAACTTTTGTGTGTTGTTTTATATGCGTGCCCTTCCCAAATTTACACATCTTTTAATACATTTTCCCCCAATGGACTCCTTTTATTGCATATACTTTCCCTATTGACCAAAGTATATGTAGGCATATGTTTGAATTTTATAGATTTCTGAAATGTCTGCATTCTGAAATTTCTCAATATTTCTACCCATCCAGAACATATTGCAAGTCTTGGAAACAAATGAATTCTTGAGGCAAGATGCATTTTGTTCTGATTTGCCAGTCTTAGGAGGTGAATTTAAAATGTGAGTTTAAATATAGAAATGTGAACCCAATGAATTTCTTTTCCCATCTCTAAATGCAACTGTTTTTCAGTGCTTCCCAAAATGAGAGGCAGTGTACAGTAAAACAAGGTTGGAAGTGGATGTCTGATATTTCCAAACTCCTTTGCTTTCTTTTATAATATAGACGTTTGCATGTGGGAAACATCTATATTAATTCTACCCCATTGAAAAGTGGCTGTGCATGTCTGAAAGAGTTAGAAGTGGTTGGACCTATAAGTCCTTTCCAACTCAATTATTCTGTGATTATTCTATGAAAAGGAAAGGAGGGCAGGATTTTTCAAGTAGTAGAATAGTGCATTTTCCTTTTTCTCAAGTTAGGGAAAATGACAGAGAAACTAATCCATCAAAGTGTATGTTATTGGAGGAGGGCATGTTCATTTGGCTGGAAGGAGAGAGAAAAAATCTAAAAGGGATTGATAAACATTTAGAAAGGAACAGGCTTATTGATGCACAGTTAACCCTTCTGTAGCTCCATTGGCCAGTTGAACTGACTGTGATCACCTGTACAATCTCTTCTTTGCTCACCTGTATGCAACACAATAGCTCTGTTTTTCACCTGGTGTCATTCTGAAAGCCAGGCCAACGGCATAATGCAGGAACGCTGTATATAGCATGCAATCTGATGTTGCCTTCCAGACAGGGTGGAATCTAAATCAACATCTCATTTTTATCTGGCTTTAGAGCAAACAATTTCTTCATCTCAGTGGCAAGCTTTTAGCATATTATTGTAAGTCCCCATGCTTTTATGTCACAGTATCTTTATCTGCACTTTCTAAATAGAAGCAGTTTCTGCAAAGTTGTTAGAGATACATACGGATACTGTATGTGAGTGCCTTTCCTCACAAATGGAAATGAAATTGTTTGGTGAGCCTGATTTAACTAGAAGAGGAAGGTTTAGCTTTCGAACCACTAAACCTAAAGGGCAGGGGTTTTTGCATTTTTATTTTTGAGGGGAAACAGGCTGAACCTTTGCAGAAAATGAAAATCTTGTCTCTGTGCAATACATATTGTCAGGGCAACTGACAGCTTGAACAGATGTAAGGTGTGTGTGTGTGTGTGTGTGTGTGTGTGTGTGTGTTTTAAGATAAACCATGGTGTTGGGTTTGCTTGTGCCTCTGTATGCCCAGATATGGCCAGTATTTGACAGGGCGCTTTGCTCTATCTAAAAAAGCCCAGAGAGACCCTCAGATGAGTCTAAAGGGAACAGCTGATATAAATAGTCTTCATTCTCAGCTGCCCTCCTGATGAAACTGTATTCAGGAGGCATCTGGGCAATCAAGAAGCACAAGGCCGCCTCTTGATAACTGAGCGGAGAAGTGCAATGTGATCAGTGACCAAACAGCTGTGGGGACGGGAGCCACTCCTGCCAAGGCCTTACATAGGCACAGCCAGGGAGGCATTTCAGGGACTGAGGAATCCGGTGAGCTAACAGCCACCGAGAATAAAGTTTGCTTCCAAAAGGACAGCAGGACACCAGAGCCTGATCGTGAAAGTCACACGTTCTCTTGGGGAGCTTCTGGCTGACCGGCTGTTCTTTTTTTAACTTGTTCAGCAGGAGCTGAAACTTAGAGGGATGCTGTTTTGAAAGAAGGTTGCTCTAAAAGTTTGGCAGAGAAAAATCAGGGGACAGAAGCGGGAAGAGCGCTGCCGAGATGACGCTTTTCATTAAGCGTGACCCCTAAATCAGGCTCACCAAACAAAAAATCTATGGCTTCAGAGCTGTAAAGGCGACCGTGTTATAATGTGGTTCTGCTTTAAAGCTGTGCGCTTTGCCCAAGCAACAGCCAGATCAGGGGGCGTTACAGCCAGATTTTCGTCTACAGAAAAGGGAGCAGCCATTAACTCTGTACAACGGTAAAGGAATCAAGGCTATGCATGGGTTTCCAGATTCTGTTTGGAGGCCCTTTTGGGTCTTGGGAGGTATTAGGTTTGCTCTAGGCTGATTTATGCCCACCTGTTTCAGTCTGTGCCCTGGATCCAAACTTATTTGTAAAGTTGTAAAATCAGTGCATTGGGGAATTTCAAAGTGACTACAGTATTAGTTATTTATTTTTGTGCTGAAGTAGCTGAAATTTGGAGCTGTGATTGACTCCAAATTGAAGAGTACACCTGCCAAATTTCAAACAGCTGTTGATGATATACACCATCAAGTCACTCCCAACTCATGGTGACCCTAATAAAGTTTTCAGGGTATGTGTGATGTTCAAGACCTGGTTTACCATTACTGTCCCTTATTGAGTTCCTGTGGCCAACTGGGAATTTTGCTTTACATGCACACATCTAGTAGAAAGAAACAGTTTGTGGATCAGCACCGAATCAACTTGCGCATTTGTGTTGTTTTGCCTTGGAACCAAATCTGGCCGTTCTGTTTTGAGGTGAACTTCATGCAGATCCGTCAGAGTGAGACCAATTGGGTTTGGGATCTGTAAATGATCTGAATCTACTATGTTGCCCTAAGTTGAAAATACATCCTTTTTCATTGCCCAGCTGCCATTATTGTAACATAGTATGGGGAGATAATGGGAGAAGGATTTGTAGTATGGAATGCCACTGAATCTCAGTTTCTGGACATGGGGGAAGACAAGCAGGAAGGGTCTGTTATCTTCTTGGAGGCATTTCAGTGGCTGTTGTGGGAAAGATGATGCAGAACTGGAATATCAACCTCATTTGGACTTCCTTATGTTCTAGGATTCTACTCCTTGCCTACTTCTTAAAATTCCCCTTCTCACTTTTTTCCATTTTCCAAAAGATGTACATACAACAAAGTGAGGTGACTACATCCACTCCAGTTGACAGATCATGGAGTGTCAATAGAGATAAATACATCTGGTCTGTTATTTTACCTTCTCCTCCTCCTTTACCACAGTCTCTATGCCACTTGGATTTTCTGCTTCAAAACTGCTGTGCACTTGGGAAGTTTATACCCAAAGCAAACATGCATGGTGAATGCAGAGGGACCCGATTAGGTGAGGCACCTAAGGAGTTCTTCATAGAGTTTTGTAAAACTAGGGTTTTCTTCTTGAGTGACCCTAGAGATTCTACTCAGGAGTCACAGAAAAATAAGGAACCAAGTTGTTAGTCAACCGTGGCTCTATTCTCTGCTTCTTATTAGGACTAGGTATTCATTTTGAAATCCAAGGCTGGGAAGGGAAGTGTGTATGTCAGGAGAAAATGAGGACTAGGCGTGATCATTAAATTTCACCAGAAATTAAATTTTGATGTGGATTTCTAGTGTTGTGGGAAAAGACAGCAAAAATGTAATTTCAGTAAGGCCAGTCACATTTCTCATGGGTTTCCTACACAGTTTTAAGTATGTGTAGGCGCATGCATGTATGTTAGCAGGATCTAGACTGTTACTGAAATAGCTAAAGGGAACTATCATTTAAGGAGTTCATTCCTTCAGTGAAACTCACAGCTGATTCATGTAATTGACCGATCATGTGAACCAGCTCTTGGTTCTGTTCTCATGATGTTGGCTGTCTTCGCATTAGATCTCTGCTTAGTAAGTTTTGTGAACTTCTTGATTATAGAAGAGGCATACTTGGTGCTCAGATCAGTGTTGACGGGGAGTAAGAATGGTGGTGGAAGATCGGCTTTGCATTTAGTACAACCCAGGTTCAATCCATGGCTGCACAAGCTGAAATGATTTCAGTTTGCAGGCTTGGGAAAGATAGGTGCCTGACATTGTAAAATCACTGGTGGGCAGAACAGGAAGCAACCCCGAAGAGCCACTGAACAGCAGATCAGCATAGACGACAATGACTTAGCTGTGTCCCTGCTTCGGTAGGCAGCAACGTCGTCTTTCTATATTTTTGTAATGTTGCAGCACAGTAATCGATGTACCTCAGTCAAAGCCTTGATTGATTTGTGAGTACATAGAACAACAAAGTGTCTTGAGGCCTCTTAAAGACTGGTGTGGTTTATTTGGTGTTAGCTTTGGTGGACCATAGCCAATGGCCGATAATCTGTGAACGCTTATGGCAAATAAAAACTCTTAGTCTTCAAGGTGCCCAGAAATTTTGGTGCAACCAGCTACCTCTCTGAAAGGTGTTGTGAGGAAACATTGATCGGAGGAACAGAATCATGAATGTCAGTAGGACAAAAATCTAACAGTTTGAGCATAATTCACCTGGGGAACACAGCCATAGATATTTCCTATCCATAAGCCAAGGGTTAGATAAATTGAAGTGTCCTGGAATGCCCCAAATACTTTTTTCCTGCCTGATTTCACGGAATGACAGATATCTGTAACGTGTTGCAAAGAAATGTATGCTGAACTACAAATCGGGGCGAAAAGCAGATTAAGAGCTTCAAAGTCACTCCCCAGATATCTCCCCACTCGACGTTGGTGTGGGTGGTTTGCAAATGTTTCTCTCTCTTCTGTTCCTACATTGGAGTATTTTTGTTTCTTTTTCTTTCCCCCTCAACATTTAATCTCAGGTAATCAGAAATCACATTGTTAGAAAGATGAGTCCCCAGCAAGACACTTAAGTGGCCCCTCAGTTTTGGGTGATTTTGCAATTTCACGAAATCAAAATGAAGCAAAACTCTGACATGATGTGTGTGTGAGAGAAAGCGCTTCATCTTGCAGTGGTTAAACTGCAGTACTGCAATTAAGATTCTGTTCATGACCTGGGTTCCATCCTTCAGGTAGGCGGCTCAAAGTTGACTCGGTCTTCCATCCTTCTGAGGTTTGTAAATGGAGTACCTAGCTCTTGGGGGGTGGGCAATGTTTAACCTGCATAATTAAATTGTAAAAGAATAACCCTCCCCCAGAGAGTGCTTTAAGTGCTACGAGAGGTATCTAAGCAGCTCACTTAGCTTTGCTTTAGTTTGCTGATCCCTGGCTTTTCTTCTGGCAGCAGTGGAGAAGACCCATATTTTATTATACTTTTATTATCTGGTTTCTTAAGTGTAATTTGTTTAGCTCCTTTTATATTTTCTTTGCCTTGCTGATTATTGGTGTTGTCATGTCACGGTTCAACCGTGTTTTGTAAACCACCCAAACTGGCCTTGGCAGCCAGATGGGTGGGATAAAAATCAAATCAAATTAATAAATAAAGAAATTAGCCTTCGAGAATACAAATAAATTAGTGTTACAAAAATCCGGATCAAGATTTGGGTGTATAGACCAAGCCAGCCTGGCTAATTCAGGACATCAGACAGCAGCGTCGGTTTGTCGTGGAAATGTGCAAATGTGCTCTCATCTTTTAGAGTAGCTGAACACTTTAAACCAGGGGTGTCCAACCTTTCACCTTCCCTGGGCCACATTAGCAGATGAAAATTTGGTTTGGGCCGCACATAAATTTGGTTTGGGCCGCATGGGGGTGCAGCCCTAGCCGTCCTCCGCAGCCCCACTCCATGCGCGCTTCCCGGCAGCTGCGATCTCAGACAGCAGAGGCTGCCAGCTTCGACTCCGGTGGCTTTATGGGGCCGGGAGGGGGTCCACCTATTGATGGGGGACAGCACAATGCAGTCACGCAGCCCCCCTGTCCCCTCCCCTCCTACTCCTTCCTTCCTTCCCTCTCTCCCCCCCTACCATTGTGACGTGCCCCAGCCGCATTCCAGCCGCAAGCGCCGGCAGTGTAACTTGAAACTTTGGAATTTCTTTAAAAATAAAAAATTGCACTGGGCTGCATTACAAGCTGACCTGGGCCGCATGCAGCCCTTGGGCCACAGGTTGGACAAGCCTGCTTTAAACCATTTTGCAAGTCTGTTAAAAAGAGCACCAAAAAGCATTAGGACCATGAATCTTCCAGCTTTTCCTTTCAGTTGGAAACTGAAAAGAAAACTCAATGTTTTGTTTGTTTGTTTGTTTGTTTGGTTTGGTCATTTCCTGCATTTTGTTTTTCATTTCCCAGGAATTTCTGTGGTAAAAATAATAGATTTCTGGAAAGCTTTGTGGATCATTTTTTTAAATGTAAGAAATGCCAAACTGGGCGGAATCATTACAATTCCTGAGCGGAACGGCACCTCTCCTGCCTAGGACTGAACCAAAAAGAGAGCAGATACGTCAAGCTATGCAGAATTATTACAATTTCTGAACAAATTGGCTTCTTTCTTGTTCAAGATTCACCAGAAAGGGAATTAAGCTGCGCAGAATGTGGCTTTTTTTTCTGTGGAGAAAAATAGGTGAAAAGCAAACAAAAATTTGGTGGTAGACGGGGTTTTTTAAAAGAAGCAGTGAAATCTGTCAGGTGAATGGGAAATGTCAGCGTGCTGTGAACAAGATCTTCCCACTACTTTCCACAGCCTTAGCGTACATTTGAGTTCAGCTGTAATCACAGATCGACTTCCTAAGTTCCCTTAGTTATTACACATTATGACATAAGGCATAAGTCTATGTTCCTTATTTTTAAAAAAAGAAAGAGGGACTCCATAATCTCTTGGGTGTGGGAAGCATTGCCCAGTTCTTTGAAGCCTCTCGATCATTAATTGGCATTTGTCTTGGCCCCATAGTTCCTTAAAACATTTTTGCCTCTAGCATGTGATGTGAGCAGGAAAGAGACAAAAAGGAGGTAAATTAGTTTATTTTAGACCTAAAACACAGATGGCCAAATTGTCTTGTCAAGGATGTAACTTTTAGAAGCAAAGTGTCTCAAGTTAATAAGTTATTCTAGATATTATCAGTTGATGGATGTGACACAGAACTCAGTATGCAGGAGATAACTCCTAGGTTGATTTTTTTTAACTTGAGCTAATTAACTCCCAAACCTTGTGTAGTTTATGCAAGAGGGTTTTGACCGGGAATGTGCTAATTGTGGGTTGTCTGCACTTGTTCTGCTTCTCTAGATTTAGTTAGGAGGTTAAAAGTTTAGTACAGTCAGAGTAAAACCAAGAAAAGAAATCATGGAGGACTGTATCTAATCTATGAAGTCTTGCACAAGCATCTTGATACGTGCAAGGTGTGGAAAGATCCCGTTTTTAGTGCTCAAGGGCATTTCCTTTATGTCGAAGGCGCCATGTTCAGTCCCAGGCATGATCATGGAAAGACTCTAGAATCCCTCAGCTAGCATGGCCATTCTGAGTGATGACTGGAAGATGCTGGAGGTTGTCCTATAAAATAAATAGCATTCCCAAGTCATGTGCTTGAAACCCTGAGCAGCTGCTATCCAAAATACAAAATGAGACAGATCAATTGCAGCTCTCCGTGTTCATTTTCAACAGAAACAAGTTTACAAGATATAGAGTGCCTAATTCAAAATGCATGTTGTCTCTGGTGTGATCGTCCAGTGCGTAAGAGATTTGAAATTTTTAAAATCTAATGCTTGAGTTTTAGATCCAAGCGTTTGGAAGGCCACTGGGCTTTGATGCATACGTCAAGTTTGAATTTTGTTTAGAGGCCTGATCTTCAGCTGTTCCACAACAGCTGTTCCCATGATGCACATTTGAGTAATATTTAGAGCCTCAGTGAGGAGAACAGAAATGCCAGCAATGTTTGGGCGTGCTTTGCATGGTATGCTAACCTGTGCTGAAATGTTCGGAAGAGGAAGTTCCCTTGTCAGGGAAGCAAACATTTGCTGACCTTCCAATATATTGCATTATATTACAATATATAATATTTCCTTTCAGCTGTATTTCAAATGGAAATATGCATGTTGTGCCTTAAAACGTGAGAACCCCCCGCTCTTTCAGTTGCACAGATTGGGTCACAAACAACAGGCAGAAATTCATCTGTATAGCAGGGACAGCAAAGTTGTTGTGGTAGGCCAGCAGGCCAAGGATGATCTGATTTGGTCAGAAGAGGCATGGAGGAGGTGGGGTGCAAGTAGAAAGCAGCAAGTGTGTCTGGAGTAAAAATGTGGCAGTCTAAAGTACTTCTCCTTAGTATTCCAGCTGATGCTTAGCCTCCTATCTCTGCCCTCTTCCTGAATACCTAATTTTATTTAATTCCCAGTTGACTTTAGTATACGCCATCGTTTCCTGTTATATATGAATTCAGGGACTGGTGATTTTAAGTAAAGTTAGTTAACAAGTGAAGATTTCAGAGAAGAGGAGGGGAAGAAAGTGAACTTATTTGTGGAGCTTGTTTGTGAACATTTAAACTATTTGTGGGCAAAATGTGAGGCTCTGAATTTGGGGGGAAGGGCTACAACTCCCAGTATTCCCACCAGTGGTTATGCTTTTGTTGTTGTTTAGTCGTTAAGTCGTGTCTGACTCTTCGTGAACCCATGGACCAGAGCATGCCAGGCCCTCCTGTCTTCCACTGCCTCCTGGAGTTGGGTCAAATTCATGTTGGTAGCTTCGGTGACACTGCCCAACCATCTCGTCCTCTGTCGTCCCCTGCTCCTCTTGCTTTCACACTTTCCCAACATCAGGGTCTTTTCCAGGGAGTCTTCTCTTCTCATGAGATGGCCGAAGTAATGGAGCCTCAGCTTCAGGATCTGTCCTTCAACTCAGCACTCAGGGTTGATTTCCTATAGAATGGATAGGTTTGTTCTCCTTGCAGTCCAGAGGACTCTCAAGAGTGGTTTATTTGGACACCCACCTTATCATCTAACTGTTATCATGGTAAAATGGCCACATTGTTCTACCACTGTTTTGTGGTCTCTCCCCATGTAATATCATTAACGAGCCCCATGTGCAGTGGTTAAACTGCAGTACTGTAGTTAAACCTCTGCTCATAACCTGAGTTCAATACTGATGGGTTCAGATAGCTGGCTCAAGGTTGACTCAGCCTTCCATTCTTCTGAGGTCAGTAAAACGAGTACCCAGCTTGCTAGCGGGCAAAGTGTTTCCCGTTTACTTATGTTGTAAACTGCCAGAGAGAGTTCTAGCAGTATTGGGCAGTATACAGATTGAAAGAATAAAAATCAATAAATCATCATCCATGCATACTGAAGGCTACAGATCCAAAAGAACACTTGGACACACTTTTAAAACCCTCTTTCTGACAACGGCCAGAATCATTCTGTGAATTAACTCCAGAGTAAGTAAAACCATGTATGTTGTGGCAGCCAATTGTAGCCAATTAACAAGGTGCTAGTCATCTGCCTGCTCATTTGCTTGGTTGCAAGCCAGTCATGTGACCATGCACATGACTGGCCCTTTGTCAATTAGCTGCCATTCTCTGCTGTGACTTGTGCGATTTCATATACCCTGGCATAATATCCAAAGAGAATTATGGTCAATAGCTGTGTACTAATTACTCATGGGAGTGGGTGTGGTGCTGTCTTTTTAGTTTATGTAAGCAAATATTTGCATCATTAATTTAAAGAAAGTGGGTTTGACCTTTCCCAGGATGATGTGTCCGGCCGGCAAAGCTGTGGCTTGGGATATTTTTATTTCTTCAGTTATGCTGCCCTTTAAACTAGGACAGGTTCTGTTCTTGAAGTAATAAGGCAGAAAAATCTGTTTGGCTGAGAGCTTTCTTTCTTTCTTTCTTTCTTTCTTTCTTTCTTTCTTTCTTTCTTTCTTTCTTTCTTTCTTTCTTTCTTTCTTTCTTTTTCTTTCTTAAGGACAGCAAGATCATCAGCCATGTTCCATTCTCTGGACAATCCGCTGGCACATTTCTCTGGTCTGTTTGAAGGGGAATTTATTCTTTGGAGAGTCCCTTTGCATTGCTCTTTTTCTGACATGTTTATTAAAAAGCTGAGCATCTTGGTATTAAAGTTTTATCAGCGTTGAAGAATAATACGCCATCTGAACAGATTCGGAAGTTATGGGCCAGGTCTTTGCTCTTCTCAGCTGTGCAGTTTGGCTTAGTCAGCATATAGAAATTCAACTCTTGAACTCCCTCTCTTCCTCTCTGTTCTCCTCTCTCTCTTTCAGACATTTGTCCTTAAGCAAAACATATAATAATGAAGTTAAAAGGAAAACTCCCTTTGATTTGTGTGGAACTTGCCGGGTTGATATAAGGGTAAAATGTCGCAAGAGAGCTCAGTGGCTTCTGTTTGTGCAGAATCCCCAATGAAATTAACGAGCGTTGCTTGAGGGGAAAACTTCCACCGTGAACAAACGTCAGGGATTCCAATCCAAAATGAAATGAAATAAAAACCCAGTTGCGCTTTAATTTGCATGGAGAGAAAAAGCCCATTCTTTGTGTCTCTTCCCTCTCAAGTGACCATAGCTCTGTAGCTTTGTAGGCAAAATGTCCCAGGTTTATTCCTTGGCAGTTTTAATGTGTTTTAGACAGCACAGCGAGGAGAACAACACTTCTAGAGGGAGGAAATATCTGCATCCTTGAGAAACATGTATTCCCATATCTGTGTTGTCTGAGATAATGCAGCAGCAGGAGGAATTTTTATGGCGGGGTAAAAGTGGGGTACAGTGTGTGTGTATGCTGGTGAAAAGGTCTGGAGATCTGTAAAGCTTTGGTGGTTGTTTTTGTCCAGTTTAATAAATTGGGGGTCCACCCTTCTTTTTCCAGCTACCTTTGCTTTCTGCTTGTTTACAGTTCATAGATAGCGAAGGGCACAAACCAGTTTGTCCCAGTTCATAAAGACGGCAGCACAGATGCTGCTGCTCCCCTCCCCTGTCTTCCCTGCCTCCTCAGCCGATCAGCCCCTCACCAGGCCCACCTTGCTTGCTTTTCCCACCTCCCCGGCTAATCTCCCAATCAGGAGCAAGAGCACAGAGTTCTCTGCCCCGCCCTTTTTTGTCTGAGTGGCAGATCAGCCAAGTGGGCGGGGCCAGAGAAGCCTGAGCCGCTGCCGGGACTGGAAGATCAGTTGAGATGATGCGGGAAGCTAGTGCGCTGGGCCTGGAAAGTGGTTGATTGAGCCTGAGGAGGAACCTGTGTTGGCACCTTCATGAACTGGGACAAACCAGTTTGTGCCCATCTCTATCCCAAACCTAGCTGGGGAGAAAGCAGTGAATATGAGCTCAGTGGGCATTTGTAGGGCATATATAATACCCCTTATATAAAATTGTTTTTAATTATATTGTTATATTTTGTTGTAAGCCGCCTAGAGTGGTCTTAATTGACTAGATAGGCGGGATATTAAATAAATAAATAAATAAATAAATAAATAAATAAATAAATAAATAAATAAATAAATAAATAAGAAGCAGCTGATGGAGGAAGGGTTAAGCAATCCACCTCCTCCAGGTGCAGTTCCTTTCATGTAAAGTGCCCTCTACTCCTTTCTCATACACAGGATCCAAAGGGACTTTCCTACAGTCTACTGTGTCTACGTAGCTCCTACACATCATTGTACAGTAACTGTGTGATATGCGTAGTAAATTGGCAGCTTCTGCTATGTGTCCTGTGAAGGACTAAATCTGCTGGCACAGCACCTCTTACAATCAGGCGATTAGTTAGCATGGTTTGGCATTTTTTTTAAAAAAGGGCCCAGATATTTTGTTATTCGTTTTAATAATTAACTAAAAGATGGGATTAAAAATTCATCAGGTGGCAAATCATTACTTCTTAAAGTCATTCCGATATAATCAGCAGGAAGTCATTTACATTTAAAAACTGCAGATAATTGCAGCAAAGCACTCTGCAAAGGAAAAAAAAAGGGCTCCAGAAACAATTAATAATCATTGCAAAATGAAAAAGAGGGCTTCTCGAACGAGACTCTAGATTTGGAGGAGATGGAGCTGAATTAATTCAATGGCTGTTCAGGGTTAACTTGTTGTAATTGTGATTTCTCTAACGTCCTCAGTGTAACATGGTGCAGAGAAACAGAAGCATAAAGGCAGGTGTCGGCCTCCTAGAACTTCATTGCTATCTTTTGACAAGGTGAAGTAATGGGAAAGCTGGGTGGGGGAAGCAAGCAGGGAGTTAGAGACGAGCAAAGAATACATGTATATATGTTCAAGTTATTAATGACGGATTGACCTTCCTGCCTTCCTTCTTTCCTCTCTCTCTCTCTCTCTCTCATTCCCGTAAAAGCTAAGGTAGTAGAAAAGCTAAAGGAGCCGTTTGCTGCTACTACAGTTTGTGGATTTGATAAAGCAAACAATTAAATGAGTTTCAAACATCTGCTGACTACATGATGCCATCCAGGGCAGTATACTCAGCATTTTTAAACAGCAACTGATACCATATACCACTCTATCCAGCAAAACACTAGCAGTCCTGTTAAAATCAATAGAAAATTAGATGGTATGAAAATGCAATATGTGTCCAATTAGTTATAATTGGAGCAAATGTTGATGTAGATAAAGTTCCAGAGTAAGATGTATCTGCTCAAAAAGCTTTCTGCTTGGCTTATGCTTGTCTCTGTAATGGCAGTTCTTTGGCCCTGACGCAAATGACGGGCCATCGAATGCACGCATGTTAGGCGTTATCTAATTATTTCTGTGTACAGAGCCTCTAAGATAGCTTTTGTGCATTCCTGTGCCTTTTGAAAAATTGTTCTCCATCACACCCAGGACTCCCGGTTGGACTTGACAAATTATGCCAGCAAACGTGTTTAAGAGCTTTTTTAAAAAAAATCATTGAAAACTGTGATAAGCTGTGCTTTTCAAAAGTTTCAGGACTTTTACTGCTTCGTTCTCTCTTTGTTTCAGTGAGCATATGTATCTCTGTGTGCACGATCATATGTAATTATGATATACAATATATGATATACAATATAAAAAAACAGATATGGACATGAACCAATGTGCAGAGCAGACATGCTTTAACCAATTCATGTTTTTGGTTATTGTCACCACCAAAGCTTTATTATTTGGAATTCAGTGATAGTGTGCATTTTGATCATAATCCAGATTCCCATGTAGGCTGTGAAGGATAATTTTAAAAGGGAGGATATACATGCAAAACTGCCACTTTCACTGTATAACAAAAGAAACCATACAATCTAAGTATTTTATAATTTTTTTTGTAAATGGCATTTCTTCTAGAAAAATAATTGTCTTTCCTGGAGGTGTGCAACACGTTCACCTCCAGGAGACATACTTTGAAACCTTAAAAATAATTTTGGAGGGTCAGAAATTTAGCACTGCGCCAAGCAGTTATTGTTTTAGCAGATCTATCTTCACCCACCCACAAAAGAAAGTTTAAATCCTGTCTTTCTGTGTTAGTGAATGTAATGAGTCTTCGTGATTCATTAATTAAAAAAAACCCAACCATGTGAATCCTATGAAACTTTTATTTTAAATCCCATACTATATTCCCCTTAGTCAATTTTCTTGCTAGCTTATACCAGTAATAGTCTATATAGTTCAGCATTCTTTCTACCATCTATTGAACAAACTCATGTTTTAAGAACCTCAGAAAACTCCAAGCTTTTTGTATTCAATAGTATGCTATAAATGAAGTTGTACATTGATTGTGAGAATTAACAGCCACCATCTAACTAATGTTTCCTTTTGGCTGATACTTATGGCATCATAAGCTAAGAATCAGATTGCAGAATACAATGAAGGCACATTACCTCTCCTTAACCCATCTTCGCTCCTGCCGTGGAATTTTCTCAGAGAAACATGTTCCAGCAGACTTGCAAATTCGTCCTGTGGCTACCTTCCACTGATCAGGTACGAACAAAGCAAGCTAACGGCAAGTGTGCCGAGGTGAGGAAAATCACACACTATGATAAGCAGATATCTTTTAGCATTTGGAGGAGCACTTCTTCTGAAACCATGCTAAGTGTAGCGTGACTCTTAATCATCACATGCTGACAAGTCAATTCTGATGTATGGCAAACTTTTTCACAGTTTTCAAGGTAGAGAATACTCAGAAGTGGTTGACCATTCCCTTCTTCTGGGGGTGCCCTAGAACTGTGCCACTTGCCAAAGGCCACACAGGCTGGTTCTTCTCTCAGAAGGCACGAACTCCCCACCTCTGGCTCAGCAGCCGGTACCTAAAACACTGAACTATCCAGCATGCCTGTCCTCATTTCTAGAAACACTCATCCAATTCTTTTTTTACAGTATTTACAACATATTTTTAATACACTGAGAGGTGTCTGTGTATGCCTGATTCCATGTATGTGCCATTACATGTGTCTTCAAATTCAGTCAGCACGAAACACATCTGCACTCTCGATCCGGTGTGCCTGTGAATTGAATTCATAGTGTATTAAGTGTGTATTGAATGGGAAGTGTACTTGTTTTGCAGAATCTTACTTATGCAGGCCATTGCACACACATTGATTATTCAACCAGATCGCATGCAATCTGGTTGAATAATCTGCAATTCATATATATATATAGTACTTCTGTTGGCAAATTACCTCTTTGGACAAGGAGGAGATAAGACATTGTCTCGGTTATCAAAGACCGTTTCATCTGTGTCAGGAACTCTTCAGATTTAGCAACATCAAACATGGCATTAACTTAGAGGAAACTTCTAAAAGCTAATTATTAAAGGAACTCGTACTTCATTAAGATAATGCTGTTTTTTTTTAAATCAATATATAGCATTGTTGTTTTGATTGGATTTCCCCAGTGATCAACAGCTTAAAGGCTTGACTCCTCCAAAATGATCTCTTTATCGAGATGGAGCATCCAAATTGCTTCTATGGGCTTGAGGTGATTGTAGCTTGAAGGTCAGCAGGTCTGTTTGTTCAAAAGTTGTTCCTTCCTTCCCACAAATGGCCTGCAAGGATGGTGAACAGATCCTCTTTCTTGTACTCAGAGTGGGTGCAATTCTGTTGGTGGTTCAGTGTTTTTACTCTATTGTATGCTGGAAATCCTCTGGTTCCTTGGCCCATTAAGATTTGTGATGACTGTTGGTGATTCTTGGCCTTAAAGACAAAAAAGTATATCCTAATAGGAGTGAAAAAGAAAAAGAACAGAAGTAGGTATACATTGCAGACAATCCTTTCACACAGAGGCCAAGAGACTTAATGCAACCATCCTGTTAACTTTGCAGTAAGTCTCACTGTGTTCC
Source organism: Pogona vitticeps (assembly GCF_051106095.1). NCBI lineage: Eukaryota > Metazoa > Chordata > Lepidosauria > Squamata > Agamidae > Pogona > Pogona vitticeps. Next base: position 9,934,502 of record NC_135786.1, on the reverse strand, counting down.
ACAGGCCTTACTCCCAGGTGCATACGTGTTGGTTTGCTGCCTAAACTAGAAAGTCCAGAGTTCCAAATGCGTTGCTGTCTGAGGACCAAACTATACATTACAGAGAGCACATCATTATGTTGTCAACCACCCAGAGAGTGGCAACACTAATAGAGCTGTATAGACCTACAAACATCTGACATTTGTTAGTGTTTCAGAGAAATGATTCTGGCACACTTTAAGTGACTGAGAAAATATTCATGCAAATAATGCTTCTGCTTACCTTAAGGCAGCCAATCACAAAACAAAGCAAGCAACTTGGTAAACTACAGGAAGTATGAAAAGTTCTTGCTATGCAAATTGGCATTCTGAGAGCTTCCTCTTCTAATGATGTGCTTGCTGCCTGTAAATATATAGTCTGGCTCATCAGTTTATTAGAGGGCTGTAAGCAAGGCATTCACCTTAGTTATCTTGTGATACAGGATCATATAATGTAACACAACCACCTTCTTGCACCTCTTTTTTATATGGAATCAAATCTGTACACTGATTTTTTCTAGCCTGATACCTCATTATTTCAGGCAGGACTTCTTTCCACATTACCTACCCAAGATTATAGGAATGACACAATTTTCTTGTACTGTCAGAATATTAGATCACTTTGCTAATTGTTATCTACAAGTAATAGGAGCTCTATTCAGGATTTCACGTAAAAAAAATTCCCAGCCCTCCTACATGGAGACAGGAACACAGGAAGTGTTGTATTGGACCATTGGGCTGTCTGTCCCGATACTATTGCCATAGAGTAGCAGTAGCTATCTGGGGTTTTAGGCAGTTTCAGCTAATCTACCTCTTAGGGTTGTTGTACAGATTGGGGAAGATGGTAAATCTGAATCCATGTAAAGTATTTTGCACATGGAAAGTGTTGTTAAAATGGCTGTTGCTTCTCCACTGGCGTTGACTCCTGTTGCATCGCAGCTTGCATGCCATGCTCACACGGTTGAAGGTCAATGCACCCTTTGAGCGATGATCTATGGAAGACTCTGATTTCTTCAGATGTGCTTGCAAGTGAGGGGCAGGGAGAGATTTCTTAGCGGTTATGAGACAACCAGCTGACTCTGTCTCATATGGTGCAACGTACTGTCCCAGAGCCAGAGAACTGAATCAACCGCCAACTGGTATGTGTATGTGAGTCAACATAGGAAGAAACCTGCCTGTGTGTCTGCAGTTCTAATCACGCTCATATAGTGAGTAAACATGTGAAGCTTTTGGCTGTAGGTTACATCCAGAAATGGTCACATCACAGTCAAATTGTTGAAATTTGTGGCTTTGCCCTGCCATTAAGCAGAATGAAGTAAGTTTGGAGATGTCATGAAAAAAAGAGGCATATCAAATATTCTTTGATATAGTTGTATATTTACTGGTAGAAAAAGGAGTTTGAGGGATTTTCTTTCTCTTCTTCCCAAATCAATTGGTGGCTTATGGTGGGTACTATGGGTTGAGAGCTACCCTTTGCCATTGTGCCTCGGGCAGCAAAATATTATAGGCTGGCCCCGTACCTTTTTACCACTTGAGTGCAAGATGAACTCACTTACTTGTTTAGATTTTCTAAGTTGCCTTGTATGTAGCATTCATTCTGATCCCTCAAAATATGTTTGATTAGAAACTTGAAATAAAAATTAAGCCAGATAAACTGCAGAGCCCGATTGATCCATGGCACTGAATGGTGAAAGGTAAAATGATGTAACTAAACCAAGAAAAAACAAACAAACATGGTATAAAGGCTGATCATTGTACTTTTATTGGTCCTGTCTGTGGCAGATCGGTGGAATACGTATGATGTGGGGGGTGAGGAGACCATTTTACCGTATTACAGTCAGGAATACACCGTATTCATTAAGGAAGGGTGTTCGACGTTCGCCTCTGTATTGTAATAAATGCAAGCTTTTATGATCAGCAGAATAATAAAGGGTTCCAGAAAGATAACTGCATTAGCCAGTAGCAGTTTCTGCATTCTGAAAGTGGTAACTGCAGAGTTTTGTAGAATAAGCACAATGCACTCACTAAGAGTAGCTCGGCGCATACTGTGTTTGTGAATACACTGTGCAAATTGTGCTGACTGTGTACAGGAACAATGTGCAAATCAAGCGTAGCCATCAGGTTCTTTATAGATGTCCACTTTTGCTCCAAGACTAACCAAGTTTCTCATCCTTGGCCAGAAAGCATGCTTCCGTTGTCCGTCTTTGGAAAGACACCAAATAGTTAAGATGATCTATTTTATTATTCCTGATATCGTGGAATTCTCCAAGATTTTCTGTAATGATTCAGTAGGCAACTGTTGGGGATTCCTGAACTAGGGACTTTTAGAAGAGCAGCTATTGCCAATCGCATCAATAAATGATCAAAAATGTTAGCTGGAATCATATTAGTTTTGCCTATCGGTGTAACGCCAGTGGTGGAACTAACTCCCAGCAGCAAAGTTCCTTTAAGTTAAGAAGCTGATGTAGAGGAAATCATTTTGCATCCAAATTGTGCAACTCAGCATGCAACAGGAAATATCTACTCTGGCTTCTTAATTTACAAGAGTATGCTGGTGAGTGTTATGCCAATAGGAACATACAATAAGATGCTGGCCTTAAAAATTGAAATTAAGCCAGATTAAATTCTACACACCTTAAGAAAAGTCAAAGCAAGTTTTCGAAATTTTATTTTTTCTAGAATACAACCCCGAAGAATTCCATGCTGGCTGAAGGATTCTAGGATTTGTAGTCCAAAAAAGGGACATATTCAGATTTTGAACAGATCTAAAGTTTTCTATTTGCATGGGGTTGGAATACTTGCTTTTCCCCCACTACAAAATGGGAGGGGGTGGTTTGTAAGGGTGCAATATTGGGTTCTTTTACCATATGTAGGCTTCATGGTAGCCATTCCTCCTAAGCATGCTTTTGGAAACCCATCTACCTGGGAGCAGCTGCAAGGGTAATGGTTTCCAGTCTTGGGTAACCCAAGTCTTCCTGGACTGCAGTTCCCAGAAACCCTGTCCAGCACAGCTGGTGATGAAAGCTTCTGGGATTTGCAGTCCAAGAATACCTGAGTTACCCAAGAATGGTGGAATTTGAAGAAAGGGTTAAGCACACTCCTGGTTACTTATGCTTCCCTGAGAATCTCCTTGGTGTTTTGGGTTCGGTATGAAAATAAATCATTTTTGGCCTCCTAGCCCCAGAGAGATCCTCTTCTTTCCTATACACAGCTGCTATCTTTTCCTGAATTATAAAAACACATTTTCTGAAGATTTGACAAAGTTTAGTTTGGAGCAATTTCTGGACGTGTTCTGAAGTGGGGGAAAGGACTTACGTATGTCACTGCACCTAATTTAGTACTGATTGTGTGTTCTGTCTTAATTCCATTTAAATTTCTTGATATGGATGTTCATATGCAGTGTCTGTCCATTTAGAAATTAGCAATGAACAAATCTCTCATTTTCAGTTTCTTGTACAGTATTTATGCCTTTCATTTACATTTAGTCCCATTTGTGTATCAGTCTGTTATTTTATTCTGAAAACATTTTCATGAAGACTTTTCTATTAGCACCTGTCCTGATAACGCCCTCATTTTGTCCAGTATGTGTATTCTAATATTAAGTTTTCCACAGTTGTAAGATATTTTTGTGCATTGCTTGCATGGATAGACAGATGTGTTGTGTGTGTACTTTTTCCTGGCATATTCACTTCTCTAACCACTTTTTACTGGAGAATCGCATCCTAAAATTCAATGAGGTGCAAACAAAAATATTATTTTACAAAATAAAATGCTTTGTTTGTGGTTTTGGGAAGTGGCAATTAGGGAAGTTGTCAGTAAAATGGAAACCAAAGAAATGTGGTTTTTTTTTTCTATCAAGCAAGTTATTCTTTTCAAAATTTTTGTTTGGTGTTGTTTATTTTAAAAAGGCAGTCTCTAGTCCCGCTTGATACCTCAGGAAAGAGTAGCCTGGAAATCTTAGCAAGGACATAGTTGCCCAGGAAAAGACCTATATTCTCACATCTGCCCAGTTTGCCGCCAAAAGAGAGCAGCAGAGAAGGCCTTTGTTATAGATGCGAAAGCCTTTCGTGGCTACTTGCAGGTTAGGTACCAAGGCATCTCTGGTGGGAAATACATTATTATTTTTGATTAATGGTGAACAGCGAGGAAAAACTGCTTTTCCAGAAAGGAAACCTCCGCCAGCCATAACTCATAACAGAGAACTAAACAAATGTTACAAAACATACACACACTTTCCCTCACCGACTCTCCCATTGATTTCAGATCCATTACCTGTGTTCTTCTCCAAACAGCCATTCCTCTGCCTCATGGAGAGAAAGGGAGGTTAAGTCACCGGCTGCTCTAAACGGCCGTGGTCCTCAGTCGTGCAGCGGCGTCATTCTCTCCCAGTTGAGTGTTCCTCAGTCCAGTACCCTCCCATATACGTTGGGCTAAAGCACCTGTCACCCCCAAAATGCACTCTAGAAAGACACCAGCTTGAGAGAGGATAACTTGGAACATCAGTGGGCTGTTGAGGCAGCCCCGGTCTTCTCAAGTGGGAAAGGCATTGCCCCAGAGCATTGAAAGGTTACTTTTTGGGATTACAAGATGAGGATCCACCTGGAGTGGCCATGTTGTCTTGGTTTCCAAACTGCCATTTTCAGACTGTTAGTATGAATGAGGGACTCTATGAATTATTGAGTCCCGCCCCAGTCAAGGAGTCCCAGTGGGGGAACCAAACTCCCAACCTCTGGCTCCACAGCCAGAGACTTAAACCACTGAGCTGTCGAGCATTTCCCTCAGTCAAATAATTGGACCTCCTCAGTGACATGCCCCATCTACTCTTCTGAGCCATTTTTCTCAATCCGGGTGTGTGCTTTCGATTGCCACTCTACCTACATGAAAAATGTGATTAATTAAATCATCATTCAGTTCTTCAAACTACTCAAGGGCAGATTGAATCATCACAAATCTTTGCTAGCTAGACCTTTATTTTATTCCTTGCCTTGAATATTTCTTCAAATAGGATGTAGAAATAACTTGATTCCATTAATTGCCGGAATGCCTTCCACACTTTTCTAATTCATCTGCAGTCTACATCCTCTATAAGAGCAGGTCAGCAGCAGCAAAAATATGCAGAATGTGTTATTATTACTGTTGGTCTCTTCGTCCTCCTCTTCCTCCTCACTTCTCATTCTGCTGTATAGGATTTATTTCATATTTTGCAGCATACGAAAAAAACCCCACCAAAGCAAATGCATGATGGAGGTAATTAACAAGAAAAGGGCAGCAAAGTAGAAACATGAAGATGAAAGGATGGGACTAAGTTGGATCTGATTCCAGACTAAGTTAGTTGCACTTAAGCCTTTGGAAATCACTAACAATAATTAACTTTGTTGCCACTGTTTTCAGTGGAAGATGCCCCACGTCATATGAAATAGGACTAAATCTCCAAGTTACATTTCATTCCACCTTTGATTTCTTTTCTTCTTCTTCTTCTTGTTCTTTTTTTTTTTGAATCACAGCCTTTTTCTATCTCCTTGTTTAAGAAATCTGTGGATTCTTATTCTTATTTTTTTTGGGGGGGGGAAGCTGAGTTCAATTCTTGGCTGTTGCCATTGGATAAAGTCACTAGGTACAGCTGTCAGCAACACGGAGATTACCATGGTTTATTTCTTGCCATGCACCTGTTTAAGCAGAGGGGCCTCTTGTGGGAAGGTAGCAACTCTAATTTGGGACTACAAACCTGTTTATATCAATTGGGGTCCAAAGACAGACTTTTAAGAATTAAGCAAAACCCCCTTCTAGATAGGTAAATCTTTCAGCTTTCTTCCAACTTTGATTTTAAAAAAAAATCATGCTTTTGGGTTTTTGTCTCCCCATTGATTTTTGTAAGCAAATTTGCAGATAGTGAAAAATTCATGGGAAGACTGAATCTTAATAAAATTCTCACTCCTTCCTAAGCCTACAAGGCTGTATTGGATTCACTGAATCTTGCTTATTCACGTGATTTCCCTGATGTGACTTTATGATAATTGTAAGCTGCCATTGTTTCCCCGTACTTGAGCTTTTAAGAATCACATCGCAGTCGTTTTATGAGACACTGTTGACAGTGGTGGATAAAATACGTCTGGTTTTAATTGAACATTATGGCAGAAATGATGAGATACTGACTTTGTTCTGCTGGGTGGCTGTGGGGGGAGTACAGGGGAAGGTGATGCAACCATTTATTTCCAGTAATGGGCTTGAATTCAGCAGAGCCCTGAAAGGGAACTCTCTCTGTCAGGTAGAAGGATAAAAAAAAAACTGCCTTGCCTGCAGTTTTAGCAACCTGTGTGTTCAGCAGTGGGAGGTGTGTCATATTATGCTTAGGACAGCTTGTGCATCTTCCTTTTAAACTTTTTATTTCCTATTAATCACCTCTTGATTTTCCTCTTCCCTTCCTCAGAGTCATATATGACAAAAGAAGGATGTAAGTGTAGAAAAATGAAACTTTCTTTCTTCCTTCCTTCCTTCCTTCCTTCCTTCCTTCTCCGACTTTTGCAAGATTTCTGTTATCCTCTCTTGACTTGTTAAGAATGGCAAAGACAAACCACCAACTGTCAAAATGATTGAATGAAAATATTGGTGTGAATGCATTAAAGACTCAACAGTCTGTTTTGCATCCCAGTTACATTTTTTTAAGTATTAGAATGTAAACCAGTGTAGCTATACTGGCTTCATTGGGTCTGAGAGCACATTCGCATGCAAATCTGTTTATTGTTTGATTGAGTCATGCATTGCATTCTCTGTCTTTTTTTCCTTCTCTCTCTCTCTCACACACACACATGCACATCCACAATGTTTTGCTCTTTCGAGAAATGAAGAATATTCGTTTCATTTCATTTCCATCCTGCCTTCCTCCCAACCCAAAGAAGCATGCAAAATGATTAGAAAACTGATGGAAATAAAATACACCAAGTTATAATACTAAGTGGTGATTTAACATATAGTAATATTAAAAGACCCGCTAACTTAAAATGATTTAAAACATCCTTCAAAGCACAAGTAGTAGTTTATTCTTGCAGCAATGCTGTGGCATAGGTTAAAGTGAACTTTCTAACTAAAATGGATTTGGTTCATTAGAATGCATCTCTCGGTGCCCACAACCCTAATACTGCCAATTTATTTATTTATTTATTTATTTATTTATTTATTTATTTATTTATTTGATTTATATCCCGTCCATCTGGTCTGGTCGACCACTCTGGGCGGCTTACAATAAAATATACAATAAACCATAGAATATACAAAAAAAAAAAAAATACAACAGACCATAAAGATTTAACAAACAAACTGTGGCACATACAATAATAAAACAAAAAATAAATAAGAAAAAAAAAGAAATTAAGTATTGACAGGAGGGAAGGCCAATTCTTCCACATCTGACTTAGGACGCTCCCAGTTCTGTTTACCTTGATCCTAGTTTCTACCATAACTAAATTTTACACTGTAGTGAATGGAGAACAGACCTTCTCACAACTGTCACAGATCAGAGAACACTAATTCAGAGACTTATTATGCATGCAGTATGACCTGAACCATGTTCTCTTCTTATAAAGCTGTCCACGTGGTTATAGCAGTTCTTCACCGTATGTGCTATCATATTTGGTCTGAGAATATGGAGATCTACCCTAAATCACATTGGCAGTCCAATATTGTCAGTACACATGACTGGGTTTGGTAGAGCATCTTGCCTTATGAGTTGGAGTTTCTTAAGTCTAATCTGGCCTGTGATAAACTACTAGAAAATATACACCTACCTTATTGATGGGCCTCTGCAGCAGAATGAGTTCTGTATCTCAAAGATACAGGCGAGTGCTAGAATAATTTATTCAACACTGTGATGAAAAGGCCACTGTAACTAAACCTAAGTGAACTATCCTGTGTTTTGGCTGCTAAGCTGCTATGATGCTTCTCAATATGCAGTTCATCTCTTTTTTCCCTGGTGGAGGGATGCATCGCCAGATGGAAAATAAGAATAAGGTATTCTGTAACACTTCAAAGTACTTTATGTATTTATTAACATGCATCTTGGCTTCCCCTTATTTGGCAGATCTCAGGACAGAGTACAATCAATAAAATAAAATTAATAGAAACCAATACAGTTCAGTTTTGAAGAGGTAGTCATGTTAGTCTGTGCTAGCATATCGGGCTGGAAACAAAAGAAAAAACTGAAGAAGATAAAAATATTGTGGCACCTTAAAGACTGACTGCTCTATTTTAATACACGCTTTCATTTGAAGAAGTGGACTTATCCACAAAAGCCCACATTTAAATATAACAATTAGTCTTTAAGGTCCCAATCCAGCTTCTATTGAAGCCTTTGATAGCAACCTTGCAGGAATGTTTTGGCTTCAGGTTCTGCCCACCCTATTATGGACCAGTTAGCACTGTCGCTTTTGTCAGATACGTAGTTGATTCACTCTTTATTTTATTATCTTCAGTGGTTGTTTCCTCTGTTAATGTTGTTTGATTTTATCATCTGCTCACTGCCCCGGAACAGTGCCTCTGACTAACGGGGCGATGTATAAATTTAGGAAATGAGTAAATAAATACTTTAAATTGATTCAAACATTTCAAAGCACTTTGCTATAGTTTTAACAATTAAAACAAAATTAGAACAGATTTTGCAGGGCTGACAGCCAGGCCATAAGTGAGCAGCCGTGTTTCAACGTGGGAACCCAATAAAGGACTCTATTGGCACAAGTAGGGCTTCTAAGGCAAGGGCATTCCATAACTAGGCTGCTAAAGCTGAGACACGGGCTAAACCTTTCACTCCAAACAATCTGACAAATATTCATTTAAAAAGATGGGCACGATGACCCCATTCTTTGGCTGACAGGAGCCACAGTTGCTGTTTTCCAAATATATGACCCAGGACTCTTCCCTGTCAGCCATGAAATGACTGACAACGCGCTTCCCCCTTGTTCTCTCATTTTTCGAAATCCATACTTTCTTGGTTCTGCTTTGTTCAGCTTCAGTCTCGTGACAGCATTTTTGGCCCATCAGCTGAAGTAGTAGAAATGGGAACCGCTTAAGAACCGAGCTGCGGGAAATGTTGCCTTCAGGGACTAGAAGGGGATCTTGATTCCTACCCTCACGCTTCTAGCTCTCCGCGAACCGGGATGAGGCGCAGAATGCTTTGCTAAAGCTGGTAAAATGGAACCAAATCAACTGTTCAATGGATTTGGTCCCCTTCAACCAGCTGTAGCTGTGCATTGATCACACTCTCTGAAGGATAAAGTGCTCCGAGTGGACCGAGACAACTGGAAGACGGATGGCCCCATGGACGTTGTCGATAAAGAAATTATGACGAGTGGCACCTGCAGATCTATCACCTGGGCTCTAAACTGGTGGGCTGGGCCTCAAGTCATTATGTGGTTGCCAGTCAATTCCGTGTAACTGGGGCCACTCAGAGATTGATAATCTCCATCTTCCTACTGTTATTGATCCGAGCGGTAATTTAGAACTGTATATTTTAACCACAGAAGCTCGCAAGCTTTCCATATGTGTTTGCTAAAGCTCCCTTTCAAAAGAACTGTGTGCTTCATTGTTTTTCTGTCTATTGCAGTGCTGAATAAAAAAAACTTTAATGCAATACTCCTTTTTTTTTCTGCAAGCTTGTTTTGTAAACAACAACAAAGGTCTTTGCTCTCGGATGAGCGATTCAACGTGAGGGCCGGGCAAACCAACAGAAGAGATTAACTGCCAAGTACTATGTAATGCAGAATAGGGGAGTGCTGAAATTTTATCTTTCATAGACAGTGATGAAGCCTACTCTGGCTGTGTCAGTGCTTGAGAAGGAGATGATGAGATAATGGTGGAAAGCCTTCTCTATAGAAAACATCCGGTGTGCAGTTGGAGGAAAGGAGCAAGTTCCGCACTGTGCACTTATTTCTTTTTAGCCACACTTCTATCTTGCCTTCAATCAGGTCAAAGGGGTTATAGATGGTTTTCCTGTTTTCCATTTCAAAACAACCTGGTGAGGTAGGTCAAGCTAAGTGAGAAGAACCAGTACAAGCTTGTTCCATGGAGAATTAATTCTGGATCTCCGCAGTTCTAGTCCAGCAAAATAACCACTACACCAAACTGTCTGGGAATTTTCAGTAAGTGGTTTTTCAAAATATATATATATAAATAAATTGAAAAATAGTGTAAGATCTTGATAAAAAGGTATCTCAGCCATATGTGGATGGACAGGGTATACACTTAAATAAATAAACAAACAAACACAGTAATGCAAAATGCAAGATAAATTACATTGTTCCTCTGTGGATTCCAGACAAGAAATACTTCCTCATACTAATGCATGTTGAGAATTCACTGCCACAGGGTTTGTTAAGGGATGCTTAGCTTATATCTGGGTGGGCAGAAGGTGGAGTAAGAGTTACATCAATCAGCATAAATTTCTGGCTCTGAAAGGTTTCAACAGCATAAGCAGCAGCAAAAGTGTACATCTATCCCAGTAAGACTGATGAAATGAAGAACGTTTGAAGAGGATGTTAACCTCAAGTGGATTTGTTTTTTAAAGTTCCTGTTTAGTTTTTTGCTCTTTAAGAGCAAAACCAACGAAATAGATTGCTGGTCTCAACTATCTGTCTCTTTTGCATCCGACGCCAGTGAGTCCAGGGAGGGGTGTTTTTTTTTTTTTCCTAGTTTATTTTTAAAAGGGGGAGGGGGTGGCCTCACAAATAGGAAACCTGCCAACTCTAGCTTAGATGCCTTTTTAAAAAAAGAATAAGACCAATTCACAGAGGTTTGTGGGCAGATGCTAGCTGTAGAAGTTTGACAGACCCTCCATGTTCAGAGGCTGTCTACCTAAGAATAGCAGATACTGGACAGACAACCATCTCTTTTGCAGGTCTGCGAGTGAGTTTCCAGAGGCAGCTGGTTGAGCTAGGCAGGGCCTCTGCCCAGGACCTCAAGAGGACCATTGCATTAAAAAGGCAGTTTCCAAATATCAGAGGGCCGCTTAAGATTCATAGCTTATCCACTCTGAGACAGCATTGATAGTGACCACCAATGGCAATTCTCAAGGAAACATTCTCCAGTTTTTCCTGTCCCCCCCCCTCATTTATTCTTTAAATAGACTTTGCATTCATAAGGACTTGGACTAAGGCGTAAAGCCTTGTTTCGCTATAATAAGCATTGATGTTATGTTAATGGCTTAAAGAAAATCACTCATTTTCTCATGTTATAATGATTCGGGGAAAGTAAACAGAGTGTCATCTTTTCCTAACTGTATCGTAAATCCATAGAACTATCACAGGCTACCAATACTGTTGGAATAATAACAGGCCATTGAAATGCACACACAAAACAATGTATTGCATCTCTTTTTACTGCAAAGGAACCCAGGGCTATGATTTGGATTTCAACACATGACAAATCTCCTCCATTTACTGTCGGACAAACTGTAGCTGAGAAAGGGGTCTCTTTGGAAGCAAAGGCAATCAGATGCTGAGCTACCCATAACCACCACTCACCCGGGCAACCCAGCACTGGATCTAGTTGCATATTTGTCTCCTAGGAATACAGAAACTTCTAGGAAGACATTCGTTTGAGCCCAATTGCCATGTAGCGAAGGCAGGTGGTTCCTACACTGAGTCTTCATTACACCTGTACAAAAGAGTGCATCTGTGTAAGAGAGAGACAGAGAAAGGGAAAAAGTGAAGCACCACATGGGGTCTGCTGATAACTTTGGTACTTCCTACCGAAATGTTGCCAAGTGAGCAAATTCTGTTCCCTGCCGTGAATTTAGCGTTGAGGTTCCCGGTTAGCCTGGAACTAACCATCACCAGCATCTGAACATTATTGCCAGACAATATGAAATAAATAAAACCAATGTAAAAGCACTTTAGAAATACACATTACATTGCTAGGTCTTAACTAGCTGCTGATGGCAATGGAGTGTGTTGGCAGAAAACCAGAAAAACAAACTAGGATTTTTTGTCCGAATTTGAGAACTACGTCTCAGCTCACATGCCCTTGATGATGGAGCAGGAATCAGAGGTTTTCCAACAGTGGAAAAAATGTTTTCTTCTTCCAGTTTTGCAACAACTTTGGAACATCAGGGCTCTGAAGATGCATTTATAATGGATTTGACTCTGGAGTGATTAATGTGACTGGAATGTCATGCTAATTAGTCACACTGGCTGTGGAACAAGGGATGTCCCTGTATATTGGGGTGTGCAGTGCATGACCCATGGGTTACACACGGCCATTGACCTAATCGGGGGAGGTGGGAAATATTGCAAGTAAGTGACAGGGAAGGGAAAGTGGTTTGTCAGGATGAAAAAGGGATAAAAAGAAGAAAAAGGTCTGACTCCACCTTTACCGCCATCAGTTCTACCCACCACTGGTAAGCACCTATATCTACAAATTGTCCACAAAGAAATGCACTCCCAGAAGTCTCCTATGAAAGAAGAAAACAGGATCTGTCATCCTCGTTGTATACCATACCTTCCCTCCCCCACACACTGATCAGCGACAACCTGGGGCATAATAACCTAAGGAGATCCATTTTCCCTGTAGTGGCCAAGAAGGTGTTTTCAGAGAACCCATCAACGTGGTATGTAAGCAATCGTACTCTCCTTCCATTGCTATCCAGCAGATGATGATGCAGCAGATATGCCTGTACATACATTACACATTTATAGCAGTTTGACACTGTACTTTAGTAGTATTCTGGAATTAATCTTGGGAGGGAGGTGCCTACGAGTTCTCTGCCAGGGAACTAGGACTTTCCTGTAGAGAATTCCAAGTACCTTGCTTGATGAAGAAAAATCCAAGGAGTCAGAGGATGGAGCCATGTCCGTCAAAGTGGCCTAGTTATACCGTTTATGGCCAATAGCCAGCGGAGAACTCTTCCTTTGATCTGTTGAGTTGCCTTTAATGCCATCAAATCAAAACAGTTATTGGCCAGTGCCCTATTGAGGAAATGTGATGTAGAAGGGTACCTGCATAAGTGTTCCTTTGCTCTGGTAGACTCTCTTCGGCATGTCTGGTCTGACTCGAGTTATTAGATGGGTCATCATGCAACTGGTTTCATGACTAGTGGCATGATGGGGGACAGATATGCAAAGCAGGAGAAATGTGTACGTGATTACACACACGAAGAGAACATTGGCCAAACATAACCTTGATAAACTGGACTTGATAGGGTCCCTTCCAATTGTGCAGTCCCAAGATGATGATGATGATATCATTATATAGCATTCACTGAACAACATCTGAGTTTTTCAAAAGCAATCTGTAACATATTTCTTTCGATGCACATAACAAGAGTTTCTGGATATTGGGAAGAAAAATATAGGTGGACAGGTTCATAAGAAATAGTTCCCATACTTTACTTTCTCATCCTCATCAGCGATGGACTGATGCTAATACCAACATCAGTTTGGGAAGCTGAAAGTCCATTCAAGCCTCGTATAGAAAGATGGCCAAAGAATGACAGAACAGTTAAATGTTTCCCTCAAGTTGGAGAATGGCAGAGCTTCCATAGTCCTTTCTTACAAGAAGCAGGTTCCATTTGAGAAAGACATCCACTTCTCTGAAATAAGTTATATATATTGATAAAGTGGGTTGTTGTTGTGACATTCCCTACTCTCGCCCCCAAGTAAGTGAGTTTCCATGGCCGAGCAGGGATCGGAACCCGTCTCTTGAATCTATTGATCTATCCACCATATCACACTGGGTACTTTGTGTGGTTCTTTACCTACATTTTATTTGACTCAGTTTCATGATGAGTGGTTTGAAGCAACACAATCTGTAATCATTGCACTTCTGACGTGCTGAATATCCTGGTCCTCTTCCAAATAGCTCAGGGTGACACGCTGAATGATGAGCATGTTCCTATTTTCTTGGAAGCTCTGCAGGAAAAGCTAAGCTGAGAAGGAGGCCGTGATCAGCATCGTCCAAGGACTTGCACAACTGAATTGGGATTTAAACTCTGCCCCAAAGCTACCATTTTTTGGGTCTTCTTATTTCACAATACAGAACAAAACCCAATAATTTAGAACACATTGGGTATCACCCTGATAAATCACACAGGCAAGCTACCTGATCTTACTAACTATGGCATTGCGTCGGCTGCAAGTGTCATCCATTTACTCAGAAATAGGGACTAGAACTGAAACCTATCAATGGGTCATTGTGAATAAGTAAGATCCTGTCAAACATGGTAACAACCACAGACATCTCTAAGTCTCCATGGCAAGCTCTCAGCTTGAATGCAGTATGAAAATACAGCCATGCTGGTGTTGTCAAATGTTGCAGGGTAGGACATATTACATACCACATGACACATGCTTCATCATATTTAGCATCATCCCCATGGCCATCAGAAAATATGCTCCTGCTCTAAGTTTTATGGAAGTTATGAGTCTTGTTGATTATTTTTTTAAGTAGCCAGTGTATGACTGATCACGGAATTCCTTATGCATCCATTGGTAAGCCCATCCCACCAACACTTTCAGAAGCATTGGTCTATACTTAGAAACACAATTTTAAAAATAAGATATGTATGCTATGATAAGATAAGATGCAGATGTGTTACTTAGACTTAGGCCCCTAAATTGGAGCAGTCAAGAGCTATATTTAGCCACTCAGAAACTGCCCTCATTTTTAGCACACACACCTGCAGCCTTCTCAGCAAAGCAAGAGAGACTAGATTATCCAGTGTTAACAGAAAATAAAACCACTGGCTGTTCTTCAGGGCATTGATGTTGTTTAGTCGTTATGTCATGTCCGACTCTTCGTGACCCCATGGACCAGAGCACACCAGGCCCTCCTGTCTTCCACTGCCTCCCAGAGTTGGGTCAAATTCATGTTGGTCGCTTTGACGACACTGTCCAACCATCTCATCCTCTGTCGTCCCCTTCTCCTCTTGCCTTCACACTTTCCCAACATCAGGGTCTTTTCCAGGGAGTCTTCTCTTCTCACGAGATGGCCAAAGTATTGGAGCCTCAGCTTCAGGATCTGTCCTTCCAGTGAGCACGCAGGCTTGATTTCCTTCAGACTTGACACTATCATGGCAATTAAGGCTACCATGAGTAGAATTTATAACTATACAATGTCTCCATTATCAGAATCAGTACACTTCTCATTGACAGTTACACAGAGGATACAGAAAGAGAAAACATTATTTTTTTTAAAAAACTACAGCGTCCAGAAGCCCCCATAGCAGCAGTTTTGGAAGAGGTGGCCATATTAGTCTGTGCTAGCATATCAGGCCAAAAAAAAAAAAAAAAAAAAAAAAGTTAATCAAAATGTAGTTGCACCTTACAGAATAACTACTATATTTGAATATGAACTTTCCTGAATGAGCCCACTTCTTCAGACATTAAGAGGCTGCTTCTTTTTTGTCATTTTCTAAAATGGTGTTATGTCTGAGAAAGTGGACCTGTCCACAGAAACACATATTAAAATATAGCAGTCTTTAAGGTGCTACAATGTTCTTATCTTTTTGCCTAATACAGATGCCCCCAGCCATCGTAACCAACTTTGTCCATTACCAAAGTGTCATTTCCTGTTCCTGAGAGGGTGAAATTGTGGCTGTGTTCCAACCCCAAAGAGCTTTTATTTGTGCGCTTATGATTTATTTTATTTTTTGGACAAGAACCCTACCCAATTAGTAGCAGGACACTACTCTGAGCCACTACCAAAAAAACACATAGAAAACCCTGCAACCAACAGACATAAAATAATAAAAACATCATTTAAAGCAGTTAGCAAAAAGAAAATGGACTAAAATCAAACCCAATCAAAGCCCCCAGAGCATCTCTGTCATCTTGATAGGTGCTTTGATTTTGGGAAACTGGGCTATGTCTAGAAATGGCTGAGTTCAAGCAGAGCAGAGCCTGCCATAAATTGCTTGAGAAGGCTTACTGGAGCTGGAAAAGTGTTGAATCTCCTTCCAATTTTAGTACTCTGAATATCATGAAGAAAGCTGCACTTGAGGACTGACCAGGGGAAAACAAGATACCATTTTTTAAATTTAAAATATTTTTTTTACCCCAACTTTCTCTTTGAGAAGGGCCCAAGGCGGCTTATAACAGTGAAAGACAATACTGAAAGTAGAAAACAATGAGTATATAACGATGGTTAACATCGTTAAAAGACGATATTTAAAAATTATGAACAATGAACACGGAGGCATCTTAAATTATTAAAAGGCAATGTTAACGCTAAAAACAGTAAGTATACAATTAAAAAGAAAATCAGTGCCACTCTGACAAATGGAACACATAAAAATGGAAAACATAAGTAGTACCAGAAATCCAGTCAAAGGAGTAATGCATAACTTACCGTCTTAAAAAAAAAAAATCACACATAGGTAGCTAGTTACTGAGGGGATGGCTTGCCTGAAGAGAAAGCTCTTTGCCTACTTGTGGAAAGACAGCAAAGATGGGGCCAGTCTGTGGGAGGGAGTTCCAAAGTCTGGTAGGAGCGACAGAGAAGGCTTATAATGAGAGATATGGTCTTTGAAACAGATATAGGCCTTTAATCCAGAGCTGGAAAAAGCTATTATTTAATAAACTCCTCAGATACCATAGCCCTGGGCCATGTTATTTGGAGGCAAATGGGAGTTACAGTCCAAAAAAGTAACTTTTCCAAATACTGTTTTTATAAAAAATTAAAAAGCCCCTTGCACACTCTAGTGGAAAAAAAAAGAAACAATTTGGGACACATGAGGAGCCTATGGGTGCTAGAAGTTCTCAAAACAGGGCAAAATTGCCTTCCTGGAAGATCCAAGGGGAAATTTAAAAGAATTAACACATTTTATTGGAATGTAGGAATGCCAGGGGCCACATTTAAGCCACTAGGTGTTGCCTGCGGCTCTTGGACCTGCTGGACCCTGGGCTCATGGCGTGCCCACCTCAAACTAGGGAAATGTTTCAAAACTCATTGTCCGAGCTCCAATGGCCTTGCTTGGAATCCTAGCTGGCTTTCAGTGCTGCGGCTACAGCAACAAAAAGTTAATGAGAGCTTAAGATACCGAAGGCCTTTTCACGCTACCTTTAGGTTTGTCCTTTATTTGCTAAGAGAAGAGATAAATGCATATCCCCCCAAGGTAACCAAAATGCCACTTGAGGTCACCTGGAGAAAGAAATACAATGCAATTGCTGATGAATGATGCACTGCCTGTGTGGCACACGCACTAAGAAAATACTAATTTGGGAGGAGATGGGGGAACTTGCGGCTGTACGATACGAGTCACAGGAAGAGTTTTGGAACACAGATTGAACTGAACAGTTTTTCCAGTGGCTGCATATTTTTATGCCCTCCCTTTTCTAATATGGTCAAAAGCATCAGAAGACGATACTCACACAAATACTACAATGTTTGTTTACCTGCAACCTAGAAACCCTATTTTGACACTTGCTTGCCCAACCACACACTGTGCAGTGTTTCTGGACTACCGGTCCCAGAATCCCATGGTCAGCATGGTCAGTTGCCTGCCTTATCCAGAATGAAGGAGACCCTCAGCCCTGCTCCTTTCGCCTTCTCTTTCCTGTGTCTATCCATAACTCACTTTCACCCTCTGGTAGCTCCCTCTGGCTGCCTCCTTAGGCTGTATGGTGGTGGTCACAGTTCACCAAATCCCCCATCCAAGACTGTTGTGCCAACTGGGAGAGTCTTGGAGTTGTGGTCAAGAAGAAGAAGTAGAAGTAGTAGTAGTAGTAGTAGTAGTAGTAGTAGTAGTAGTAGTAGTAGAAGAAGAAGAAGAAGAAGAAGAAGAAGAAGAAGAAGAAGAAGAAGAAGAAGAAGAAGAAGAAGAAGAAGAAAAGAGAACTTCTCCAAGATTTGACCCTTGCTATAAGAAAGACTGTTCCGTGGCTTAGTGGATTAATTAAATCTGCCTCCCACCTGGCTCTCAAAAACTTAGATTCTATCTACATCTCACTTCCATGCAATCCATATGCAATGTTCTGCCAGGTACCAATATATTAAATTGCTGATGTTGGCTTACTGCATGATAAAATTATGTTATGCTACATGTGGATTCTAGTCATGATGTCAGATTTTTGTCTGCTCCTTTTCTAAGCGGCTTGTGCTTATGCCTGCATAGTAGCCATGTTTAGCTACAGTTTAGGGTTTATGCATAGGGTTGATTATCTTCTGAAGACTTTGGAGAGGTCGATATAGGCATCAATCTTCTGAAATTTTATGGGCATAATTTAAGCTGGTGAATTTTGTGCAAAATATGGTACTCATACTAGAGGATGCTGCCATGAAACAGTTATTGTTGTAAATTTTTGAGAAAAAGAATCCTGGAATGATTTTTAAAAAGATACTTTAGATATATCGGGCAGAGCCAGAGACTGGAAGTACAAGACCCCACGGTGCCTCCTTGACAGGGGCTGGACCCGATGATCCACAGGGTCCCTTCCAGCTCTGCAGTTCTAAGATGGATATGATTATGATTTATTATATTTTCTAATCATTATATTTTCTAAGATCATGGCCACCGGCCCCATCACCTCCTGGCAAATAGAAGGGGAAGATTATGGAGGCAGTGACAGATTTTACTGTCTTCTATTGTGCAGTCTTTGTTAGTCGCAGCATTCCCAGCTTCAGCCAAAAATCAAAGGGTAGCTTCTTTTCATGGCTTGTTCAGATCCTATGGAGTAGGCAGCTGGGGAGTTGGAGAGCAATACAATAGAGCTATGCAATAGAAAGGGAGGAGAGCCTGCCCCCATCATCACTTCCCAACCATATGATTAAAAAGCAACAACCCAAAGAAGTTCTCAAGTAGAGATGGGCATTAAACAGCTTCCCTCCCACCCTCCTCCCCCCCTTCCCCATAGGAAAAGACCCACTGCCATTTCATTCGAATTTTGTTCCTTAAAAACCTGCCCACCTCCCTTTTCCATCTCATAAATCCATCAGAAAAAGGGAGGGAGGGAGTAGAAAATTTTGAGCGCCACCAGATGGGATTTCTACGAGAATGTTCTACCCAGCCGTAGAAACAGATTTCTTCGTACCACGGCAAGCGGCGGCAACTGCTTGAACAGACGTTGCTCCCTCCTTCGCTCACAGCTGCCGTTGCCACATATTGCCTGAAGGGGCTATCAGCATACAAAGCTAAAGATGGTTAAAGACGTAAAAAATTATATGATGTGAGCGCCATCGAGGCTAGGCGCATGATCAGAGCATGAGACGCATTATGATGCATTGGGCAAAAAATAGTGTTTCTGCTGACAGGGCACATTGCAGCTCTCCGGTCAAAGATGTTTTCCAGCCAGCCATGAAATATACATAAGCTGACAAGCTGTACATAAGGTGCCTATGTATTTATTGTCACACATATACAAGTTGCATATGCACATCCGTATAAACAGAATGCCTGTTCTCCTTTGGGTTCCTATTGGCTCTCCTCTTTGAAAAAACAAACAAGCAAACACCCAACCAGTAAATATAATGGGCTTCTCCATCCTCCTGCTTGAATTGTAGCTCCTTCGGGAGCATTCATCACCAAATGTGTTGATAGAGCTGATGATATGAATGATCTTCTTACCGCTCAGTTTTTTTACATGCCCAGCACTCTGCTGAATATCCCACTTGTGCCTCTGAACCAGTTGGCGTTTGCAGGGTCCCTTCGTGGCCTGCGTTAGGCTAAATAATAAATATCCCACTTAGAGGAAGGTTGTAAATCTTGCCACCAGGCTGGGACAATTTGCATGTTTCCACTGGGCGACACTGGTAAGTCTATAATTTACTTCGGAAGGCAGCAAATGGACTCCATGTTAACCAAAGGCTTTAATAAGGCATGCGGTTATTTGTTATGGATCATAATGCAATGAACTCCAGACTGGGTGAAGTCACTGAAGTAGCCCCTTTGGAACAGGATGATTTGCAAAAGAGGATTCCTAAATTGTGTGCATTATAGTGTGGTCTCTCTGAGCTCTTGTCTCAGATAATTTGGTTTGCTGTTCACAGGGATTTGCTTCCCTCAAAACAGCACTCCTCATTTTTTTAATTATTATTTTTTATTCTTTTGCATCTTTTGCAGCAGAAGAAAGAGATAGTTGTTGTGGGTTTTTCAAGCTCTTTGGCCATGTTCTGAAGGTTGTACTTCCTAACATTTCACCAGTCTCTGTGGTCAGCATCTTCAGAGGACAGCATTCTGTGCTCTGGTGAAGAAAGAGAGCACCAGTAATTATCAAAAACCAAAGACGAGGGTAACCTGGACATTAGCTTGTGTCTCTAGAAGGGTGTCAAAGAACCACAGGGGGTTTCAGATATCTATTTCTCCAAGGAAGGAGTCTTGGAGAAGGAAGGTCAACTTCTTAAGCCTTCCACATGAAGGGATGCAGAACCACCCATCCACCTGTGCTTCTCCCACACTGGGACTCCACAACTGGATAAGAGGAAAAAGGGACATGGCAGGAGAAATTTGAGGGAGGCTGCAGAACCACTGAATCCCAAGCATTTCCATTCCCACAGACAAGGCTGCTTAAAACATTTTACCACCTGAGGGAAAGAATAATATTTCAAGAGCTTCGTCTTCCATATACAAAAGCCAACTGGCAACTCAATCTTTTAATGACGGGGCAACACAATCCATGTCATTGGAGGTGGCCAACATACAGCCCTTAAGGAACACTCAGTACCCCAAGGTACAAATGCACCCCATCACCCCACAACCAAACAAACATGTTCATACCCTCCCAAAACGGTCAAAAATTGAAAAATGTATTGGTTCCATAAAGTACTCTTTCTTTCTTTCTTTCTTTCTTTCTTTCTTTCTTTCTTTATTTATTTATTTATTTATTTATTTATTTATTTATTTATTTATTTATTTATTTATTTATTTAACTTATATACCGCCCACTCTACCCAAAGTTCTCTGGGTGGCTTACAACAATAAAAATACAATAAAAAGATAAAACAATTAAAATACAAGTAAAATAGATACTCTAAAAATTGCCATCAGGACCCACAGTTGATATTATTTCAATTAAATGCCTTCTGGAACAGGAAGGTTTTGACCTGGCGCCGAAATGTCATCAGCGCTGGCGCCAGACGAATCTCCCTTGGGAGGGCGTTCCGTAGTCTGGGGGCAGCTGCCGAAAAGGCCCTTTGTCTACAAGCCCTCCCTCTTACCTCCTTGAGGGACGGCTCTTTCAAAAGGGCCCCCTGGCTAGATCTTAACTGCCTGGTAGGCTCATATGGAAGGAGGCGGTTCTTCAGGCAGTCCATCTCTTGTTACCTCTGTGGTAAGAGAGGGAAAATCTGGAGGGGCTGCCATCCCTGGGACTTTCCACCCTTCCAAAACACACACACCTCACCACCACCATTAAAATTATTTTATAAAATTCTTCTGGAGGGTCCAGAAGAAGGCACAAAGACGCTTCCCCCCACTACCTCCCATTTTTATATGAAAACAAATTGGTGATGGCGGGTGTCATGGGCTGCCCAACTCCAGCGATGGACATGTGTGGTGCCCAGACCTCTCCAGGTCGCCCACCCCTGCTTTATACCTAAAAGTGAATGTTGTGAGCTTCCTAAGGTATCTAAAAAAAAAAAAACTTTTATAATAGAAAGACCTTGTAGCAGGCCACTCTCAAGCCTCTACCCATCCAGGCCTCTAAGAGTGCTCACTACTTCTCTTCAAAACTGCTGCCACCAACCTATCCTTAAAATCAAAAGGACAAAGGTTTCTTTCAAACAAATAAAAATGCTCATTGATTACACAAAAATAAAAGGAGTAAATCACATGTATAAAATCAAGTTGTCAATCACTGTTTATAAGACACTAGCTCACTCAGACTTTTTCCCTCACTGACAGGCACTTTCTCACTCTCTCTATCACTCTCTCTAATCACTCATCTTCCAAACTGATCTCTCAAAACTCCTCACATACACCTTATATAACCCAGCTCCTCCCACTTCTGCACCACCCTCCGTCCTCTCATTGGCTGAGGTTCCCCTGCCCAGCTGTGATGGACAGGTGAGAGCAGAGCTGAATGCCACAGACCTGTACTGCAACTATATGCCCCAAAACAGGGATGAAAAAAAGTGTCAGCCCTGGTGGTGACAAATTTTATTTTCCTCTGATTGGGAGCAACTGGAGGGGGAAGTTTTAAAAACTAATATAACAGACCAAATTTTAAATAAGCAAATAGTTTTAAATAGTTGAAACCAAGTCAATCATCAGACTATCTACTCTGCCAATGTGGGTATGGGACCAGGCCATCTCTCTGCCTCAGCTTGCCTTCCTTCTCCCCCCACCCCCAAAGAGTGATCTGTTCATGCCTTTACTGGTGGTAGGAAATGTAGGACAGTTGTTAGGCTAGGGGTGGGAATAGCCAGGCTACCATGGAAGGATGCAGCTGCTGATTGGCCTATAGCCGTGCTGTCAACATCCCACACCAGGCCTCAACAGTGAGTCTGCAGCCTCACACCTCCTTGTTTTTTGTGCATTTATATATTCTACGTACACATGCCTGAGAGGGAATTTTATTCTTCTTGCTCTCGTTTGGGCTTTCTTCTGTGCAGATGTGTGAAATGCCATGTTATTCTAGTCCTAAGATTCTTTTCCAGGGAAGAAGAATTTAAAAATAAAATTATAAATAATAATAACCTAGCAGCCCCATGTAGTGTTGCAGCTGGTAGGGAACGCCAGGTCCCTCTTTCCTTAGGGTGCATGAGTCTTTGTTGGTTTCTAAGAGAATTGCTCAAGCCACATTTCTGGGACAAAAGGGTTGATCGGAATTTAGCAATGCATTGGATTTTACACTTCTACAAAAGTTGCAATGAAGTGCATGACTTGAAAAAAGCATTGAAGTACACAGTTTGATAACAGGGATGGCCAGAAAGACAAATAAGTGAGTACTGGATCAAACCAAGTTTGAATTCTCTCTAGAACCAAATATGACTTAACCAAGACTATTGTACTAGAGTCCTACCATGAGAAGACTGGACTCCCTGGAAACAACAATAAAGGTAAAGGTAAAGCTTCCCCTTGACAATTTTTATCCAGTCGTGTTCGACTCTAGGGGGCGGTGCTCATCCCTGTTTCCAAGCCATAGAGCCAGCGTTTGTCCGAAGACAATCTTCCGTGGTCACATGGCCAGTGTGACTTAGACACGGAACGCTGTTACCTTCCCACAGAGGTGGTCCCTATTTATCTACTTGCATTTGCATGCTTTCGAACCGCTAGGTTGGCAGGAGCTGGGACAAGTGATGGGCGCTCACTCCATCGCGTGGATTTGATCTTACGACTGCTTGGTCTTCTGACCCTGCAGCACAGGCTTCTGCAGTTTAGCCCGCAGCGCCACCACGTCCCTTGGAAACAACAATAGTGCTGGGGAATGTTGAAGGCATCAGGGAAAGACAGATTGAATCCATAAAAGAAGCCATAGGCTTGAGTTTGCTAGACCTGAGCAGGGATAATAACTGGACTTTTTGGAGGTCACCAATCCATAGGGCTGCCCTGCAGCAGAAGTGATGTAATGATGCAACAACAAGTGACAACAAATTGAAAGGAATCTCTATATATAAGTATCTGAGAGAAAATACAGTGCTGCCTCACACAGCGAGGTTAATCCGTCCCGGATTAACCCTCGCTGTGTGAAACATCGCTGAGGGGGGCAGAAAAGCCCATTGGAACGCATTAAACAGTGTTTAATGCGTTCCAATCGGCTGCTGTACTCACCGTTCAGTGATGTTTCTCTGATGGCCGGCAGCCATTTTCGCGCCCTCCCCTCGCTGAACGAGGGTGCGAAAATGGCTGCGATCAGCTGTCCAGCGGGTCCAAAATGGCCGCCAGAACAGCCAAAATGGCCGGCCGCAGCGTTTTTGCGCCCTTGGTAAGTGAGGGGAGGGCGCGAAAACGCTGCACGCAGCCATTTCAGCTGTTCTGGTAGCGTTTTCACACCCTCCCCTTGCTTACCAAGGGCGCGAAAACGCTGCGGCCGGCTATTTCGGCTGTTCCGGTGGCCATTTTGAAGCCGTGGAACAGCTGATCGGCGGGTCGCAAAGCGAAGGTTGGTAAGCGAACCGCTTACTGACCTTCGCTCTGCGATTTTCACCCATTGGGGGCATCGCTCTGCGATCCCATTAGCGATTGCAAAAGCGTCACCGTAGAGCGAATTCATCGCTCTACGGGGCGCTCGTTGTGCGAGGCACCACTGTACAGATTGAAATATAAATGGGATGTACGTGTAGAACATTTAGAAAGGTTCCCACCCCAGACAATAGCAACAACAGTGATTTAAAAAATGGGACAGAGACAATTTCAGGATTTTTAAAAAAATTCAAAAGCAAATGCAAAAGCCAACATTTGACAGATTTAATTTTTCCCAGAATGGTATGCTAAATAGCAATCTTTCTCAGAACTATTCCAAGCTTCATCTGGCCGTTGTGTTTCTGTACAGCCACTAACTCATGGATAGATCTGGGCGCATTCTCCATAGACTGATGGAAGGATGCTATTTGTGGTCCTCTAAATGTTG
This sequence comes from Pogona vitticeps, assembly GCF_051106095.1. Taxonomy (NCBI): domain Eukaryota; kingdom Metazoa; phylum Chordata; class Lepidosauria; order Squamata; family Agamidae; genus Pogona; species Pogona vitticeps. The sequence goes on along the minus strand of NC_135786.1, from coordinate 9,909,999 downwards.
CTGGATCAGCCGTGCAGCCTGGTGTTTCTGATGCCCATGGCATAGTCAAAGCACTTTAAAGGAGCTATCCCAAGTGCTGAACCTGTTTGATAAAGTTCCAATTAAATCTCAGCGTGGAAATACTGCCCTACTGACATTAGAGCAGCCACCCATCAACCTCCAGAATTAGTCAAGATAGCTCATGACAAGGAATTATGGGAGTTGCAATCCAACAATATCTGAAGGGGCCCAAGGGACTCGGCTATGTTGGAGAACCTAGATTTGACACAACTTCCTGGTGTCCATCTGTTGTTTTGCTTGGTCAGTGCATAGGCCACACAAACTCTACATCCTTATTTCAGGAAATTGTGTTGTAGCTGAAAAGCATGCATGGATCTTCTAATGCAGAAGTTTCCAGCCTCACTCCATGCCATCTCTAGCTAAAAGGATATGATTGTGGATATTAGGGAGAATCTGTGCTGGCAGCCATGGAGAATCATTGTACTTAGACAATATTAGACTGGATGTATATATTATCTCACCAGGCATAGAACAACTTCCTCCTCTCCTTGCAATTGTGCAAGGACTAAAGACATCATCGGGAGGTTACCGTATACTAAATCATACTAGTTGAACATTTAGTTATTTTTGCCATGTTTGCCTATTGTGTTAACATTCTGTGGAGTCGGTATCTACTTCAAAACAACGGAGAGATGGGCAAAATATGTGCTGAAATGTATGACCACGAGATTATTATTGCACAGATCACTAAGTAGGACCATTTTAGTCTTCGGCAGTCATTTGGTTTGCTGAGGGAAAAGAATCGCATTGCCTGAAACGTCTCTTTTGACTTTAGACGGTGTTCTCCAAAAAAGATGGCTCTAAATCTTCAGGACATAAAAGAAATCTGGGAATGAGGTGGGATACAGTACTAGGCCTGTGTCTGGGTTTCGGACCCTCAGCTCCCCATCATTGGCTTCAGCTGCACTCCCAATGATGTTGAAGTCCTGCCTGTCACTCAGGAATCTTGCAAATGACTAGAGATTTTGTTTTGTTTTGTTTTACTACAGCTCTCGGAATCTGGCTGTAACTGGGTTCTGTAGCCATTAATCCATATTCCCACCTGGTTCCGTTAACTAAATGGCTCACAAGTACTTTTAGCCCTCCTTTTAACCCTTGCCTGCCCCACCCCTTAGACATCACCAGGACTTATCCCCATGATCATCGGGTTTGCTTCTGAAATCTCAAGTGATGGAATGCAGATGACTAAGCAACTGTGGGGGGGGGGGGAAGAGAAAGATTTCCATGTTCTGGGTTAATGTGGGGTGGAAACAGAAGAGAGACGACTCATCAATATCATATGGATTCTTTTTCTGAATTACAGATGTAAGAAATGCAAGAGCTGGTTTAAGTATCATCTGTGAAAACAGCTTCCATATGGTTATAGGGTTTGTTACTGCTGCAGTTTAAGACAATAAAACACCAAGTATCAGTTAAAACATGAGCCCTTAGCATTTGTGGTTTGACTAAAAAACTGGGCCACCAAACGAATATGCTATACAGTCAGTGGCTTTGTCATTTTGGATTTAAAAGGTGGAATTGAACAGGATCTTTCATAAAACAATTGTTGAAGGCACTGTCACGAACAGCTGGTGGAAGCATATAGGATTCCTCCTCTGATCCCAAAGAAGTACACTGGCCCATATCTATCGCACTTCCTTATGGCTTGCAGCACCTCACAGTATGAACAAAGCCAAAATTATCCACTTTTGGATAAAAACTGGAAATGGGTCCCTTGTATGTTGACCTACACCAAGTACTTCCTAAATATGCATTTTGGAAGAACACACACCCCTTTCCAGTATTAGGAGGGCAAAAACATGTGGTCAGTTTTCACATGATGTTATCCATTTCCAGGGAGTTAGCCATATTTCTCTGTGGCAAAAAAAAAAAAAATTCTTGTGGCACATTAAATGCTGGCAAGTTTTATTAGCTGTAAGCTTTTGTTGGTATCCTACATACCAAACATCTAATGAAATTGACTGAATCCACGAAAGCTTATGTTGTCAGATAAATGAGGTTACCACAGGTATAACAAAACCAAGAGCCAGAACTAGTTAATTCAGGGCTGGTGTAGTGTCAAATGCCCCTGGCCATACGGAGGAAGGAAAAGCAAGCTGTTAACAGCCACAACCCAATATTTCTAGCTACTTGACATGCCTGTGACACATTGACTGGACTGGGTCCTAGATTCTAGAGTAGAATATGCTGCAAGTCCCTTTCTAGTGGTGTTTCTCCATCTATCCATCTCTTTATCATGCTTTCCTCTTTTTCTGGTAAGCACATAAGCATAAGAATAAACACAATGTATTTTTACCCTTGATCATGTTCAGAGCCATTGAGTATGATACCTGAAAATATAGATAAGTCAAAGAATTATATAGTTATATACATAGTTACGGCAGCTAGAATTTTATATGCTAAAAATTGGAAAAGATCAACGGTACCGAAACAAGAAGATCTTATTGAAAAGATACGGGAAATAGCCGAAATGGACATTTTATCAGAAGTAATGAAGGACTATCCCTTGCAAAAGGCAACAGAAAGATGGGATCTATTTAACAAGTGGACAGAATCAACAGGCAGCTTGTGAACAGTACATATTGAAAGGAGAACTGAATCTAGAAGGCAGAAAAGAGTAAATAGAATAATTTAAAATCTTGACATGGCAATAGGTACAGAATGGATGAAAGTATGTTATTGTCTCCCCTCTTCCTCATCAATCCCAATTCCCTTTTCCTTTCTGTTATCCCTTATAAAAAATAAAAAGTACAAAAAAAAAAGAGATCATGTTCAGAGCCCATTTAATGGGTTGGGTCCCATATCAACCTTACCGTTCCATGCATGCATCCGTACATCTGTTTTTCAGCATGGCTTGCAAACTGTTTGCAAACCCTGGCTATTTCAACTGCTGAATAGGTATGTGACCACAATTCAAATACAGAGCTTAGAGATGTTACCTTTTTGGATGGTAAGTCCCCCAAAGCCCCAGCAAGTAGGGCCATAGTCATTTCTAAACTCTGGCCCATACAGGTACAACCTGAACTTAGTGTCCCCCCTTCATCTAGATCTTGAAACATTTGCCCTGTGCCAGCTAGAGCAATAAGCAACATTCATATTCTCTCCTCATCACCATCATCACACCATCCTGGCTTTTTGCTTCTATGTTACAATTTTGGATCATTTTTGGAGATTGTCTGAATCACCAGACTGGTTCTATCTGGAGCCAATTCTGATGCGATTCTGACCAGTCTTTTTTGCTTCAGACCAGATTCAATTATTCCTAGTCAGATTCCATGTGGGATTCAGTGGAACCATTTGCACAACCCTGATTGTGATGTACTTATAGTTGTATTATGTTGTAGTGGTGTGTGCTGGGCACATGGACTCTGCTAGCATGTCATTATGAAGTTTTGCCACCACTTCCCATAAGTCAGAGTTGCATGAATTCCACTCCCATGCTAAACTGAAATGGGGCTAGAAGTTGATCTTCTAATATATCAATAAATAAGTCCTAATTGACTTACCAGAATAAGGACCTAAGTGAACCCAAGTCCAGGTATGATGGAACTCTAAGTCAAATGTCTTCTGGTGGCCTTCTTCCTCTGTCAATGGTTACTTTGACTGTAGTGACAAAGCTGCATGCAGGGTTGGTCAACTAAAGATATCATTTCCCGCTATGCCCCACCAACATGGCCAACTGAAAGAATGGCTAAGTCTGCCCAGGGTGCTCAGAATAAATAAATAAAGGAAGCTCAGAGCTATTGCCAGAGTTTACAATGACAGCTACTAAGGACAGCCCTGTCTGAATGGGAGCTACCACATATGAATAGATCCTTAAAGCTATGAGTTGCCTGAAACCCAAAGTTCACAAGCCAACTAATACTGTCTTTGAGCCATGCCACAAATCTGCTTCATTAAATATAATGAAATGAATGTTGCAAACATCATGTTGGCCAAAAGCAAACCAGCATCTCCAGTGGGACTTCAGCCCGCACCAGACCCAATTGCTAATGAGTGTGGCTGAATCTGTCCTATCAATTGCCATGCAGTTCTACTGCAGGATGTGGCCAGTGTTCAAGAGTCACCTTGCCAGATGTCTCATTTAATGTGCACAGCCAACGTCTTTCCATTAAAAAAAAAAATGGTGGAGTTACATCAGAGTGAGGAGCTGGCACTGAGGAATGGACTGAAGGAAATGCTAAAGACGAGGATCATTGATTGACTTCAACGGGCCATCAGGATGTGTTCAGCATTTTTTAAAAATACATCAGGCTGAATTCCAAAGAGACAATGTATAGAGCACAGGCAACGCATGAGTTGGAACAGCAAAGCTGAGACGCCTTCTTTGGTTGCATCTGTTTTGCCCAAAGGTAACATCTACATCTTCTGGCCACATGGTGAGGATGAAAGGTCTCTCTCAGCTAAAACTCTGAACGGCATAATACTAAGATTGGTAAAACTCCAACATGCTGCAAGGATAGAAGGAATTTCTGATTGTTAACAAAGAAATAAATAACCCACCTAAGGTTTAACGTTGCTTAGGTAAAGGTAAAGCTTGCCCTTGACATTTAGTCCAGTCGTGTCCGACTCCAGGGCGCGATGCTCATCCCCGTTTCCAAGACATAGAATGAGCATTTTGTCTGAAGACAGTTTCTGTGGTCACGTGGCCAGCGTGACTAGACATGGAATGCCATTTACCTTCCCACGGAGGTGGTCCCTATTTATCTACTCGCATTTACATGCTTTCAAACTGCTAGGTTGGCAGGAGCTGGGACAAGCGACGGGAGCTCACTCCATCATGTGGATTCAATCTTACAACTTCTGGTCTTCTGACTCTGCAGCACAGCGCCACCACGTTGTTTAGAACCCATGAAACAAAGCAACAAGCTTTCCAGCTTACTTTGTTCTATTGCTTCATTGCACAGCCACATTCTTGCTTTTTGGCATCGCTCGGTTTTGCACGCAACATTTCAACCTTGCAGATGAGAGGAATGATTCAAGCAGGTGTTGAAATCCCTCACAGTCCTTGCAGGTGAGGACAAGGGCTGTGCCACTTCTCATTCTCACCTGAGAGGATGAGACAAACAAAGATCTATATCCTGAGTGATATGCTAATTTCCTTCGGGGGCTCTTTACTGCTCTTTTGAGATCAGTGGAATTGATCTCATTGGCTGTCAATGTTGAAGTGCTACTTTTCTTCCTTCGCTCCTCTTCAACACTACAGCTACCACGACTCTCCAGTCTCCATGATCTGAGGCGAAAAACTCTCCCTGGAAGGAGTTACCAATTGACATCTTCTTTTGGCCTTCAGCCATTTATTTATTTGTTTGTTTGACAGTATGCAAAGCTAACAACAATGAGAATACAATACTTAAAGGGTCAAACACATACCACACTAAAAAATACCAAACAAAAGCAACACTAAAAATGGTGAAGGTAAAGGTTCCCCTTGACAATTTGTCCAGTTGTATCCAACTCTAGGCGGTGGTGCTTATCTCCATTTCCAACTCATAGAGCTAGTGTTTTGTCTGCAGACAATCCTCCGTGGTCACGTGGCCAGCGTGACTAGACATGGAACACAATTTCCCTTCCCACCGAGGTGGTGCCTATTTATCTACTTGCATTTTTGCATTTTGCGTGCTTTCGAACCACTAGGTTGGCGGAAGCTGGGACAAGCAACGGGGGCTCACTCCGTCACGTGGATTCAATCTCATGACTGCTGGTCTTCTGACCTTGCAGCACAGAGGCTCATTCAAAGGACCAGTCATTTTAAAAAAATCAGGCAGGGCAAGCTTACCTGAAGAGAAAGATTTTTGCCTGCTCGCAGAAGGACAGCCAAGATGGAGTCAGTCTGGCCTTCTGTGGGAGGGAGTTCCAAAGTCTGAGAGCAGCAACAGAGAAGGCCCTCTCCTGTCTCCCCATCAGACGCGCCTTTGAAGGCAGCAGGATCCACAGAAATGTAATAAGAGAAAAATGAGAAACTGGAAATGCACCTGAAACAGTAAGACGAAAGGGAAGCTATTCACACATACCTACAAACATCTCAGAAATAAAGTGAGCACAAGGATCATGTGTCATTTGCATAAGAATTTTCCCATATACCTCCCAGAAGTATTTTCTTTTCTATCCAATTGAATGGGATGGGTAAAAAAAAAATGTGATTCTTTTTACATTTTTATTTTATTTTATTTATTTGACACAGTGATTGATCCAATACCGTAGATGCGGTGGCTTTGCAACTTAGCTAAGCTTCAGGTCAAGACTCTTGGTGGTGGGCCTCTGGCAGGCAGTATTTAATCATGCCCAAATTGAGTCACTAGCCGAATCAAAACAATCCATCTTTTAAATGGAAAACTGACATGATTTTCCATCAGATAGCCACTAATAAAGCATATTTCATCTGCTAATTCAGTCTTGGGTTGCTAAGTGTCCCTTATGGTTTATAAAAATACCAAATCAATAGCAAAAATGCTATGTAAAAATGAGGACAGGCGCTCGGAAATTAAGGAAATGACAGGTTAAAAAAAACCACACAAAAAAACAAAACTGGAGTGAGAGTTTGGCTTCCCAAAAGTGTTCGGACAGAAGTTATCAGAAAAATGCAGGTGGTCTGTAATTTCTCAGAGGGGAAGAATGTATGTCATCTCTGGGTAGAGGGTGTTTTTTTACATCCTCCCGCCACCATTTCTATTTTCATCTCACACAGATATTTTCTCCCCAATGAAGCAAGAAAAGCAGACAGGAAGATACCACTCGATGGGGCGGGGGGGGAGGAGATTGCTTATTGCATTTACAGCCAGCTGTCCCTCCAAGGAGATCAAAGCAGCATCTATTGCTCTCCTTCTCTCAGCACCTCCCGGTGAGGAAAATGAAGTTGAAAGAGTATGACCGAGTCCCAAAGTCACCACATGAGTGACTCATGGCTGACCAAGGATTTGAACTCATGACTCTGGTGTCCTAGAAAAGCGCTGTAACCACTGCACCAGTCCTGGCTAGGACAACCCTGGTGTACTCCCTGCTTTACGCCACATTTCTCAGCCTCCTTGTCTTAAACTACCTGGGACCCTGGTCAATCCATTTGTTTGAAGGTGGCTCTGCACTCCAATCCAATTTGTAGCACAAACATGAGGTACAAGATGGAAAATATTTCTTCACTATATCTGGTGGCCATTTTGTAGCATTTTGCCCCTTTTCTTCTTGCTAGCTGCAGTCTGAACTCTGGGATAAGGTATGGGGTGGGTTAGTATGGATAGTTCTGGAGGTGGATTGCACGGTAAGTCCTGTGTTAGGAAATATATATATCTATCTATCTGTCTGTCTGTCTGTCTGTCTGTCTGTCTGTCTGTCTTTCTTTCTTTCTTTCTTTCTTTCTTTCTTTCTTTCTTTCTTTCTTTCTGACAATAGCTTCCAAAATCCTGCAGTCCATGTGGCCAATGGGATTTGTAGTCCCAAGAATCATGGAAGTGTCATAGGGTTGGAAGGGAGGACTTCTAGTCCAACCCCCGGCCCAAGGCAGGAGACCTCATACCATCCTGGACAGATGGCTGTCCAATCTTTTCTTGAAAACCTTCAGCGATGATGGGGCACTACCCACAACATCGGGAGGCAAGCAGTTCCACTGCTTGATGGTTCTCACCATCAGAAAATGCCTCCTTATTTCCAGGTTGGATCTCCCTCTGACGAGTTTCCACCCATTGGTTCTTGTCCTACCCTCAGGCGCAGTGGAGAATCAATTGATGCCCTCTTACCTGGGGCAACCAAATGTTTCTCATTTCTGGATAAGCTCCAGGAGGAGCGGCTAGAGACAGTTCATCTGCTATGCTCTGTGCCTCCTGTTTTACATAGGGCTCCTCTCCCACATCTGATAGACAATCCACCAAGAATTGGTGTAATCCATTTAATCCCCTGGGCAGAACTAACTGATATGTATGCCTCTATAATTTCATTACGTTGAAGCATAGGGGAGTGGGTCTGTTGCTGAAAAAGACAGCATTGCCCAGCCCCCTCCTTAATGTCTGTGTGCCAAAGCCTGCTGTAATCTCCCCACCCAATGACAAGAAATCAGGCCTTGGAAATCCCACAGAGTAGCTCTTTTTGTAGCCCTCCAGAGATTCAAGGACTGCAAATTCCATCATCCTTAATCCTTGGCTATGCTAGCTAGAGATAAATGTAATTGTAGTCCATCAAGATCGGCAGGGCCACAAGTTGTCTGCTCCAAGGTTTATGACATATTCTACCTTAAAACTTTTCTTGACTTTTCTTGTCATGCTCAACATGCATTTCTGTGGATGTTTTCTGGCTCGTTTCTATAACAGGAGTACAGAATTTATGGGCCATAGGACCCAAGGAAGCAACCTTTGTGGGTACACCACCCTTCAGCCTCCTCCCCAAGCTGCACAGAGTGCATGAAGAGAATCATCTCAGTCTTCCCCCAATGAACACCTCACATGCAAGGAAGAAAAATCAGCCTCCTGCTAGCCCTCCAAACATCGGTGTATGCCATACATACTGTTTAAGAACGCAAATAAAGGGAATCAGCCTGAGAAGCTTTCCGTAGATATATTATTTCAATAAGAAGGATGGAAAGCTAGTATTAGGTGATAGACGATACAATTTTGGAGCGCTTTGTTCAGCTGGCTTTTATTTTCTAATGTTTTGACTCATTGATTTGATGCCTCTCCACTATATGCAGACTTCTGCAGATGTTTCCGGCAATGATTGTGCTTTGCATTGAGCGGGTGAATAAAACCACTGCAGAAACTGCCATTAGAGATCACAAGATTATTTGCAAATCATTGTCTTTCAGACTGAAGGAACTCAGTGGAAAGGCTGAGCAACTTTTTCTTCTTTATTGTACTGGGAAGATGCTTCCATAATCCAGCTATTCTTGACTTATTAGTATTACCCTTTTTTCAGAGTGTAAGCACTAAGTATAACATTTTTGGGGTTGTACTGATATAGCAAGGGACGTGGTGGTGCTGCAGGTTAAACTGCAGAAGACTCTGTGCTGCAGGGTCAGAAGACCAGCAGTCATAAAATCAAATCCACGCGACAAAGTGAGCTCCTGTCGCTTCTCCCAGCTCTTGCCAACCTAGCAGTTCGAAAGCATGTGAAAATGCAAGTAGATAAGTAGGTACCACCTTGGTGGGAAGGTAACAGCGTTCCATGTCTAGTTGCACTGGCCACATGACCACGAAAACTGTCTTCGGACAAACACTGGCTCTACGGCTTGGAGACAGGGATGAGCACCATGCCCTAGAGTCAGACACGACTGGACTAAATGTCAAGGGCAACCTTTACTTTTACCTTACTGATATAGCAAAGCAAGCAAAGTGTGCTGCTTATATACCACCCCACAGTGATTAAAGCACTCTCAAGGTGGTTTACATATTAATTCTGCAGGCTACACATTGCCCCCCAGACCAACGAGCTGGGTCCTCTTTTTACTGCCTGCGGTACTGCCATTTAAGCACTACGCCACAAGGCTCTTGCACGAGAATCAGAGAAAAGATAGCTCCTAATCTGGGGAATAAACCTGCCATGTTTCGTGTAGCAAGCTGTAGGGGTTCACTAGGCACCACCCAACATTTTCCTTAAAAACAACAAGAAAAACAATAAAGTTCAAGGTTTTGATGCTTCCATATAAAGGCTTCCAAAGTTTGGGACCTCGTGACTAATTGGAGCAACTTTTCTCAAGATCATCCACCCGCGACACCAGATCGTCTTGGGCAATACTCCTTCAGGTGGTCAACCAGAAGAAGGCCAAAAAGTCATCAACGAGAAGTGGGGTATTCTTGGCAGTGGTACCAGCCTTTCAGAACCAGCTCCCAGTCGGACTGCGTCTGGATCCCTCCTTCGCCACTTTTAGGAGGCTGCTGAAGATTTTGTTTTTCAGAGAGGCCTTCGAATGCAACCCTGCTTGTTTTTTCTTTGCCGTGTGCTCTGCTGTCTTAATATGGAAACATTACGTTGCCCCGGTTGGACGGCTCAATTAATTTGTTCTTTTTTTCTTTTGTTTTGTTTTATGATTTCCATGTTGTTTGTCGTCATGCTTTGTTTGGTTTTATCATGCTTAACCACTCACAATAGTGTTTTGCACTAATGGGATGCTATATAGATGAAACCACACACACACACACACACACACACACACACACACACACACACACCAACACCAACACTAACAACAACAATAACAATAACAACAACAACAAACTTACCAGGTTGAAGCAATTTGTGCCCAAGGTATGAACTGGTTTGTCAATTCCCTTTGTCTCCTTCCAAAACTAAATCCGATGATTGTGCAGCAATCCAAACCCCATACAAATTAGTCTGAATCAGGTTGATCTGATCAGTAATTTGGGCTTCAGCTGAAATTGGTGCAAAAATTCAATGCTCAGCATCAGTGACTGACATTCAAGGGTTACTCAGTAGCACTCCAGACCTTGACAGCATGAACTATTATGCAGCAATTCCCATGTGATGGTAGCTGAATACCAGTAATATAGCACAGAAGACCAGTAATCTGTGTTTGCCAGTATCTGACAATTGACATGTAATGACAATAAGTAAGCATTAATGGTAAAAGCAGAAACCCAAACTATCGATTTTCTTGTTGCGATTGCAGGATTCTATTCCATATGACAAATAGGATGTTCATAGATACATTTCAAAGAATATTGTGGCTTGTATTAATCTGAAAAAAAGTTCTGGTTGTTAAGATCTTCTTAAAAGAACATAGTTGTGTGATTCCTGAGCAAAATAAAAATAAACAGGATAGACCCCTGTAATTTTTTTTACCATGCTTTCAAGATTTCCATTCTGTTCTATAACTTTCAAACATCCTGCAGCCCCCTTCTCTTCTTAAACCCAGTCCGTATAAACTGTTAGCCATAGAGCCCTGCTCCCCAGCTGATAGAAACATCCAGATTCTCGTCTTGCCCACCACCTCGAGCTAACAACAATCAAATGATATTTACCCGAGGTGGAAAAAAGACCTGGCTAATGGGTAAGATAAGATTCTGGCTGGATGTGTCTTCTTTTTTCTTAAATAAATATTTAATTGTATTTTTTCTACTTTTCTATCTGTTGCAACCAGAGTGATTTATTACAATATGTTCCATTCAATTCATCTTGTCTTACACTCTCTAATATAATATTAATCTAATCTATTCTGCTTAAATCACTGTAGATTTCATCCAGGTATATCTTTATACCTGGATGTGTCTTCTTAATGGACATCGATAAGCCTGCTCCACGTTCATCACTAGTCACATGTAACATTTACACTGAGAAGTGGCCTTGTCAGGTCACATTCTGCTGTGGAGGGGGAACATGGAAAAGGAAGGTACAGTATACTTCATCTTTCCTTTCCCAGTTTATTTTCACTTAAAATAATTTCCTCTAACCAGTGTTCTGGACCTGCGATTACCTTAAATGAAAGTCCATAATCTCACAGGAGAAGGAAAAGCTATGAAAATCGGGTTTCTGGTAAAACAAAGAAAAGAAAAAAACTTGTTGATGGGAAAAGAGCCAGGAAATGCTCACGGGTGATCCAGAGAGACCTGCTAATTGGACCCAGGCTCTCATTGACTTCATTTGGAAGCTGTCAAAACTCCCGGGCCACAGAGCCCAGGAAATCAAAATTGACCTTGGCCGCTCCTCTGTTTGGAAATGTATCACCAAGTTACGGTGTTCCCCTCCCTGCGCCCAGAGCACGCAAGAATGCATCTCAGCACATTGAGTTGGGCTGCAGCGTCAGCGCTCTGCTCCTTTCAACGTCCGTCTCTTGAAATCCGCAAAACACAGCCCTTCTCCTCACCGTCTTGTTTCGGGGAGGCTCCCTCAGGTCTTATGTATCAAGCGGAGGTCTCATTAGTTGGTTTCTGAATCCACCTTGGCCCTCCTCTCATTTATCACTTCTTTGGTTGGCTTGATGGAGGAAATGAACTGTTGCTCCAAGGCTGGGTGTGCGCTTCAGGTGAACATGTACAGCGCCAGGCCTCTGCGGTTGTTTCTGGGTATCAGCACTAGGCTAGTTTTCAGTGAAATTCAGAGGAGGGCAACAAGGATGATCAAGGGACTGGAAACTCAGCTGTATAAGGAACGACTGAAAGAACTGGGCATGTGTAGCCTTGAGAAAAGAAGACTGGGGGCGGGCAGGGGAGATAGACTTGCACTCTTCAAATACTTGAAATCTAGTCGTACAGAGCAGGGGAAGGATCTGTTCTTGATAATCCCAGAATGCATGACAGCCCTGCTATGTCCACTCTGTAGACTCAACCATCTCAATGCAAAAGGGTTGACAGAAAAGGAACTGCTTCCTTTGAGTCACCACAGTTAATGGTCATGCTAGGCTGGGAATTCAAGACATCGTGGCCCCCAGAAGTTAGTTTTCCAAGCTTTCATTGGAACCCCTTCTTCTCGTTGCTGCCATGCTAGGGTTAATAAACACAGAAAAATTGCTTGCGCATTCTTAAACGTGCCCATTTAGCGTTCATCCATCAACACAGTGCGGGTTCTGATCAGGTAATTAAACCATTTCATTGTTGATCAACAGTGGGTGAAAAAAAAATAGTAATATCCCTGCAGGCGATCTGATTGTCACTGCAATTTAGAGAAATTAAGACAGCTCTGCTACATTAAATTATACATAAGAGAGTGATTGTTGCACACCTTGGACAGCTCCATTTACTCAGAGTTACAAATATACATGAAGCACAATTCTGTGGTTCATACATCACGGGATGCAGAAGCTGTTCCTCCTGGCAGCCGAATCCTAATATTGGTGTGTTGAATATTCTGGGACAGATTTTATAAGCAAACAGGAAAGGGTTTGATTCTGACTCACAATTTAGAAAGTATGCCACAATGCTACTGGTCTTGCTCACCATAGTAGACTCATGAAGGAGCAGGGTCTATGAGCTAGTTCCACGTTGATTATAGGATGAATCAAATTTTTTGTTGAGACTTGAGGAGCGACTTGCGTAAGTGTTCAGTTAACAAGCCCCACGCATAAAGTCCTGTTCATGTTTACGATTCTCTAACTACATCTGGTGCAACTGCATCTATAGCTGAAGCAAAATTGATCCCCTGAAACTTCTCTAGAGGTTTCGGTACCAAGCTTTTTCAACACTAGGTAGATATATATATTCTCCATCAGGCTTTCTGCATTTGATTCAAAAACGTTGCGGTAGTAGCCACTGCAGTATCTGGAACGTAGGAGACAGTGGTAGTGGTGGGGAATTATAAATCTGCTGCTGGCTGCAATGGCAGGTAGTTTTTCACATGGATTTATTTTCTTATTTATTCCTATACTTTTTTCTTTGGAGGAGCAGGGGCAGTTGAGAAGGTCCCTGCCATTGTCATTTTGACCTCACCACAACTCTGTGCAGTAGGGGAGGTGGAAAAATAGTGACAGGCACAAGGTCACCCACTAATTTTCGCAGCTCAATGAGACCTTGAATGTAGAACCCCCAAATGCCATTTCAAGATTAGAGATGGGCATGAACTGGCCCTTCAGTGGTTTGTGCTGGTTCATTTACCACTACAAAAAGTGTTCGGTGACCCACCCCCTCTAGTGGGCATCATCCTGGTGTCCCTACCCTGCCTCTTCTGGTTGCTACTTCTGAGTAGGCTCCTGCCAGAAGTGGCAGGGCACTGAACCACCTGACACTCTTTTTTTTTTTGAAGTAAACAAATCAGCATGAACCACCAGTTCATGGTCAACTCTATTCAAGACTAACCAGTCTAACCATTACACTGCGCTGCTTCTCTTCTAGCAGCCCATTGCAGAATGATTCAGCACAGCCAGAAATGGAGAACTGGAGGTGAAAAAAAGCACCAAGTCCAAAGCCTTCACTGAAACAGAATCGTGCCAAGATGGCAGACCACGGATGGGCAATCACACAACTAACCACACACAAATTGTCTCGGTGACTGTGCAACTGACCATACAACGGCATCCATGGAACTCCTTCCTCGATAAGATTTCCTCTCTGATACAAAGTTTGCCATGACTTGTGCATCTTCAAACTAGGCAGGTATAGCTAAAATATATATATCAGGATTTTGGCCCATGTGTAGCAAAGGAGACTGTGTATGGTGTAGGGGTTAACAATACTGAATTTGGAGTTGGTGGATCTGGCACTAGGGAAATGCAACTAAAATGTATCTCCTAAGCTCCGTGAGCTAGTGGCACATGTGGCATTTATTTATTTATTTATTTAGTCATTTAAATTATTTTTAAACCACTTTTTTCCTAATGGATCCAAGGCTGCTTAGGGCATTAAAAAAAAACGAAGTTAAAAGCTAAATAAGGAATCATTACAATATTTGAAAAGCATTATACCGATAACACATATAAAATTCACAAGAGCAATATTACAAATATGTGTAAAACAACAGAATAAAATAAGCCCATGAAAAAAAAAATCCCCTTGGTTAATCAGTCACTAACAGAAAGCTTGCCTGAAGAGAAAGGTTTTTGTCTGCCTGGGGAAGGACAGCAAAGATGGGGCCCGCCTGGCCTCCTGTGGGAGGGAGTTCCAGAGTCTGGGAGCAGCGACAGAGAAGGCCCTCTCCTCTGTTCCCACCAAACGCCCTTTTGAGGGTGGTAGGACAGAGAGAAAGGCCTCTCTTGATGATCTTAACACCCAAGCAAACTCATAAAAGAAGACACAGTCTTTGAGATACTTGGACTCAAGCTTTTTTTAGGGCTTTGTAGGTTAAAATCAGCCCTTTGAGTTGTGCCCAGAAATGGATCAACAGCCTGTTGAGCTGCTGTTCCATTGCTCATGCCAACGAACAAGTCTCATCATTAATGCTATTTATTTATTTATTGAAACAAATAGGCATGCTCTCATTCCCTCCCCTCCGTGTAATGTGTGAATCCATAGTTACCCATTTGAGATCAGAAGTGGCCATATGCAAGTGCACTCCCACAGAGGAGCGCCTCATCCAGCTTCGAGTGCAAAATGAACAACAATATCAAAGCCGCTGCAGCCGAATTTCAAGGTGGGGACAATGCACGGGGAGAGAAAAGTAATTGACATTCCCAGAGGGAAACCTCTTTAAAAATCCGGGGACCTACTTCTCTTGGATTTATTGTCAGCTGCTCAGCACAGCCTCATAATATGATAATGCGCTTTCTTTTCTTCTTCTTCTTTGAAAAAGAGAGAGAACAACAAAACCAGAAGTTTGATTCAGCACTCGCCTTGTCGGCTGTAAAAACACAGCGGTGATAGGAGGGCCATGACCTTTGCTTCATCTTCAAGTGGTTTAATAGCAAATGCCAGGTGAGAACCAAGGATCCAAATTAAAACCTCAAAGGTCAATATACAGCACAACAGAATGTGCCACAAATAGATAAACTACAGAACTGCTGGATAGCTCCGTGGTTTAGGTAATTGGCTGTAGAGCCAAGGGTTGGG
Source organism: Pogona vitticeps (assembly GCF_051106095.1). Lineage (NCBI taxonomy): Eukaryota > Metazoa > Chordata > Lepidosauria > Squamata > Agamidae > Pogona > Pogona vitticeps. Next base: position 9,894,526 of record NC_135786.1, on the reverse strand, counting down.
AGCTCAGTTCCTCACTGTGTCTCCTTGACTGGGGATGGACGTGATGATCTGTAGGGTCCCTTCCAGCTCTGTAGTTCAGAGATTATTGTTAAGATCTGCTGGATGGCTCAGTGGCTTAGGTATCTGGCTGTGGAGCCAGAGGCCAGGAGTTTGATTCCTAACAAGAAGTCATCTTGATCCTGTGAGAAAGGACTCAACTAGTAGGGATCCTTCAGTCTCGAGAGACTATGGTAATGTGCTCTGAATAGAGGACTTGGAACGGCATCTAGTGTGGTTGAGAAGGCCAATTCAAGAGTGACCATCCCTTCCACACTAAAGACAAATACAATCTGTCCCCTGTCCAGCTCCCTGATTTGGCTGATTTGGGGTCTGCCTCTTTGCTTTGGCCTGCTGGACAAGGGTCTCTTCAAATTGGGAGAGGCTGTGATGCAGCGTCTGCTTCCAGGCTGAACGCTCAGATGTCAGAGTTTCCCATCTGTTGAGGTCTATTCCTAAGGCCTTCAGATCCCGCTTGCAGATATCCTTGTATCACAGCTTTGGTAACCCTAACCCTAATAAATGTAGATGCCAGCCACAGAGACTGGCAAAACGTCAGGAAGAACAACCTTCAGAACATGGCCCTAAAAACCCACAACAACCATTAGATCCCAGCCGTGAAAGCCTTCGCGGATAAAAAGACAAAATTATTGAGCAAGAATCCAGTGGAATGCAACCTGGAATAGGTACAGTTTCTCTGTCTGTCTCTCCCCCCCCCCCCGTGTATGTGTGTGTGTCTGTGTCTGTGTCTGTGTGTGTCTGTCTGTGTTGAACAGGTGAAGCTGCCTTTAAAGATGGGGAAGTTTGCTCTGTTTTCTTCTACAGTCATTTTTTTTTAAAAAATGACTGTAGAAATCCAAAATGTGAAGGCATGGATAAATTCTTCAAAAACAAAACTGAAATTGATTTGTTTATTTTATTTTTATCCCACCTTTCTCCTTAAAAAGGAGTAGACCATTGGTCTAGATGGGCAGGGTATAAATCTAATAAAATAAATATATAAAATAAATTATGGTAAAAAGGACCCAAAGTGACTTATATCAGTAAAAGGCAATATTTAAAGCTAAAACCAATAAGTATACAAATTCTGAAAGGATAAAACTAGTACCCCGCTAAAAAACTGTAAACTGAAGCAACACCAAAAACACATTCAAAGCAGTGAGGTGCAACAATATATTTAAACTGCTCACTCACACAGTCAGTCACTGAGGGAAAGGTATTTGCTTGCAGAAGGACAGCAAAGATGGGGCCAGCCTGGCCTCAAGTGGGAGGGAATTCCGGAGTCTGGGAGCAGCTACAGAGAAGGCCCTTTTCCGTGTCCTCACCAAATTCACCTGGGAAGGTGGTGGGACTGAGAGAAAGGACTCTCCTCATGATCTGAACACCTGGACAGGCTCATAAAGGGAGACACAGCCCTTGAGACAGCTTGGACCCAAGCCATTTAGGGCTTTATACGTTAGAGCCAACATTTTGAAATGAAAGTTTCCTTCATCTGTGTTGACCATATTTCATTAGACAGAGCTCTTCCTAGAATAAAGAGAACCCTGTGTTACTCGCCTGCCATATATGTACTAAAATAAGGAACCTCTAAGAAGAAGAAGAAAAGAGATGGCAACCCTCATTTCAGATTTTACATGGATGAATACACAGGGATTCAAATCCAAATTTTTAAGCCTGATGTATTCAGACCCCAGGCTAGGATAAATGACTATCAGTTCCAGCTTCTCTCATGTTCCATTTTTTTTACTCTCAAGCTCTTTCTGTTCTGAATATCTTTTTTCACAAATATTTGAAAATGCTTATAAGAAAAAAACTGAAAGGAAATTCTCCCCAGGTGATCTGGGTACATCTCTTTTCTTTTTAATTCATTAGTAACAAGTTAAAGGTTCCCCTTGACAATTTGTCCAGTCGTGTCCGAGTCTAGGCGTCAGTGCTCATCTCCATTTCCAACCCATAGAGCTAGCGTTTTGTCTGAAGACAATATTCCGTGGTCACGAAAAAAATAAAGCATCATATATAAAGAGATGTGTGAAAAATTTCCTGAGTTAAATATCTCCCCTAAGTTGATCTAACTCCTGCCTTCCGAAACTGACTACAAGTTGTAGCCAGAACTCAAATAATTTCAAGGTTGGGGATGTATCCCTTAAAAAAAACCCACAAAGCAATAGGCATACATTTGAAGATAGGCTCACATTTGACTGTGCATATAACATAGTATACTTTTCTAAAAACCAATGAAATATTGGTAGAAGAAGATCCATTGAATCCAATAAATAATCAGAATAATCTGTTCACAGATTCATTTTACTCAGTAGAAACATGTTAATAATAAATGCATGTGTGTGTGTGTATACACACACACATATATACATACATACATACATACACACACACACACATACATACATACATACATACATACATACATACATACATACATACATGTGTATGGATAGATAGATAGATAGATAGATAGATAGATAGATAGATAGATAGATAGATAGATAGATAGATAGATAGATAGATAGATAGATAGATAGATAGATAGATAGATAGATAGATAGATAGATAGATAGATAGATAGATAGATAGATAGATAGATTTTTTTCCCCATTAAAAAAAAATCTACATGGAACTGAAACAACATAGGTTTCAAATGGGTAAAAGGAGGAGTAATCCCCAGAACAGCAGTTTATAGCCTGAAAATCAGAACCCTGTTCCACCCAACCTCCTCCCAGTTTATAAACCGGGGTGTAGTTCTGGGGCTTCAAATAGCTTGTTATCACCAATCATTGACTAGCAAAAGGAGCAATGCCATAGCAAAGCTCACCTATGTACCGAGCTCCTCATTTCTGCTTCTAAATTATCTTTCTGCCAGGAAAGTGATGAAGATAAAACCAAGACCAAGAAGATCCAAGATCCATATTGCAACGGATCCCGCCTGCCCTGGCTTCCAATCCCCTGTTAACCGTTCATTTCCTCTGGATCTTGCATCTGCTCACATTCCCTGCTTTCCATTATACAATCTCTTTTCTTACCACGCAGTTCATCTGTTTAGGATTCTGCCCAGGCACAAAGTGAGGATTCTGCTATCAAGCCGTCTGCTTGCGGCTCCTGCATCATGCATCTGCTGGGACATTTGAATCAGAGTTTTTGGATTAAACTCTTGGCTGGGATAAATCTTTCTTGACCCTGAGATGGTTTATATGTTGGTGCTGTTTTTTTAAAAAATGGATTTCTTTTTCCTTCAGAGAACACAAGAAAAAAAAAATGCATCTCAGTTAATGCATCTTTCTGCAGAGATTTCTAAGCAGTTTGAACTGACAACGGAAAGCTAGCGCGTCAGATGGATCAGGAAAGCTACACCTTGCGCGACTGATCCAGTTTTTTGCTTGTGGCAATGCAAACTTGGCCAGCCTGCTAGGAACACGGTGTTATGTCTGCTGAAGTGTAAGGGGACGGGCACTTAAAGAACATCAGGTGCAATCTGACTAATGGGTTTTAAACTCAGCCAGGTTTCTCTTTGTTTCTCCTTCTTTGTCTCTTTCCTTTAACCGGCCAGAAACAAGGCTCTTGAGCCTTTTGTTACACTGCTGTTCTGAAGCTGGCATCGCTTCCACTCAAATGGACGGTGCCCTGGAAATCTGAGTAGGAACTGGAGCTTGGAGAAGTTACCTTTTTGAACTATACTTCTCGGAATCCTGCAGCCAAGCTGGGAGCCGTCACTCCGAAAAGTAACTTTTACAAGATCCAGTTGGAACATTATAAAATGGGTCAGATTTTGTGATTTTAATAATAATCATGTGCTGTCGAGTCAGTTCTGATGTATGGTGACCCTTTTCAGGGGTTTTCCACATAGAGAATACGCATAAGTGGTTTACCATTCTCTTCTTCTGGGACTGTGCAGCTTGCCCAAGGCCACACAGGCTGGGTCTACTCGCAGGAGGCACGGTGAGGAATTGGCTCCACAGACAGATACCTAAACCAAAACAAATATTATTTTCTCTCAGGATATAATGGCAATCTGACTGAAGCTTTTGAGTCTCTCTAGGGTTGCCATTAGAAGCGAATAGCTAAAATCCTGCCGCTTAGCATAATAAGTCATGCAACTGGAGTAGGCCTATTGAATCAATGGAACGTCCGGAGCCGCTGACTCACCACATCCCCAATGATTAAATGGACCTACTCTAGTTGTGTGACTTATTATGCTAAGTACAGTGGTGCCTCGCATAACGATGTTAATTGGTTCCATTAAAAACATTGTTATGTGAAAACATCGTTAAGCGAAACACCATTTCCCATAGGAATGTAATGAAAACCAGTTAATCAGTTCCAATAGGAGCCTATTCAATACATTTCAATGGTGAAAAAAAAATCACCAAAAATTAAAAAAAAACTCAGAACGAAGCCAAATTACTTTAACGAAGGTTTTATTAGGTGCACTAATGATTCCAAGCATTTTAAACATTTTTAAACATTTTAGAATATTTTTAAAATAGCAAAAACAGGGCTGTCAAAAAAAACGTTAAGCGAAACAGGGGACCTAAAACTGTCATCGTTAAGTGAAGCAAGGTCCCAAACATCGTTATGCGAAAATCCCCCATAGGAAACATCGTTAGGTGAGGCAGCAAAATTTCCAGCAAAGGCCATCATTATGTGAATTCATTGTTGAGCGAGGCACTCGTTAAGCGAGGCACCACTGTAATAGAATTTCATCTGTTCCATCATATTTCAGATTCAACCACATAACTGGATGCCAAAAAAATTGTCTCAGGCCAGGCTCGGAAATGGACCTCAGGGATTCTTCTGAATTGGAACCCATCTTCTATGAAAGGCAAGTTTTTAGAACCAGGTTAAGATCTGAGGCAGAGAAGAATTCTTGGCTTCCAACTGTCAGCCACCTTCTTGTGAACAATACCCTCTTCTCTTCCCTTAATGGAAGAGTGGACAACTTTGAGGTGGGAAAGCCATAATGGGCCCCGCCCTGCCTACAAGGGGCTATATTGCTGCTGCCGCTAACATTACAGCTGACACCTTAGCTATAACAACAAAAATAAAAACACTAGCAACTGTAGCAACCTTTCTCTTATGGTATAGTTTTGCTTTGCAGAGCAGCAGAGCAGAATAAATCCTTCCCTTTGTGAAGGGAAAGGAAGGTACGAGTCCTGTTTTTGTGCAGGCACAGAATTTTGGAAGTTATCTTCTTTCATCAAGTGATGGCAATATTGGCTACAAAAATGGCAGCAGGTTGCACGTCGCCTTCAAGCTTCTATTGCCCATCAGCATATTAAGGCATCCATGAGAGAGTTGTGGCAGCATTCGTAGGGTAGTTATAGTGGAGGGCTTTCTCCTTGCTCTCCATGCACTACTGCACAGATAACATATCTAGTATTGGAATCCAAAGAATATTGTTGAAATGTCTCCCTTTCATTGATAGAGGCCAATTCAGCATGACGAGACATCTCAACAAGGACTTTTAAAGCTGCATGAGATACTTTTACTCCACTTTGAGTGAGAGCAAGAACTCTTTTTCCTCCTCTCAAGGACTATGACATTTTCATAAACCATCTTGAGCATCCTTTCTTCCTGAGAGGCGAGGCACACAGACATGAATATACCCACAGCAAGCACAGAAGAAGCTGGAGGACTGTTGAGAAAGACCCATGACTGTTGTATCTAGTCCTAAACATGTTGTACATCAAGTGGTAAAGCGTTAAGCAAATATCATCCTTGTTGGGGTCAATCTAAAAAACTTACACAATGGCACAAGTTGTCCAAACTGCACCATTTTGTGCAAAAATGGAAACAATAGCCCCAAACACCCCTCCTCTTTCCAGCGTGAGGCTTCTGTCATACATACAAGGCATTCACCACCATCCTGGTTGTCAAGGAGGTGAATGTTACAATGCCATATCCTTGCCTTTAAAATGAGCCAGGTAAGGATTTGCATCCTTAGGCCTGTTGGCCTACCAACGATGAAGCTCACGAGACTCACTGCCCTGTATTACCGCTGTTCCTATGACAACTGCCAATTAGCCAGACGGGTCCAGCAGAATGGGCCCTTGAGTGACCACGTAAGACTGGGATGGTGAGGTTATTTTTTTCAAGCTTCAGATTGGCTCAGGAAAAATGGGGGCGGGGGAGGGGAAAAAAGAAAAACCACCTGAGTTATTTCCACTTTTCTGCCCAGAAATAACTCATTTCATTTTTAGATCCATTGAAAGCAGGCAAGGGCAAGCTCACTCATCTTTCGAATGGATGCTTTCTCCCTGCAGTGGTTTAGCAGAGAAATAAATGGGAGCCCTTAGTGCAATCCAGCAAAGAGAAGCATGTATCTTCCAGTCTGGTTGCGCCGAGATGAAAAAGATTCATACAGGTCTTTTCTACTAGATGGGGCACAAGGGCTTGAAAGGATGACAATACCAGATGCAGGATGTTTTATTTTATTAAGGCATAAGTTTAGTACCTGAGAAAGGAACCTACGGGGTTATCTTTCACTCCCAGGTAGCATTGAGTGTGAACAATGCAAAATAACTGCGGGTTTGTATAAAGGAATATACATTCAAAGCAGAATTCAACGTGACAGGAAATATGGAATGCTATCCAAATCTACAGCCTCAGGCAAAGTCTGCTCCACTGCCCCCAACTTGCCCTACTATCTACTACAAGAATATTTTGTGTCCTGACACATACAGTTGTGTTAGCCTTTCCGCAGCATTGGTTCTTGTGGTGTCAGGGGGACTACACCACAACTTGGAAAAAGTATTTTTTTTTAAATGAAGAGTCCCATAATTCACCAGTCAACATGGTCATTGGCCACATTGGTAGAGTCATCTTCTGAGATTCTGTAGGTCAACTTATTTCCACCAAGCTCTGGGTAGTGAAGACCGCTGTCCGAGGCATCATGGGGAATACAAAATGGCGAACACCAGGAAGCTGCTACTCAAAAGAACATCACAGCTTCTTGCTGGGATTTTTCAAAACAAGAAAGCACATGATGTTTTCCACAGGTAAAGAGTTAAGGTGACCCTAATAGGGTTCTTCTGGAAACAAGAGGGGAGGAAGTGATGGCTCTGCCCCCTCTGCCATCACTCTTTTCATGTAGAGAGTCAGTCAAAAGAGTAACATTTCTGAGACATGTGGTGGCTCTCCATATGATCAGGGACACTGAAAAATCAGGGTTCCTGAGAGTATATGGACAGGTTCAGTGTGGAAAAAAGGATTTCCTCTTCAGACTATAGCTTTGCACATGTGTTCAGACCAACCCTTTCAAGAATGCTTGCATGTTAGCACACATGCATACTGACCCTTTGAGAAAGGAGCATTTAATTTTTGGAAGCAAATTAACGAAATGAGGGGGAAGACCACCACAATGGCCATTGTCTTTTTCACCTTGGCGGCTTCATCCCAGCTCTTTTGCTCATCGGTAGGACAGATAAGCCCTGATTGCTACTAGCGCTGAAGGGTGGAGATGAAAAGGGGGGGGGAACGTGCAAGAAAAGCTACAGGTACCCCATTTCACTCTTACATCTAGAGACAAAGGCCTGCACTTCAAAAACCCTAGTGGAGAGATGATATTTGGGTTTGTTCCGGTTCATAGCTTAGCTTAGTAGAATAGAAAGTGAAGCAGAAAAGAATCTAGAATGCAAGATGAATTTTAACAAAATTCAGTGGTGAATAAACAGGCTTAGAGAATTTTTCCATACACAAAGCTTGGAAATGTATAGTTTTGGGGTGAGTTGTAATCCAAAAAAAGTAAATGTTGGGCCTCTGTTCTCAGAACTACTATGGATATTCATTTTATTTATTTATTATTTAGTGATATCATTTGTAGGCTGCCTTTTTCAAGGTGCCCCCCCCCGCAAATACATCCACACATTCATTCACTCTCTTATAGAAGTAGAGATGGACATGAACCACAAAAATGGTGGTTCATGATGGTTTGTGGGTAGACACAAACCACAAACCATCCAAATGTTTTTTGAAAAATGAACCACAAACCAGTTCAGTGTTTTTAAAATGTTCATGGGGGGAGGGGAGAACTAATCTCAACCCCCCCACCTGCCTCTGCCCCCTTCCCACTGCCCCAGCCACTTCCCAACTTGGTCCTACTGCCGCCTCCTCTTCCTCCTCCTCAGCCGCTGCCATCTTGAGAGATAACAGCCGAGCTCTCCTACCACAAGGCAGGCCTCCTGTCTCTGCGCAGGCGCCTACCTATTGGTTTAGGTGATCACATGAAGACTCTGGATTGTTTCAGTGCCAGTGTCCACATTGGTCATCCGTCCGATGTGGATCAATATGCACCCAAAAGCCCCTCTTCCTTTGATATCACTCATCTGGAGATCCTGGCTCTCTTTCTTTTGTTCGTTCTCTCTTTTAAAATCTGTGCAGAGACGATCTCATGCTAAACTAATCTATCAATTTAATGATAAGGTGGTTGAGCGCTAAATTCTTCAATTTGTTTTTAGAAAACTACAAAAAATACTTTGGGGTGATTAGAAAGATTTGAAGAGTGAGTGTTTCCACTATCTCAAAACATCACACCTCGCCTTAACACCAGCCGGTAGACATGAGCATGAACTGTGTTTCGCACTTTGTCCCAATTCATATGTGGTGCCACGTGTTCCTTCCTCAACCCCCTGCCAGATTCCCCCACTCACAATCTGGAATGCACCACCTGGGCCCTCCTTCGCTGGTCACGGTCCAGTCCAGACAGGCACTTGGGCTTCCCTTCCCTGCCTCCTCCAGCAGCCAACCACTCAGATGAGGAGGTGGGATGGAGATCCTCACTGCACAGCCATTGAGTGGTTGGCTGCCAAAGGAGGTGGGGAAGGGACGCCAAGCTCCTGCTTGGGCTGGACTGCCACTGGAGAAGAAGGCCCAGGTGGATCATGCCAGATTGTGAGTGGAGGAATCTGACCAGGGGGTGGGTGGAGAGAATGCACAAATTGGGATGAAGTATGAGGAAACTCTTCATGTCCATGTCTAGTGTCACACACCCATCCCTTTGAAGAACAAAGCAGCCACACAAGGAAAATACTGTTCAAATTGTCCCAAAGGGCTGAACCAATTCACATTAGCCTTTGCATTGTGTGATCATGGAAAAATACTTTAAATCCACCCGTGCTAATTGCGGAGCAAATCACAAAGTATCTGCAGCCTCAGAGGAAGGCCAAGTCAAAGACTGCGAGGCAGGAAAATGGAGCACAAAGCAGAGGCAAATGCTTGGCAGGAAAGGTCCATTGACCCAGACCTGAAGCAAGGAAGCATAATTCTTTCTGTCACATCTAACATTTGGCCAAACATCTCTCCGTGCCGGGAAATCGCCGTTGTCGTTTAGTTGTGTCCGACTCTTTGTGCCGGGAAATAGATGTCATTTACGCTCTGCTTCCAGCTCCTTTTCTGATTTGCATTTTTGTTTGAAACCAGTTCCTTCTCCTCCACCTTGTTGAAGCAGTTTGAGCAAAAGGGTCTCACTCTTAGTGTGTGTGTGATGGCTTGCCGGGAAGACACCCCAGCTTTTCATAACCTGCGACTCTAGCAGTCTGTTCCCCATTCTTAGTCATACAGTATACATCTAAAACACAGCCCACAGCGCTGTCTACCTACCGCACACAATAAGAGAAGGTGGTGGTGGTGGTGGGGAACCCCACAGTGTTAATACATAAGCTGAATGTCCAGAAAATCCTCACTCCTAATAAATTGAACCTTCCCGAGAAAGACTATCCCATAATTGGAAAGAAGGCACCAGACACAGTGTTTTCTCTCTAGGAGACACCTTCCAAAGTTCACCATGAGAAAACACTTGGAGAATAAAAGAACATTGAGGGGAGATAGCATTTTTCAAATATTTGAAAGGCTGTCATACAGAGGAGGGGCAAGATCTGTTCTCGATCATCCCAGAGTGCAGGACACACAACAATGGGCTCAAGTTAAAGGAAGCGAGATTTCAGTTGAATATCAGGAAAAACTTCCTGTAAGAGCAGTATGAGAGTGGAACCAGTTACCTCAGGAGCTGGTGAGTGCTTAGATAATCCCCTGGCAGATCTGCTTTGATTGTATTCCTGCGTTGAGCAGGGGGTTGGACCTGATGGCCTTGTAGGCCCCTTCCAACTTCACTTTTCTATGATTCTAAGGGCTTCTATGAAGTGCCATACCTCCAAACCATGGAGGCAGTAGCATATTCCATATTTTGAGACTGGAAGAACTGTAAGTACGGGGAGGCGTTGCCCTAGAAATGAATTCACCTAGAAATGAATGAATACTAGCACAGATGTGGACAAGGTTTGCTGTCTCCAAAAGGGTGACAGGTAGACTTGGCACCCATCTGTGTGCCCTTGTTCAGGTATGGTCGGAGGCTCATAAAAACAGTGAAGTTGGAAGGGGCCTCTAAGGCCATCAAGTCCAACCCCCTGCTTGATGCAAGAGTACAAATCAAAGGATACCTGCCAGGTAGTTGTCCAGGTTTCCCTTGGCCAGTCTGGCAGCCTATCCCCGATAAATAGCATGGGTTGCTCCGAGTGAGGTCCGGAAGCTGCCCAAAAGCCACTTGGACCTGCAGGCTGGATCTTACCCTCCCCTACTCCAGGGGATTTCTTCCTTACACGCAGCTAATCATGAACGAGGGCAGAGTGTTCACCTTTCCTGGCAATCTTTTTATATCTGCTCCTGACAAGGTTTCGGGGCAGTGTCAGGAGGACATCCCAATAGGCCCTGAGCAGCTGCAGACAATCAAGTGTGCTGCTCTGTACGGGCCGAGGAGGAGGAGGACAAGGAGAGGCAACCTAACCACACAACAGAGACCCTGCACAGCTACCGCAGGTCCAGCTCTTCCCCGCCACCTCCTCCCTCCCTCCCTTTCACTCCTCTGTTGTCTCATCCCAGCACCGCACAGGAGCCTTCTGTGAACCTGCAGCTTAACCAAGTGTGAAATGTACCTCTGTGCGGGTCTGTTGCAAAGCAGGTGCCTCTTTTCCACATGAACTGGTGATCACCCCGAAAGGCAGCGAGTAGCAACTATTGCTTTTAAAGAGGGAAGCACTTCCCTCCGCACACCGTATGTACTTTGAAAAGCAGCATCCTTTCCTCTGAGCGCACAGCCCTGACCTGACATTCATCCCATTGTTTTTACAATCCTGGTTCACCATCTCGCCATACGTTGACGCTGGGGGCATTACAGAAGGTTGCTGCGTTGCAACCTCTAATTCTGCATCCCAAGGACCTTCCAAAGAAAGCAGAACTTTAAAAGGTGCTTTGACCCCCCCCCCCCAGATTAAAATTCCCAGCAACACCACCCCAGTCTGCATGACCTCTCACCATGCTGGCCAAGAGATTTCTGGGACTGTTAGCTCCAAAATTAATCTTTGCAAGCTTTGGCCTAAGGCTGCAGGTTTCACATAATGAATTAGCAGAGCTTGGAAATTTACTTTTCAGAGGAATTAATACACTGGCATGATGGAGCTATGCAGACCTGGACAGCACTGAGTGATGCTCTGAGTCCCAGAGCAGCACCCTGCTATAGTGCAGTGATGGATGGCTTTGACAAGGACAATATTAAATATATATATATATTTGCGGGACAGAATGCCTCTTATAAGACGGCATCTAATACTACATTTACACATACCGCCTGCTTGAAAAGAGGTCACTGGTTTGCATAAAGTTTTCATATGCTTATTTATATGCATGGACACATTTAGAAAGAAATGCTGTAATTTAAATGGAAATAGAATCCATCTCACTATAATAGGAAATAAAGGCTAAGACCAGGTGACCCGCGGGCCTGTGGTTTAGTCATCTGTCCAGAGGTAAGCATTAATGGGTGACTTCACGTCCCCCTGCTTTCCTTTCTTACAGCTTTTTTCTTTCATTCATTTTTTTAAAAAACCAGATGCAGACTGGACAGGCTTTGAAGCATGGGATGCTTTTTGAATGAATGGTTATCCTATGACTCAGGAAAAGGAAGATTTTTTTTTTCAGTTCACATTCTGAGATGGACATTCATGCTTCTCAAACCAGCACATTTATTTATTTATTTATTTATTGGATTTTTACCCCGTCCCTCTAGACTATGTCTACTCTAGCACGTGAGACAAAAGGCGGCTAAACTTCAGTATTTACTCATCTCTGAATGTTATTATTTTTTTAAAAAAATCACAAACCTCCAATCAAAAATGCACACAAAAATATGCAGAAAAAAGAAAGATGCACCTGAAATGTCAAAGCTGTAAAAAACAGCTTTAAAAATGCACAAAATGTCTGAAATTTGCTCATGGGAACTTGTATATTTTCCTGATTTTTTTTAAGTTGGGGGAAAGCTTGTGGATTTTCTTGGATGTTTTGTGGTTCTTTTCTGCAAGAAGTGTCAAGCTGTGGGGCTTCATCATAATTCTTCTCCAGATTGTCACCTTTCTTGCACAGGGTCCAGGAAGAACAGAAGAAACACCAAGACTTACAATTCCTGCACCGAATAGTATCTTTTCCTCCACAAGATTCACTGGAAGGGGTTCCAAAGGGCACAGAACAACAGGTGAAATAGCTTAAAATTAAAATAAGGGCAGAAAAATCTCACTTTTGAGGGGGAATCTAGCCGAGGAGTATAGTGAGACTTGTACAATGGCTCAGAATGAGTATTTCTTTTCTAGCTCTTACCATATCCTTAACAGGATTATAGCCTCGAAGTTTCTTCATTCATGACTTCAAGAGCAGATCATAACTTTATGGTTGGACAGAAGATCAAAGAAAAATATGGAACAATGGACAGGTTTGCAGAAACTGGAATACTTGTCAATCAATGAGAAAGCCAGCGCTGCTGAAATCTGAGGCAATTACTCAACCATACCTTAAGTGATGGCTGACCCTTGCTTTTTGATCCTCGTAACTACACCACAGTGTGGTCTTGTTTCATAGTTTTTTTTAAAGCTTGAAACCCTGAATCTGGATGCTTTTTTTTGACATCCCAGATCTCATACATCAGACGCCATTTTGAGGACTTGAGTCAGAAAGATTTGACAACTCCCTTATGACGACGCAGTGGGACGTGGTGGCGCTGCGGGCTAAACCGCTGAAGCCTCTGTGCTGCAGGGTCAGAAGACCAGCAATCGTAAGATGGAATCCACGCGACGGAGTGAGCGCCCGTCGCTTGTCCCATCTCCTGCCAACCTAGCAGTTCGAAAGCATGCAAATGCAAGTAGATAAATAGGGACCACCTCGGTGGGAATGTAACAGCGTTCCGTGTCTAAGTCGCACTGGTCATGTGACCACGGAAGATTGTCTTCGGACAAAACGCTGGCTCTATGGCTTGGAAACGGGGATGAGCACCGCTTCCTAGAGTCAAACATGACTGGACAAAAATTGTCAAGGGGAACCTTTACCTTTACCTTTATGACGACCCAACATCATTCCCCCCCCTTTTTTTGTCTCATTACAGTTATTCCTGGTTTTGGTAAATAAATGACTACATATGTATTTTTCACCTGAGTCTGGAGATCCTGTGTATTCCCCACACTTCTCAATTTTTCATGCCTCTTTGGGGAAAAGAGTTCAAAGGATGAGGAAATAAACCTAGGAGTTAAAAGAATAAAAGAGGGTGAAAAAAATCACAGTCAGCAGTTTTCCCCCTTCTGCTTATCATAATCCAGTTACATTCCTTCCCCTCACCCCTCAGTTACTCAACTGCGGCTGGTTGATGAGATGCTGTGAATTTAATTCTTGTTTCAGCAGGGCTCTTATATCTAGTGTGGAGTATTAAGTAGAGTTGGGAGTTTTAATCGGTTTAATCAGCAGATTAATCAGCTCAAGCCAATTTTAATCAGGAAGCTGACAGGTAAGAAGCACATGGATTTTACCACGACCCTGGTATGCTATTCTAAACAACGATGGCCCTATCATGGGGCAGAGTGAGGCAGCCCCTCAAGGTGGCATGGCTGGAGTGTCTGTGTTGAGGGCATCAACAGCTTGATATGTCATTTGTTCCCACTGTTCAGAAAATGCTACTGAGAGGAAGGGACCCTCGTGGCATTTTCTGCCTGATGCGAGAAAGTAACGTGGCTGGCTTTGGAGATGATGCACCTTGATTGGTTTGGCCAGGACAGAAGGTATTTGTTTTTTTGCTTTAGGCAGCAAAATGGCTTTCCTTGGCCCTGATCCTAAAACACTTTCTGGGCTTTGAGTAGAACAGGACTGCAGAGACAGAAAAAAAATATTTGCATGCACTGCCTCTCCCATGTCTACTGAGAAATGTGATCTACTGATAGAGTAGGAGGCTAGTCTGTAGAAGGCTAGGTTGGCTCCCTCCCTCTTGTCCTTCTGGTGACAGCTGATGATGATCTTGTTTAGAAAAACCTTTACCTGATTGGTACCTTTACCAAGGGACGTGGTGGCGCTGCGGGCTAAACCGCAGAAGCCTCTGTGCTGCAAGGTCTGAAGACCAGCCGTCATAAGATTGAATCCATGTGATGGAGTGAGCTTCCTCCGCTTGTCCCAGCTCCTGCTAACCTAGCAGTTCAAAAGCATGTAAAAATGCAAGTAGATAAATAGGGACCACCTCGGTGGGAAGGTAACAGCATTCCGTGTCTATTTGCGCTAGCATGTGACCACGGAAACTGTCTTCAGACAAATGCTGGCTCTATGGCTTGGAAACGGGGATGAGCACCGCCCCCTAGAGTTGAATATGACTGTACAAAAATTGTCAAGGGGAGCCTTTACCTTTACCTAATCATGTGTGATGAACACTTTTTTTATTTTAAGTTTGTTATTACATGTTTTAAGGGGCTTTTGATAGTTTTAACAAATTGTTTTCATGGTATTATATATATAATTGTTTGTCGTGTTATAATGTATTGTGTTTTTTGTTAGCTAGATTCTTTTTTAAAAAATTGCCTTGGATTCCTTAATTCACAGAAAGGGGACACACCCATGGAAATAAAAAAATTCAGGGTAGTTAGACAGGAGTGGAAAAGTTTTCCTATATCTAATTTTTTTAAAAAAAATTGCAGTTTGCACCTGGTGAATTATACCTCCCCCATCTCTCACTCTCACACACTCTTAATTCTATATTTTAAATCAGCTACAGTCTGGTTTGATAAGCCTCCCCCCACCTTGGGTGGGCTTGGGCACCTCTACAGATCACTAAACCTGAATAGCTGAAAATGCTGGGATTTGGTGGAGAATGACTTGACGTCAATTGTTAATCAAGGGAAAAGAAAATGGTAAGTGTCAAAGTAAAAGGAGATTGACAGCTGAAGTATCAGCGGAATCCAAAACCTCTCCTGGAAACTCTTAACTATTGAGTACCTGAGGAGGGCTCAGAATGAGATCACAGGACTCTGTATATTCCTATCTACCCTATCAAACACCTGTTTTGTGACCAAGTATAGCAAAGACCGCTGAAGAATGGATACCTTTGAATTGTGGTGCTGGAGGAGACTCTTGAGAGTCCCCTGGACTGCAAAGAGAACAAACCTATCCATTTTGAAGGAAATCAACCCTGAGTGCTCCCTGGAAGGACAGATCCTGAAGCTGAGGCTCCAATACTTTGGCCATCTCATGAGAAGAGAAGACTCCCTGGAAAAGGCTCTGATGTTGGGAAAGAGTGAAGGCAAGAGGAGAAGGGGACGATGGAGGACGAGATGGCTGGTCAGTGTAATCGAAGCGACCAACATGAATTTGACCGAACTCTGGGAGGCAGTGGAAGACAGGAGGGCTTGGCGTGCTCTGGTCCATGGGGTCAAGAAGTGCTGGACATGGCTAAACGACTAAACAACAACAACAATAGCAAAGACAGGATGCGACATTGGTTACTAGACAGACTGCCTTCTAGAACTTTCTTGCCTTTCCCCTTTTTAGGTAGCTAGCTGCACTGAGACTTTGCTGTACTTAAGACTGAATGTATGTGTAAATATGGGACGCATGACCGACTCTCTTGTGTGGGTCAAAGCAATTTCAAGGGGCTTATCTTTATCTGCTCTCCCTTGTTTTCCAGTTTCTTTTATTTTCTTAATGCCTGTTGCTGGTTGATGCAGAGTGGATTCGTGCAACGACAGCAAGGGATAGGATTCTCCAGCTGAGGGAAGGTATGACGGGGGAGGGTAAAGGTGGCCGGAGCTTTTGCTGCGTATGAAAGGCCACAACAGTTCCCAAATTGATGGCACTGTGCAGCACAACCCACCCCAGCTTATTCAAGATCCTTGTTTTCCCCATTTATCTTCCCCCACAACCCAACAAAGTCCCTGCCCGATACAAATATACATGTGTATATACACAGAGAGATGTTTCTTCCAAGGTGTGATATGGAGCTTTCAACAAGCTTTTAAACAGTACTAGATAGACTGGGAGAGGATACATTTATTAATTCTTTGTTTACTATTCCAAGAATCCTATAGCCATCTTCAAATTCAAATTCGCTGGGACAAGCGATGGAAGCTCCCTCCGTCGTGTGGATTCGATCTTACGACTGCAGGTCTTCTGACCTTGCAGCACAGAGGCTTCTATGGTTTAACCCTCAGTGCCACCATGTCATAGCTACCCACAAACCACCCTGATCTGTCATTTTTTCAGTTTGTGCCCATCTCTACTCAGAGAGCGTCCTAAGCTCATCGAAGGAAAATTTGAATATAAATGTAATAACCTATATATTTCTTTCTCCTATAAGGGAGAGAATGTTTTAGAATCTCCAGACACAGACGTGACTAAGGCAAGATGAATGATTTGACCCTGCGCAATTATAGGTGCACAAGTGCTCAGAAAACAAGGGTGATTTGGGGATGGAGAGGCCACTATTGGTGCCATGTATGTGTATCAAAGATTTCCCAAAGTTGCAGGTTTTGCCTTTGAAAAAATGAGAGCGGAAAGAATGAAATTAAATCTTTGCATCCATTTTTCATTGAAAGATCTATAAAGTTTGGCTGCTCCAGAGTGGTTGAAACAGAGATTTTTTCTGCTACTAATTACAAAAATGCCTGGCTAAAAAGGAGAGCAAAAGGAAGGGAAGAGGAGAAAGGGAGCTTATGATTTCTTGCATTAAACACATTTTATAGCTGCAAAGAGTTTTAGTGCCTCTATTTGCCGACTTGGGTGAATGCCAGTTTGCTGTCATTAAAGCTGTCGATCTTAAGTCTCAGCTACACTTACTCAAAGTGGATATAAATAAAACTCTGAAGCATTCTAAAGAAGTCAGAAGGCTTTGCAGTGGCCTTTTGGATCTCTTGTTTGGGACTTTTCATGCTCAGTCTGGATTGGTATGAATACAAATCATCATCATTCTGCTCCTTGTGAATTTTGAGCTTTGCAATTGTCAAGGACTGGGAAGCAAGAGGGCTTGGTGTGAAGTGGTCCAATAGTAGACTGCATGAAAACCATTCTCTTGGCCATTTTAAAACCTGATCTCCCATGGTGCTAATAGTCGGCTAATGACACATGAGTGGGAAAAGGCTGTGATACAGGGAATTGAACTGATCATCAACTTGTACGTTATATAGCCTTGAAAATGAAGTTTAGTTTGGATAGTATAAATCTACACAACAATGGCCAAAATCTTCAGCGTGCAACAGATAAAGTCTGTGGAGAATTCCTAACTTGAGGCCATTCTCTTCTAAAAGTTATGCCATTTGCCTAAATGCGCAACAGGATTTCAGCCAATATCTGTGAATCACCTGGAGCTCAGAACGGCTTACTGGAGCCTCATGGTGTACTGGTTAAATTGCAGTATTGCAGTGAAGACTCTGCTCACAACCTGAGTTCAGTCCCATTCTGCTCACAACCTGAATTCAATGCCAGGCTCAGATAGCTGGCTCAAGGTTGACTCAACCTTCCACCCTTCAAGGTTGGTAAATTGAGGGGGCAATATGTAGCCTGCATAATTTAAAATGTAATCTGCCCAGAGAGTGTTTTAAGCAATGTGGGGTGGTATATAAGCAGCACATTTTGCTTTTGCTTTTTGTTGTCTTGGACTACAACTCCAAGAATATCCAAGAAAATATGGTCAGTGCTGAGACTGGCTGGGGCATTTCAGAAATTATAAACCAAAATCCTGTTGTGTAAATTACCTGTGCATAAAGAAAATTATGTCACCAGCAGGAGGAGATTACCAGTAATTACAGAACTCCTGCTTCAGTCCTGGGATGGCATGACTCACACACAATGAGACTGATTGCACATGAGTGATGTGAGCCCAAAGATTTAAACAGGAGCTCTTTAATCACTGAAATTTGCTACTGCAAGGACAATATCTTCATTAAGGTAAAGATAAAGGTTCCCCTTGACAATTTTTCTCCAGTCATGTTCGACTCTAGGGGGCGGTGCTCATCCCCGTTTCCAAGCCATAGAGCCAGCGTTTTTGTCCGAAGACAATCTTCCGTGGTCACATGGCCAGTGCGACTTAGATACGGAACGCTGTTAACCTTCCCACCGAGGTGGTCCCTATTTATCTACTCACATTTGCATGCTTTCGAACCGCTAGGTTGGCGGGAGCTGGGACAAGCAACGGGAGCTCACTCCATCGTGTGGATTCGATCTTATGACCGCTTGGTTTTCTGACCCTGCAGCACAGGCTTCTGTGGTTTAGCCCACAGCGCCACCACGTCCCTTACACCAGAATAATTTGTACAACAGTATTTCGGTCCACAGAAATTAACTTTTCAAACCTCTGCTATTACTGCACTGATGTTCTGCTCATATATCTGCTACCCATCTATTTCTCTTTTAGTAACATTTTCAAAATACGATCACACAGGGAAATAGATTGAAATTTGGATGTGGCAATTTGTTTCCTGGTGATCACCCAATGCACAGGGAAATGCACTCCAGCTAAACTTCAACCCTGATTTCTTTTAATACTGTAAGCTGCTATAGATCCTCTCAGAGAAACGTGGCACCCACCCACACACACACACACACAGAGAGAGAGAGAGAGAAAGAGAGAGAGAGAGATGTATATGTATATGTATGGAAGGAAGGAAGGAAGCTGAAGGTCCAGATTCTGTTTTGGTGGAAGTAAATCAAACTTAAAAAGTTAAAAATTCAAGGCAAAATCAGTCTAGATATGGCATATGTTCTTTCAGACTACAACTCCCAAAACACCCTAAATAGCATAACAAGTGGTCAAGCTGGCTGGAGTATTCTGGAAGTCTTGGTTCATTTTTTTAAAAGACTCCTTTTCCCCCCCAAAGTAGGCTCCAAAGATGGTTAGCACACCAGCTCCAAAAACTAGATGCCTGAAATTTGGCAGGTTTACTCTTTGCGTTAGCATCATGCCTCCAAATTCCAAAACAAAATACCTTGCAACCGTGTTGGTTTTTCAGCGCATTGACTTTACAAACTGATTTGGATCAGGGCCATAAATCCAATTCGATGGGACAAATTCATTATGACCACATTGAGATTCTGAGTCCCCCAATTAGGCACCAGACTCAAATGGGAGACCTGTCCATAGCCCCTGTAATTCCAGCTAATTAGGGGTCACACCGCCAGTGTTAATGATGTCACGACGGTGGGTATCCATTCTGACATTACCATGACACCACTTGCATGTGAGGACAATCACTTGCTAATTGAGAGGACTGGTCATGCATGTCCTGTATCCTAGCTAACTGGGAAAGCCTTTTCAAAAATCATGCGTTCTTACTAAGCAAACATTGCCACCTCTTTTGCAGCAAAACAATTTCTGAAAAAAAAATCATTGAAACTGGAATGTTTTTCACTGCTGCTGAGGACTGTATTCAAGAAAACCCTCTCCCCTTGGGATCTGCTGCAGTTGTAATAGCTAGAATGTTTCTCTGTCCCAATGCCAGGTGTGACGCACAAGCATTTCAGTGTCCGTAGAAAAATGGATGACACCGTTGCCAAATATTCCCTCAGGTGAGATCATGCCAAGTAATGTAACAGAGAAGATTCCATTCTTTAATAGAGAAAATGGGAGAGGAAAATATTGAATTAAAAATGAGAGACGAGGATGAAGAGAGGTCAAACATCAGCTGTTGGAAATGGCAATCAAGGTTGCCCCAAGATGATCCACAGCTAAAAGCAAAGGATAACACACACACACACACACACACACACACACACACACAAACACAAACACAAACACAAACACACACACTCATGTACAGAAATCCATAAGAATGCCAATACAATGATAAACACCAGCAATAGAACCATTTTCCACATCACACCGGGAAGCAGCAGAAGAGGTTTGAGAGCATCATCATCATCATCATCATCAAGCTGCAAAGCTGGAAGAGACCCTATGAATTTTTGAGTCCACCCCCTATCAAGGAGGCACAGTGGGGAATCAAACTCCCAACCTTTAGATACCTAAACCACTGAGCTATCCAGCAGTTCCAGCATAGAGCATACAGCTCTGTCCTTTGGCACCTCACTATTGCCCTCAGATCACTTCAACTGATAACCTCCTTGTGTAGTTGCATTCTCCACTTTCTTTCTTCCTCACCTTTCTAGAATCACAATACATTTCAGCATTAGAGTACAGTTAATAACGTATACCAGTATTAAAAAGCCATTCATTAAAATTAGCTAAAAAGGAGTTCAAGGCACATCATAAAACAATGAATTGTACTACACTCCTCCCTCAAAATACCTATCTCATTTCTTGCTTGAAAAGAAAGGGCCATAAGAAGAGCTTGGAAGGACAAGAGGGAGAAGCCAATGTGGCCTTCTTGAGGGTGAAGTTCTCCACCAGGGACAGCTTTAGTAGGTTCAGCCTCATCCAGACAAGAGTCCAATGACTGCATGGCTTCATCAGAGGACTCCATCAACAAGGAATACAGTCAGGTATCATCACTGCACTCATGGGAACATACCCTCAAAATCTTATAGACCTCTCCCAGCAGTACCATGTGGCATGCAGGATTTTTTAAAGGCATCCTTCAGTCTCGAGAGACTATGGTAACGTGCTCTGTATGGAGGACTTGGACCAGCATCTAGTGTGGCTGAGAAGGCCAATTCGAGAGTGACAATCCCTTCCACACTGAAGACAAATACATTCTGTACCCTGTCCAGCTCCCTGATTTTGCTGCTTTTGTGACTGCCTCTTTGCCTCAGCCTGCTGGACAAGGGTCTCTTCAAATTGGGAGAGGCCATGATGCACTGCCTGCCTCCAGGCTGAACGCTCAGGTGTCAGGATTTCCCATCTGTTGAGGTCCATTCCTAAGGCCTTCAGATCCCGCTTGTAGATCTCCTTGTATCACAGCTGTCGTCTCCCTCTGGGGTGATTTCCCTGCACTAATTCTCCATACAGGAGATATTTTGGAATCCAACAATCAGCAATTCTCACAACATGCCCAAGCCAACGTAAATGTTGCTGTTTCAGTAAGCATGCATGCAGGATAGAATGGAACTTAATCACCAAGGGGCTGACTAGAATTCCCTCAACACCAGTCTTTGGAACCGTTCCTGTAGGGAAGAGTAGAACCACTAGAGAAGGCTACTTCTTCTTGCAATTCAGGTTCAAGAGATAGTCTGAGAGGAGAATGATAGCATAAGCTGTTGAAAAGCCCAGAGAAATCAGCACAGCCACACTTCCCTAGCTGTCCCCCACAGCAGGTCACTGATCATGACAACTAAGGCCATTTCAGATGGAGATGGGCTTTGATAACCTACTCTCTCCAAGAACATCTGAAACAGATACTGCCACAGTCGCACAGGCTCAACGAAGGGCTTGCCAGATTAAACTCAAGCACAAGAAGAGAGCATTCCATTTTGTTCTAACATCCCATTTTGCTTCACAACCTGTACAGAATTATTCTGACCATGCAGCATTCCCAAACGTGGTCACCTGAAACATTGTAAGTAATGTCTCCAAGTTCCAGCCCCCCAGCCATGCCCATGTTCTTTTAATACAAATTACATACTCTAGGTGTCAGGAGGCCTCATGGAGATCAGGCTCCCATTCAATTTGGAGTCAGGAATTGCAAGATGTATACATTAAATCCCAAACTCTAAGCCTAACAACCTTAATTCTTACTACACCATTCTGCTGCTAATGCTCAAGGCACTGGAATTCTTATTGGAGGCAGAAAATGCACCACAATTCACTTAAATGATATTTTCTTTTACATCCAAGTATAAGTACTGAAACAAACTTACTTACTTACTTACTTACTTACTTACTTACTTACTTACTTACTTACTTACTTACTTACTTACTTACTTACTTACTTACTTACTTACTTACTTACTTACTTACTTACTTACTTACTACCTTCCTTGACATAACATTTGCTATTTGAGTACATATATTTGGAAACATCATGCCAGAGTTAATGCTGTAGTAGATGAGGCTTCAATAGAGTCAGACACGACTTAACGACTAAACAAAAACAAGCCTAAAAAGGTTTTAACAACTAGCTAAATATACATAACTTTCCCTGATACCTTCTTATCAGTTTGATTTATTTGGAGCTCTTGATGTGCTGCTTCTCCTGTGCTACCAATGAATCCCAATGATGCAAACTCAATTAAAAAAATATCCTGGAAACATGAGAAATATAAGTGAGATTCTGCAAAAACGAATACACTTTACTTTTCCTCAAATCTACCATTTTACCTTTTTCTGGATGTTGGACCACAGATGTCCTTGTCCCAGGAGGACAAGTCAGACATCAATCCAAAATGTGACACTACATTGTCACTGAGTAATTTGTTATAAGAAATTAAAAGAAGACAACATTTTGTTTCTGGATTGATGTTCCAGCTATCCCTGGAATCAGAAAACACAGTAGGAACACAATATCTGCAGGGGATTAGTTCCAACCACCCCTCCTGCCCCATAATTGAAAACGCAGAAGTATCCAACACTAAATGTTGTTTGGCCTCTGGCTCCCTCTAGTAGCCAGTTCTGTAACTACACCTGGAAATACATCTAAATAAATATTTCTGGAGTTTTTTTAATTTAGTCTTTTCAGATAGTGGATAAGTGAATCAGCAGATACTCATCCTGTGGACAGAGGGATCCTACTGTACAAGCATGCAGCGAGCTAAATGAATTGAACTAAGTGCCACAATTTTATACGTATAACCAGTTAAAATTGAAATGTCATTTCTAAGCAGTGCAGGAACACATCTGATGGTAGCTTTCCCATGGTTCTTCACCTCCATTCTAGGTTCTTGCTCTTCACTTCCAAGTAACTTTCCTTCTGTCTCTAAACAGCCCTGTTTTTCTGGTAAGTGTGCAACATCACCATACTGATGTGCTATTTGGAAGACTAAGAAATGAGTTGAGTACAGAGTTCCTGTCCCTGGGATCATGAAGTGTTTGAGCTGGAAGTAAGAAGGTAAGCTGCCACGACCTGATCAGGTCTTGCCCAATTCTGGGCAAATTGACAGTAGCCTTAAGGCCACTGTGGAGTTCACAATTTTATCTTTAGATAAAGAATCTGTAGCTGCCCCTAAGCCCTTGTGCATCACTGAATAGGACATCAAGCAGCACACTGTGCCAAAAATGTGGAGACTCTTTCAAAAGGTCTGAAAGGACATATAACTTGTGAACAATGCTGCGCTAGATTTTGTTCTGTGTGAACCCAGAAAACTAGTATGGTTTATTCTCCCTTTCATATTAATGAGGACTCCACGGGCCCATGGCTTTCCCTTATGGTTTCGTGATGGCATTGCTACATTTAAGGATGTATTGTTCCTTAGTTCCCCATAAAGCCTGTGTTCCATTGGTTTGTCGGTCATTGACAGCTTCAGGCTGCCCTAAAGGCCTCTTCAGTTTAGGATGACACTGCAGTGTAACATCGCCACCAAACAAGTGATGGGAACAAGAATGCGTGTTTGACGGAGCCTACAATAAGTGGCACTGGAGTCCTTAAATTAGGGCAACGGGAGGGGGTACAGCTTAGTGGCTGAGCAATGAATTCATGGTTTGCTTACTGAAGGTGCCACCTTGAAAACTCATCACCTCCAATGGGAAAGACTACAAGCAATGAATCTGGGAATGGCCACTCTGAGAGGGTTTTGGTGCCCATCCAAAAACCAATCTAGAAAAGCTTCTGGTTTGATTTGGTAGACAAGTATCCTGGTTGATTGAGAAAGATTGGAAAGATTGACATCCAGTCTTTCCATTGCCTTTGTGTGCTGAAGGCTGGAAGAACAACCCCTCTAGTTAATTGCCTGATGGAATAAAAAAGCAGTACCACAGAGACAGGTGTAGTGGATGCACCTCGTTGGAAAATAGAGATACGGGCCAACAAAATACCTACCACAATACTCTGTGTCTCTACCAGAAAACTCTTACTCGGGCAATGATAAGCAAGGAAAAATGAGCAAACCGAAATCCTGAAGAATGAGCTTCCACAGTCTAGTTGGGGCTACACAGAAAGTCCTCTCCTGTATTCCAGATGCCTGTGGCTTAGACACTGTTAGGATGCAATGAACAGCCTGGCCAGAAGATGTTAGAAAGCAGGTAGCTGGGATAGGAGGAAATACTTTAATAAGTATCTTGGGAGGCTAACGTGGAGTTCATCACAACAGCTTCTTTGAATCCCTTGGACTGTATGTCCTGGATTTTCTTCCCCTTGGCTAAGAAATGGAGGTGGGGGGGACCAATAAGCATTTGATCCCTTCTCTGCTGCAACTTGTCTCAACAGTGCAGCAAAGACTTCTGCACAATTTTGGAGGGTGCACTCCTTAAGCATGTTCCAGAGTAGAGAAGCAGTTTATTCTAGTTTCTAGTCAGACCATCAGTGGGCAAGATCTGAGTGCCTAGGGGCTACTATTCAGTGATTCCCGATGGGCTAAAGCAACCCCCAGCAAAATGTAGTGGGGCAGGACCAGAAATCAAACTCCCATTTTTGAAAAAACAGCTGTCTTTTGCTATGTGGGGAGGGTCAGTACAGCTTGATTTAAGGGAGAATTATGACACCTGATGGCTTTTAGGAGTGGCAATTCTCTGGTTGGTTGGTTGGTTTGTTTGTTTGTTTGTTTTGTTTTTGGCCACAAAAACCCAAAACAGTGTGGCCAGTCTGGGCCCTCTAAAAATTTGAATCTGACTTAGCAAGAGGCAGCTTTCGAAAGAAATGTAAAGGGATGAGTAGACAGACAGACAGACAGTGGTCTAGAACATGAACGCAAGTTAATTGGAGTAAGGGAATCAGAGCAAGAATGCTGATATCTGCCCTTCTCACAGATGGAGCCTATGGAGTATTAGATTGTCTTCATAGGGCTGGCTGGCTTGATAGATAGAATGTGCGTGGTTCCAAATGTATATGGCACTTGCTTGCTAAGCCTTGACAAAGCACCTCTCTTCTGATTAATGTAAAACAAGTGTACTGATCTCTATCTGCTAAGTACTGTGAGACTGAAATATTTTTCAGGAGCTTCTTGAGATTCAAGCCAAATGGTGTCTGTATATTTTAATGTTCTGCAGTGACTCATCTCTCCATTATAAGATCCAGAACAGCACAATGTCAATTTTTCTTACTTGTCCAGACTCTCACTGCAGTCATGCGAATCTTGCATGTCCCCTGTAACTGTGGTTCAGACAGAACATGCCAGGTGGTGAGGCCAGCAATGCTGGAGAGCATCTCTGTATCTTCAAACAAAGCAAAACCAAACGAGGAACATCCAAAACAGTGCTGACAAAGGATGAGGCCCGTCAGCTGAGTCCATCACCCAGAATTCTTCCCTAGAACTTTCAGACAGTGGATAAGGGAATCAGCAGATACTCATCCCGCAAATAGAGGGATCCTACTGTACAAGCATGCAGCGAGCTAAATGAATTGAACTAAGTGCCACAATTTTATACATATAACCAGACACACACATTCAGACGTTGATATTCCCATCACCTGGGCAAGACTACAATGCCCAGGAAACACTGCAGCAGCAGAAAGAAATTATGGCTAAATAAATGAAAACATGTGTAATACAGACTGGAAATAGAATCATCTATCCATAGATTCCCCAGGAGCTTAGGGAGATAAGTTGGAAATGTTTAACTTCTGAAAAATTCCTGCTGATGTCATCTGCCTTACGTGGTGTAAATTATGGCAACAGGATTTCAGCCCGTATTCCCCTTACTAGGAAAAGCTGTGTCCCTATTAAATTTGGCCACTGCAGAGGACTTAGAATTTCATATTCAACAAAACAGCCTATTTCAGCTTCCTGCTGATGAGTAAATCTTAGTGCTAGCATAAAATAGCTATCAGTCCTGCACAATCCTCACAATCCTTGATGTTAAGAATTATAACACCCAGAGAGGCCAAAAAAGCCAACACGGGGAGCTGAGCTTTGTTAGTTGTGGCCCCTTTCTCTCTGGAACAAACATCCTACAGAGATATGCTAGGGAGCATCACTCTCTATTTTCAGGAAGCTACTTAAGACCGAATTATATAAAGCTGCTTTCTACTAGTATGAATTTTGCCCTGAGATGTTTAAATGAGTTTTCATTTGTGCAATTTTATTTAAAGGTATTTTTAGCTTGTAACATGATCCCTTGGGGGGTTTTTTGTATTTATTTTATAGTGTTTTAATGTATGAAACAGGGAGTGACAACACTAATTGATGGCATAGAAATAGACATCAATAAATTAAAAATTAATAAAAACTGACATTTTCCTGATTTGAATGAAAGAGCTAAACATTCTCTCCCATATTGAAATCAGCAGAGTTTAACATGCTGTTTCGTCTGTCTGGATTGTGTCCATTTAAAAAACCGCAGACCTTCCTAACAACAGACTTTATGAAAGCAACATCTTGGCTTAATTAAGGGTGCCTTTTATTGTTGCACATCTGTTGCTTTTATAGGAAAGCTTGCCCACAAACACTCCCTCCTTCGTATGGAGTCTCCAAGACCATTAAATCACTCACTGGAGGGGCAGCCTACTCCATTTATTGAAGCTAGAGAAGTGAATGCAAAAGCTCTTGGGAGAGCCGCGCCCTGTTTAAGAAAGTACAGACCCTTGTGAATCCCAGCAGAAGTTGTTCTGCCAGTTGGTGGCTTTCAGGCTTTCAGACTTCTATTAGGTCTACCTATTTATGCTCTGATCTCATAGCAGAAGTCAAGGGTTAGTTGGAAATTCTAAGACCCAGATACACAGTATCACTGAATGATTGGGCTTCTTAAGGTAATGATAACTGTGTGCAGTCAAGTCAGTTCTGTCTTAATGTGACCAGGGTTTTCTAGGTAGAGAAGACTCATAAATGGTTCACTATTCACTTCTTCTGGGGATGATCTGGGACAGTGAAACTTTCCCAAGGCTACAAAAGTGGCTTCTCTTCTGGAAGGCATAGTAAGGAATTTGCTGAAGTCAGGGACTATCTAGCCAGCTCTTAAGTCATGACACTTGTAGAAGTCTGACTGATGCAATGGATCTGCCCTTTTTCTTTCTTTCTTTCTTTCTTTCTTTCTTTCTTTCTTTCTTTCTTTCTTTCTTTCTTGCTTGCTTGCTTGCTTGCTTGCTTGCTTGCTTGCTTGCTTGCTTGCTTTTTTTCCTTCCTTCCTTCCTTCCTTCCTTCCTTCCTTCCTTCCTTCCTTCCTTCCTTCCTTCCTTCCTTCCTTCCTTCCTTCCTTCCTTCCTTCCTTCCTTCCTTCCTTCCTTCCTTCCTTCCTTGATTTATGCATCACCTTTCTAATGGACACACTACTCTGGTGGTTTGCAAATTAAAAATTCAGAATTTTGTTCATTTTATTAAAAATATTTCATTAAATAACTTTTTTTCCAGCTGCTTAATCATATGGAGAAGAAAGGGGCTTTTTCGGACCCCAGGCATCTTGTGGGTATTTTGGTATTCTTTCTTTACAAGAGTGGCATGCAGGCTCAAGCAAACAACCTTGTGATTTTTTGGTAACTCTCCAGAGCACTGACGGGGCAGATGGGCTCACAGTGTGGGGAGGGGACCAGACAGGAAGATTTGAAAGGCTGTCATACAGAGGAGGGGCAGGATCTGTTCTTGATCATCCCAGAGTGCAGGACACAGAATAATGGGGCACAAGTTACAGGAAGACAGATTTTGGCTGAATATCAGGGGGAAAATTCTAACTATTAGAGCAGTATGACAATGGAATCAATTAGCTCAAGAGGTGGTGGGTGCTCCAGCACTGGAGGCATTCAAGAGAAATTTAGACAACCACCTAGCAGGTACCCTTTGATTTGTATTCTTGCACTGAACAGGGGTTTGGACTCAATGGCCTTATAGGCCCCCTCCAACTTCATTATTCTATGATTTCCCGAGCCAGCAGCACACTTGACCCTCCTGGAAATTACCCACAACAGGTAAGTCTGGGTAGTGTGGCTGAGTGGTTTATGTGGACCTCTGTCGCAGCCAGAATCTTGACATATTTGGGAGTAATAATGGGATTTAGTGCATAAAACAAGATCAGGGCCACAGACATCCATTCCAAACCATGAAGGTCCAAACAGACTCCTGTGACACCCCTCCCTCCTCATTTTAAAACAATTTTTAAATCTGTTTGTATGTGGTGGTGCTCTGGGCTAAACCGCAGAAGCCTATGTGCTGCAGGGTCAGAAGACCAGCAGTCGTGAGATCGAATCCACATGATGGAGTGAGCTCCCGCCACTTTGTCCCAGCTCCTCGCCAACCTAGCAGTTCAAAAGCATGCAAATGCGAGTAGATAAATAGGTACCACCTCGGTGGGAAGGTAAAACAGTGTTCCCTAGTCACACTGGCCACGTGACAACAGAAACTGTCTTCGGACAAGCGCTGGCAGCTTGAAAACGGGATGAGCACTGCCCCCTGGAGTCGGACACGACTGGACTAAAAATGTTAAGGGGAACCTTTACTTTTACCTTTACCTAGTGGCCATGTTTTTAAATGGGTAATATGGCAGAGCCAGGGTGCTGGGGCACCTCACAATATGGCAAAACTGCCCGCATATCCCCTACATAGCACAAGGGTGCAAACTCTTACTGGTTAGTGTGGCATCAGTAACAATCCATTTCCCCTTTCAGAAATAGGAACGCCATATACTCGCTACATGGCAAACGCATTGTGCTTTACATAGCTGACTCCTTTAAAACCTTTGGGGCTACACTCTGTAACAGCTGTTGAGTTGCAATTTTCCAATAGGCTTCAACATGTCTGAGACGCTCTGGTTCATAAATTGAACAAACAAACAAAATACTATTGTGTCTGGTGGTGATAATCAGCCTTACCTCAAGAGAATGGCCTTGTTTGGCCGTGTGATTTCTTGTTAGTGACCACACATCTCTGTGGATGGTAGGATGAAAAGAAAAATACTGCATTGCACAAATACGTACGTATGTATTTAAGGACCATTTGGGATTTGGCCTTTCTGTTTGCGTTTGAGGGTGAGCGCTGAAAGCAAGAAAAAATAATATCCACTGTCAAGGGAGTGGACCAGACTGTATTAATAAACAATCAGCATGCTTCATAGACTCTGGAATGAGGAATGTCCCATCCAAGCAAACATCATAACCAGACCAAAAAGTCATAATAATAATGAGTAATAATAATGACTAATAGTGGACTTTATGGGGTTGTTATTTTGGCTAAAAATCTTGGAATTCTCTATTCTGGGACTTCCGCTTGAAAAGCACATACCTACAGAGACCTAAATATGGCTAACCTGGAGGAAAGGAAGCTGCCTTACTGCTAGCTGGGAACTTCCTTTCTGAACAGGAAGTTAGGCCTATGGATGGCCCTGAAGCCTTACTAGTTGGCCATTGCTCCAGGTGAGCCCCCTTTTGGTGTCTGTAGCTATAGGTCTGTCAGATATAACTTCCATAATGTGGAATTATGGGATTGGTAGCAAAAAAGGTCTAATAATATGATGCCTATTGAAGAAGAGGAGGAAAATATTTACATGGAGACACCTGGTGAATCTGAGCAGAGATTGTTCTGATTAATGCAGATAACATTTTAAAAAAGTCTTTCCTTGCAAACCTCCAAAGACAGCAATTGTACACACAATATTGGCAAACTGTAGTAATAATAGCAGCAATATGAGAAGATGTGGAGGGTCCTATCACACTTACATTGCTTAGAATCATAAAAATACCTCACTGTGAGGTGGTGGTTTTCTCTGGATAAAATGTGCTTGTGGAGAAAGCTGGCTAGAGACCTCTTTTTGGAAAGCCGGTGTTTAAATTCCACACAAAGAACAGGTAAAGCAATTCAAGCTGTGCTGTTTCAGCACCTTGGACAGAGACAGTAATGTACAGTGCACCTTAATAATCATAATAATGTGCCGTCAAGTCAATTCTGACTTATGGTGATCCTTTTCAGACTTTTCTAGGGAGAGAACACTCAGAAGTGATTTACCATTCCCTTCTTCTGGGGCCATTCTGGGACTGGCCAGCTTGCCCAAGGCTACACGGGCTGGCACTTCTGGAATGACACTGGGGAACTGAACTCCCAACCTCTGGCTTCGTAGCCAGATACCTTAATCACTGAGCTATCCAGCCAACATGCCTTAGTGAGATACTTTGTCTCTGTTAAACCACCTCACACTTTTTCCAGAAGATATTACCTGAAGACTGGCTGAGCAGGAGAAGGATTTTCTCTTCCCTACCCCACACTGTGCCCATTTTAACATCCAGCCTAAAGTGATTTCAAAGCTCTGTAATAGTTTTGCAACATTTTACCATATGTGGATCACGAGCAGGTTTTTTCCCTAATGGACCAGCATGTGCATGGAGCTTTGTATACTTATATACTGGATTTAGGCTCTCTTTTTCTCCCAAGAGTGAGGGAGAAAGACAAGCTATAAATTATAACGTTGCATTTTTATTTGGTTTTTAACTGTGAGCTATCTCAAGTTCCAATCTTCAAACTGAAGAAGGCTCCCTATATGTTTTTTTAAGATAGAAATTTGTATGTATGTATGTATGTATGTATGTATGTATGTATGTATGTATGTATGTATGTATGTATGTATTTATTTATTTATTTATTTTGATTGATTGATTGATTGATTGATTGATTGATTGATTGATTGATTGATTTGATTTGATTTGATTTGATTTGATTTGATTTGATTTGATTTGATTTGATTTGATTTGATTTGATTTGTATCCCACCCATCTGATCTAATAGACCACTCTGAGTGATTGTAGTAGTTGTAGTAGCCATCCTTCAGTCTCGAGAGACTATGGTAACATGCTTTGAATAGAGGTCTTGGAACAATGTCTGGTGTGGCTGAGAAGGCCAATTCGAGAGTGACCATCCCTTCCACACTGAAGATAAATACATTCTGTCGCCTGTCCAGCTCCCTGGTTTTGCTGGATTCGGGACTGCCCCTTGGCCTTGGCCTGCTGTACAAGTGTCTCCTCAAAGATAGAAATAATAACACAATAAATAATTATATTACAACCAAGACTGTTCATGGATCCCTGATCTGGTTTGTAGGTCAATTAGGAACTTCTGAATACATTCTAGTTTGGTTCCGGGTGACTCGTTTCTCACCCAGTTTGATTTATAGCCCATACCTGAATTTATTTGCAAATTTGGAAACAAATTGACAACTGGAGGGGGAAAAGAATCAAGACTTCTTTTTCAACATTTGAAAAACCACACCATCATATTAAAACAACAGCAACATTAAATACACTTAAAAGGTGCATCAACAAAAATATACAATATAATCTTGAAGGCTTTCACATCCGGGATCTGATGGTTGTTGTGGGTTTTTCAGGCTCTTGGCTGTGTTCTGAAGGTTGTTCTTCCTAACGTTTCGCCAGTCTCTGCGGCCGGCATCTTCAGAGGAGAGGAGTTCTGAACCACCTTCAGAACACGGCCAAAGAGCCTGAAAAACCCACAACAACCAAAAATGTACAATACTAGCTATTAAAAGCCTCTTTGTTAAGAGCACATTGGTTGCCAAAGGTCACCTGAATAGAAAGGTCTTTGGCTGTTGGCAGAAGGGTTGAACAAGGAAGGAATCACTCTTACCACCTATTTGAAATGGCATTCGAAAACCTGGCAGCAACGGAAAGCCTGCCGTTCACCCAACTATCATATTGCACACGTTGGCCACAATGCTCATTTGCCCTACAAATGCCTCTCAGTTATGGTCTCTTCTGCATGAGCAATGATTAAATGTTCACATCATTGCACCACAAAGGTCCAAAGCAATGTAAAAATGGGGTACATTTTCCTGGCCACATTTGAAGGAGGATGGCTGCTATTGTTGTCCATATTCTTGCCACCTTTGTCTGCACTCAGCCCAAACAACCTATTCATTATCTATTAACCTATTGACAAAGGAAACTGTGTTTTGCAAGCAATAATTTTTAAAGTAAATATAAATGGTCTCCTGTATAAGATTGGGGTATATATCGGGACACTTGTAGAACTAGGCTGGCTGGATAGGTCAGTGAGTAAGGTATCTGGTTGCAGGGCCAGAACTTGGAAGTTCAGTTCCCCGTTGTGACTCCAGGGAGAAGAGCCAGCCTGTGCAGCCATGGGCAAACTGCATAGTGCGGGGGCAACCCCAGAAGAAGGGAATAGTAAACCTGAGTAGCCTCTACCTAGAAAACCCTGGAAAGGGTTGCTATCAGTCAGAATTGACTCCATAGCACACAATTATTGTAGAACTAGACAAGGTGATGTTGCTTGAAATCATTGCAACCATGAACAGATGTAAAATTTGATACTCAGATGAATCTTGAAATGATTGGAAATGGATGGTTTCATTCTAGAATTAACCCTTAATTGATATAGCTGTGATGAACACAGGCTTCTGATTTCCCCCCCCCCAGAGGTCTATAAAGGTTTGTAGGCCTCTTGGGGAGAGGTTCAGGCATCGGTTTACTCGACCAGACAAGGGCACAGCCCTCAAAACCTCCTCCTTTGCATTAGATTCCCCAGCTTCAATAAACAGAGTTGGCTGCCCTTTCAGGAAGTGATTTAATGGTCCTGGAGGCTCCAGATGAAGGAGGGAGTGTTTGTGGGCAAGCCTTCCAATAAATAAGAACAACAACAGATGTACAGCTGTAAAGTGCATTCAGCGATGTAGAAGCAAAGGGTGTTTATTTGTGTGGGCCAGATATGGCTTGTAGCCCTCCTCTTCTATTAAACACACAAAAGCCCCCCCCCGATTAAAATATTGTAGTGAACATGACTTGCCCTATTATAAACAATGTGAAATAAATCAGATTGTGTAGAGAGTGTTGGGCAAGATTGAAGCAATTTTATTGTACAGTATTCCCAGCACCAGCGTGAGAGCTCCCCCACCCCTTCAGGCATGCGCCCGAGTGCCCATGCGCCTGCGCAAAAGAGTGGGCTGGTGCACAGGTGGGCTTGCAGGCACCCCTGCACATGTGTGAAGGGATGGGGGAGCGCTCACACCTGCATTGGCAGGCGGGCAGACACTCCCCCACTGCTTCGCGTATGCGCCCGAGTGTCCAAGCACCCGCGTGAAGGGGTGGGTCGGCGTGTGTGCATGCAGGCAACCCTGAGCATGCACAAAGGGGTGGGGGAGTGCTCACACCAGTGCTGGCGGGCAGGCGGGCACTTCCCCACCACTTTGCGCATGCACCCGAGAGTAAGTGCGCACCTGCGGGTAGGCCCCACCTTCCTCAGAGGCTCAGCCAGTCCGCGGTCCCAAAAAGGTTGAGGACCGCTGTTTTAAAAGATACTCATATTTCATGAAGGTTTATATGAGTGCGATTCCCCTGGCAAACAAGATGTACCTCCTTATTTAGTTTTAGTTTTTCCATCCACACCCCCCAAAAATGAAAGTGGACTTCTAATATTGACTACACTCAAATTTTAGTGGCATGTTTGTGTGATACAGGCAAAGCCCAATTCAGGGGGCAGGGAAATAGATTCACATATCTCCTGAGGCTGTCCACATCTGTTAAACCCGGTGACTGCTAGAGGAGTAAGTTTGATAGAACCCATTGGAATTAAACTCAAAGAGTAGACCTGTTTATGCTTACTCTCTAAATCTCAAGTGTAAAAATGCTCCTACAGTCTGATCCACTTGAAAGGAAATTACACTAAGTTTAGGGCTTGCTCCCAAATAAGCGAGCATAGGATTTTTACAGTTTGCCTCTGTGTACCAATCTCATTCTTCCCATTTGAAGGGAAGATGACCGTTTGTCTTTTCCTTCAAGCTGTCTGCCCATAAGCCTTAGAAAATGCAACAAATTGACCTGTAAGACTTTGGATGCAATCTTTCGACCACTTATTTTAGAACAGCTCCATTGACTGCTCTGAAATAAGTCACTTGAGATCTGCAGCTTTTGGCAGAGGGTGGAAAGTGGGTCAATCTTTCATCCTTGTGAAGCTTTGACTGATGTTTTCTGCAGCATGGCTCTTTCCCCAAAATTGTTTTTGAAAAAAAGGTTACTTGTCAGAACTACAACTCCATAAATCCACCATCCAGCTTGGACACTCCAGGATTCTAAGTCCAAAAAAGTAATTTTTGTTGTTGTTTAGTCATGTCCGACTCTTCATGACCCCATGGACCAGAGCACGCCAGGCCCTCTTGTCTTCCACTGCCTCCCAGAGTTGGGTCAGATAACAAACCAGTTCTTTAACATCTCACATATCTGGAAACCCTATTAGGGTCACCATAAGTTGGAAGCAACTCAATGGAACACAATGACAGCACTGAATGTTGCTAGTGCAGATGGTTGGTAGTTAATATAGATGGGAAAGGAGTGTACGGATGAAAAATGTTAGAAATTGCTTTGGCTGAGACACTGAACTGTTGTTTATAGCTGTCACATACAAGGTCAGAATAGCCTTGATGCTTTCTCCCCTCCAGTAGGAAGATGACTGAGATATTTCTTCAGTTAGTAATTTCTCAACTTGCCAATAGATGCAAACTGAGCCATAAGCATGATGGAATGAACACAAGAATTTATCCTCTTTGTCCTGAAGGAAAAATAATAACGTTGGAGAAAATGAAATGGACCAAATATCAACTCCATGGAAACTACTGGAAAACCACTTGTGGTCTGGCACTTGGTTCATTTAACCCACAATGGTAAACTCTGACAGGCAGCAATGGCTGTCCAACAGCTAAGGCTAGATTTGTTTCTAGTCCCTTCTGGAGATCCTAGGAATCCCCTTTTGGTCACCCATTCAATGACTAACCAGTCATGGGTTGACTGACCCTGCTTAGCTTCTCAAATCAGGAGGCACTAAATGTGGTCAGGGTGGTATGCTGGTGACAATCTGTAACTGAAGATTCTGGGGGTGGTAAAAAGTAGGATTGCTGCCTTGTCGTGGTGAAGGGGCTTGTGTAATTCAGAGAAGCTATGGCCTATGCCGTGCAGGGACACCCAAGTCAAACAGGTCCTAGTGGAGAGTTCTGACTAAACGCTATCCACCTGAAGGAGGAACTGGCAAGCCACTCCAGTATCTTTGCCAAGAAAACCCCATGAACAGAAACAAAAGGCTAAAAGTTATTAAGCTGGAAGATGAGCCCCTCAGGTCAAAAGGTGTCCCACATGCTACTGAGGAAGAGCGGAGGACAAGTACAAGTAGCTCCAGAGCTAATGAAGTGGTTGGGCCAAAGCCGAAAGGACGCTCATCTGTGGACGTGCCCGGAAGTGAAAGGAAAGTTCGATGCTGCAAAGAAAAATATTGCATAGGAACCTGGAATGTAAGATCTACGAACCCTGGGAAGCTGGATGTGGTCAAGCAGGAAATGGCAAGAATAAACATTGACATCCTGGGCGTCAGTGAACTAAAATGGACAGGAATGGGCGAAATCGATTCAGACGATTATCATTTACTATTGTGGGCAAGAATCCCATAGAAGGAATGGAGTGGCCCTCATAGTCAACAAATGAGTGGGGAAAGCTGTAATGGGATACAATCTCAAAAATGATCAAATGATTTCAGTACGAATCCAAGGCAGACCTTTCTACATCACAGTCATCCAAGTTTATGCACCAACCACTGATGCTGAAGAGGCTGAAACTGATGAATTCTATGAAGACTTACAACACCTTGTAGAACTGACACCAAATAAAGATGTTTTTCTCATTCTAGGGGATTGGAATGCTAAAGTAGGGAGTCAGGAGATAAAAGGAACAATATGTAGGTTTGGTCTTGGAGTTCAAAATGAAGCAGGACAAAGGCTAATAGAGTTTTGTTAAGAGAACAAGCTAGTCATCACAAATACTCTTTTCCAACAACACAAGAGGCAACTCTACACATGGACATCACCAGATGGGCAATACCGAAATCAGATTGATTATATTCTCTGCAGCCAAAAATGGAGAAGCTCTATACAATCAGCTCTGATCATCAGGTTCTTATAGCAAAACTCAAGCTTAAACTGAAGAAAGTAGGAAAAACCACTGAGCTAGTCGGGTATAATGTAAACCAAATCCCTTATGAATACACAGTGGAAGTGAAGAACAGATTTAAGGAACTAGATTTGGTGGACAGAGTGCCTGAAAAACTATGGATGGAGGCTCGTAACATTGTACAGGAAGCAGCAACAAAAACCATCCCAAAGAAAAGGAAATGCAAGAAAGCAAAGTGGCTGTCCAAGGAGTCCTTACAAATAACAGAGAAGAGAAGGGAAACAAAATGCAAGGGAGATAGGGAAAGTTACAGAAAATGGAATGCTGATTTCCAAAGAATAGCAAGGAGGGACAAGAGGGCCTTCTTAAATGAACAGTGCAAATAAATAGAGGAAAATAATAGAAAGGGGAAAACCAGAGATACGTAACTGGAGATAATAAAGGAACATTTTGCACAAAGACGGACATGAAAAAGGACAAAAATGGTAGGGACGTTACAGAATTGAGAAAGGAGTACGAAAAGGCTGTATATTGTCTCCCTGCTTATTTAACTTATATGCAGAATACATCATGCAAAAGGCAGGACTGGAGGAATCCCAAGCCAAAATTAAGATTTCTGGAAGAAATACCAACAACCTCAGATATGCAGATGATACCACGCTGATGGCAGAAAGTGAGGAGGAATTAGAGAACCTCTTAATGAGGGTGAAAGAGGAGAGCACAAAAATTGTCTGAAGCTCAACATTAAAAAAACTAAGATCCTGGCCACTGGTCCCATCACCTTCTGGCAAATAGAAGGGGAAGATATGGAGGCAGTGACAGATTTTATCTTCTTGGGATCCATGATCACTGCAGATGATGACAACAGCCATGAAATTAAAATATGCCTGCTTCTTGGGAGGAAAGTGATGACAAACTTAGAAAGGTTTCATCTTAAAAATCAGAGACTTCACCTTGCCAGCAAATGTCCATATAGTCAAAGCTATGGTTTTTCCAGTAGCTATGTATGGAAGTGAGAGCTGGACCATAAAGAAGGCTGCCCGCCGAAGAATTGATGCTTTTGAATTGTGGTGCTGGAGGAGGCTCTTGAGAGTCCCCTGGACTGCAAGGAGAACAAACCTATTCATTTTGAAGGAAATCAACCCTGAGTGCTCACTAGAAGGACAGATCCTGAAGCTGAGGCTCCAATCCTTTGGCCATCTCATGGTCAAAGAAGAGGTTGCCCTTTCTCATGGCACAGCATTGCTTCTCCACCAAAGCATGAGGTCCAGCAAGATGCCTATATTTATAAGCAGCCACCTGTTCCTGCAAAGCAACTGCCTGCACCCAAGGGTAAGCATTCATGCATTTCAGTCAACATGATGTAATGCTCGGATTGATGCAGTGCCGTATATCAAATCTCAGAAAGTGTAACGTCAGCTGAAAACAGGGAAAACATTGTCTTGTTTCAAAAGGACGTCTTGCCTTCCAAACAGCTTGCTCCCTCTCTCCCTTGTTCTCTTGCTTGTACTCTCCCTCCCTCATTTTGGTACTTAAGAGGTGATTCATAGACTATGGATCTTGGCATGCTCTAGAGATGTCACAAAACCATCTTCCCTTTTCTGTTAACTGCAAGACTGCCTGCTGTCCAGTCTCAAGGGAACCATTGGGAAAGAGCTTGCTGTGAACTGTTGCTATGAACTCTGAACTTCTCACCAATTTTCTCTTTTAATAGAAACATTTACCACCAGCTGGAGGAATGTTAGTCCTCCTAATCTCTGAGAGGAATGGAACCAGAGCAAACCAGCCTTCTCTTTCCCTTACAACACTCACCTCTGGACTGCCACCCCACTCTTTTTTCTCATCCTCTACGGCGGTTTAGATTATAAACTTCTAGAACACAGTGATCTCTGTTTTTCTCTGATTGTCTGATCATATTATTCTAAAGCAACGGGTGTGATGGATGATGACAAACCTTGCGATGCCCCTCCAAGGTAAGTCAGCATTATTACAACTGATGACAGGAATATTTGTCAGTTTTGCTTTCTCTGCTTACAGAGTTTGTTGTGTGTGTGTTGTTTTTTTACCTCAGGTTCTTCAAATCCCAAATACAAAGGAATCGGTAAACCATGGTAACTCCTGAAAGAAACTGAAATGAAGCTGTCCCCTGTCTGTATTGGCTAATTTCAACAGGCACGGCTATTTCCACACGGCAAAGTAACAGCTTGACATATAGGTATTAAATAGTCTCTGAGGAAAACAAAATGGTAACCCTAATTCAGCACCACTACTATAGCTGAATGCACAGGAATATAAAGGCAGCCATTTGCAGAGTTGAGTTCTTCTGAGAAACAGTGTGGTGTAGTGGACAGAGTGCTGGACTCAGTAAGACTCAGGAGAACTGTGTTCAAATTCCCACTTCATCATGGAAACACACTGGGAAGCTGATATTGGCAAACCAAACCATGCCTTGAATAATCCTGTTACAAACTGGGATAGGATTTCAGAATCACCTTCGTGCTCATAATGACAAGGACAAGAAGGAACAACGTCTGAATTAATCTGAGAAAGTTGGTTTCTTCCCCCTTCAGATGTTTTAATCTCAAATCCTTTCCCATCACAAATTTGAAAGAAATCTACAAATCTTGATAAATTCTAACACTTAAAAATGTTCTAAAACAACATTCTTTCCTATCCCTAGTTTGGTATCGAGTCCACTTCCAACTCAGAATGACTACTAAAATGTGTGTCTAATACCCCCTTCTCAAAAAAAGCGCAATTTCTGATCCACAGAAATGAAGAAAACCCCAAATCCATAGGTGGCTATTACTTTTATTGGGATCAAATTTGCATTCGTTCAGTTTCACAAGAACATTTCCTCGAACTAGATGGTAAAATCAAAATCTGGAAAAGGAGCAAAAACAGGGAAGTCCAATTATTTGGCTCTGGAGAGTCTCATAGATTCTTTTAGACAGGGCGAACAATGTCCGTGGTCGTAGGGTTGTATGTGTGACCCCAGCCTCCACTGCATACAAGAGCTGGAAACACTGTTAAATAAGAAAGTGTACAGGTGGGCTTTGCCAGTTTTGGTTATTTTTCTTTTTTTGTTTGTTTGTTTGTTTGTATTTTGAATGGTGGGGATCTTGAGGAAAAAAATGGAAATACGCCTGTTGAGCAAAAGGAAATAAGGATTTTTCCCCCTCCATGGAGGGGCTCTTGCGTGATCTTGGGGCCACAAAAATGCTCTGGTGAGGCTGCATGTTGCCCACCTCTGCTTTAGAGACTTTAGCAAAAGTGTGGTGAAACCACAGTCCTTATGTATAGCAAAGCTAGAGATTAAATTTTAATTGCAGAAGTAGGATTCAATTTCTGGAGATATTAATGACCAGGAGGTTGATCAGAAAGAATATATAGTGGTGAAATAATAAATAATGATAGGAGAAGTATAATAAAAAGTAAGTGCGCTACTTATAATATTTCTAAGTAATGACTAGAGTTGTAACTCTGCCTTATTCATTGTCTGATGCTCGTCCTCAGGACTTGTAATTAAGGGAACAGCTTCCTTCCTTCTCTTCCACTGGGGACCAGTCGGGGCTGTTGCCCACTGTGGCTGTTGGGGAAAAGGCACCAGACCCAATGGGAACTGGAGCCAGGGATGACAGATATAGCGCAAGACAAAAGCATATGTTTGCAAACACAAACACACCAAGGTTCAAAGGGTACATCACCCCCACTCCCTTGGCACGTTCTAAGGCAGCAAGTTTACCTAACCCAGAGTGAGACAGAGTCGACTTCCAGTCCACGTTCAACACCAGGCAGTCAGAGCTCCGATCCAAGGAGCATCAAAGAGCAGAATCAGAGATGAGTGACCACCATAAATTGTGTACATACCAATCTGACCAGGCTAAGAAGGAGCAAGCGGGAGCGGATCTGCAAGCATGGAAACCTACAGCCAGGAGTTCAGATTTGATGGGATGGGAAGAGGGTTCCCCACAACTGGAAATGCTCCTTTTTTGTTGCTGCTTCCCTTTTTGTGCACACCAGCATGTAATGAAGCTGGGAGATCACCAGGAGGTGCTAGCCTGAACTTGAGGACAGCTAATAGCCCATGGAGATGGGTTTCTTTCTTTCTTTCTTTCTTTCTTTCTTTCTTTCTTTCTTTCTTTCTTTCTTTCTTTCTTTCTTTCTTTCTTTCTTTCTTTCTTTCTTTCTTTCAGGCTAAGCTCTGCTAAATCCCAGTACAAGAACAAAAAAGGCTGAAGAGTTCCAGCAGTGACACTCCACTCCCTAGTCTCATGATGGACTCAAGTACAAGACCTATCAGTTCTCTCCCCAGTCTCCTCCAGTGTAGCCCCCAGAACCTAGTGCCCTGTGTCGCCTGATAGACCAGCCTCTACTGCTGTGAAGTGTGGATGATCAGTGTGAACTAGATGCCTCCATGCTGCTGGGATGGCCCCCAGAACCAAGGAGTTACAGTTGAAAGCAATGAAATTAAAACCAAGCTCTGTTCGTATTAATATCTGGTTACCAAGGGTGTGGATTGCATTATTCTACTCCCTCAGCTCTGAAAACATAATATCAGTTAGGTCTTCATGATTAGGCATAGCCAAACTACTTACCCAGAAGCATTTTCTCCCCTCTGCTGGAGGACAGAGTGAAGAACTTCTACGCAAATGGAGTGCTGGCCCGGCTGGATATATAAACTCTGATATATTTCCATGACGTCATTATGGAATCCTTCCATAGCTTTGATAATTTGGATCAGGAATGGCTGAGTGCACAGGTCAATACAAAGGCAGAAATAAAATGAAGAATGGCTCAGCGTTGGCACCAACATCAGCCTCTGATGAGAATGCCCTAACAGGAATAAAATGTTGGGAGAGGATAGGAAGCACAATTTCCGCCACCCACCCACAAAATACAAAATGAAAGCAAATCAATGTAATAGAGATTATAGATCTCCAGGCAGTACATTTCATGGGCACAACTCAGTTTTTGCACAATGTTCTACCAGAACCACGTATATCATGAATGTCTGTGGGATAGAAATATGAAATAATGGGGCCATCAGGGTAGCCAGGTAAACAGCATCTTGTTTCCCTAATATTTCAGGGCCAAGATGCTATAGTGGAGGATGGGTCCTTGTAATGCCACAAAGACAGGGCCCTTGTGAAATCACACAGGCAGGAAATGCAAGGTTGGAAGGGGGTTTCTTGGCCATCTGATTGTGGAAATGATCATGAAGGAAATCATGTAAATGGCTTAAAACCAGGGGAAACCTAATTAGTCAGATAATATCGCAACCAAGACTCAAGGAAAACAGCCACACACCATCATTTTTCGGCAGTTGGGCAGTTATGAATAGATCAAACAGCAAACTGGCTA
Organism: Pogona vitticeps; assembly: GCF_051106095.1. Lineage (NCBI taxonomy): Eukaryota > Metazoa > Chordata > Lepidosauria > Squamata > Agamidae > Pogona > Pogona vitticeps. The sequence continues at coordinate 9,852,920 of NC_135786.1, read as the reverse complement.
ACATGACTGCTTTGAGCAGCAGACTTCCAGAGACTCAGGGAGGGAAAGAGACAAAGAATAGAGAGGTGGAGCTCTCTCTGAATTCAGAGGCAAGGAAAGAATGATTGGTTAGCGCTGGATAGATTGACAGCCACTCCAGCCCAGAAAGGTCTCTCCCAGCCAAGCCTACTAAAGGCAGCATGCAAGTTGTAAAAACTCCAACAACAACATGGAGGAGGGCTCACCAATAGCCCACAGAGAGGGTTTCTCTCTCTCTCTCTTTCTTTCAGGCCAAGCTCTGCTGAATCCCAGGACAAGAACAAAAAAGGCTGAAGAGTTCCAGCAGTGACATTCCACTCCCTAGTCTCATGATGGACTCAAATACAAGACCTATCTGTTCTCTCCCCAGTCTCCTCCTACACTACCAGCTTGTTGAGAGAGGACAACACACATCACAACCTCTTCATGCTGAACCAGCTGGGCCCGACACCAGCTGGGAAAGGTATAGATGGTTGCCTAGGATTTGAAGCCAGTTTATGCACAGAAATCAAAGTTTCTCATCCTCTCGTGTCCCTTGCCACAAGATTTGTCTCCCTGCCTGGAGACCAAAGCAAGCATAGCAATTCCCTAAGACTTTGGCTGCTGCTATTCTGACATGTGGCAAACCTAGGAGCCATCAGTGGGAAGGTCTGCTAGCTTAATGGCCTTAGAGGTTGACCTTAATGGCTAAGGCTGGCCTGCTTGGAAGATCTAGGGCCAGTTTCCAGTATCATGGACCTGCTATGGGTCACGTTAGCCCATCATTCCAAGAAGAAGGAGGAGGAGGATGTATGTATGCATGTATGTATGTATGTATGTATGCATGTATCTAATATTTTTTGCAAAAAGTTGCATTTCTAAAAGCCTCAAAATATTTTAGTTTTGAAAAACACAGCTTTTTTTTTAAAAAAAACATGTTTTGTTTGTTTTTTAAAACTTGAAGTCTCCTCCTGCCCCTAATTATTAGGGGGAGGATTTCTATGACATTTCAAATTTTTTTCCTGCACCTTACATTTGAACCCATAAGCAAGTTTAAACCAGTTTATGAGCAACCTTTCTCACCAGGTTACTCATAAATATGTTCAAATTTACCCATAAATTCAAATGTAGGTTATAGGAGGGGGGGGAGAATGACATGTCATAGAAGTCCTCCCCTTAATTATTATAATATATATATATTATATTTATTAAAGGGCATTACATTTATTAAAGGGTTATTCAAATTGATTAAGGGATCTGTGGATCACCTCAAGGAACCAGAAGCCAAAGGATTCCTACATTAAGTAGAGGCAGCCTTTCAAAAAACATGGGTCAAAGTCATTTTGGGTTTCAGAGCTAAGAACCAGTTCTTTGAATTCTTTGATTCTATTGTATCTCAACCCTTGAGTCCCTCAGGCATGACCCCTTTGTGCACTCAATGTTATCTGTTTACCTCCATGATGTTGACTGGTCTTTTTCTAATGTGGATTTCAAAATAGGTGAGAAGCAATGTTGAGCACTCTTCAATAATGTAAGAGGCTCCTTCAGTTCTTCTCCAAAATGTCAGTCTAACGAGTTTTGGCAGCAGCTCTAATGAACCACTGTCAAGCACTTAGCCCATTCACTGGTCTCAGTGCAGACTGCGAAACATCATTTCTATTTTATTTTATTTGGATTCCTATTTTATTTTCCCCTTAGGGCTCAAGGTATTTGAGTCCACATCTTATAACACTGCCTGTCTCTTACATTCTGGGGCAGTCAACTGCTGGTAGAGTTCCTAGTTTTCATGGAAAACTGACCTCTATACTTGGGTTGATTACAGGCTTGGTAACCCAACAAACCAGCAAAGAAGACATGGGAGAATGAGAGTCTTAAAGGATTAGGCAAATTCATGGAGTTTGGGGCCACCATCAACCATAAGTCACATGCGCATAACCTCCAGTATTGGAGCAGTATGCCTAGGTATAGCGATGGCTGGCAGATGTGAGATCCAGGGTGTGGTTGCACTCATGTTCTGCTTCCCATAGATACCTGTTTGGCCACAGTGTGAACTAGAGAGACAAGAGAGAATTTTGATCTGACCCAACATGGCTTTTCTTACGTCTTGTGTTATTCAAATGTTATGCAGATAGATCTAGGTATCCCACTTCCAGTGAGAGGATTCTCACAAACTGCCAGGAGGCAGCAAGGTCAACACAGCAAGGTCAAGTCCTACCAGGTAGTATCAAGGAGTATTCAAAGCCAACGACAATGATCTAAAATCAGTGATCCACTGAGACAAAACAAGGGTTCAACAGAGAGAAGGAGACACACAAAAATCAAGTCAAACAGTCACTCAGAGCAAGACCAGAAACATATATCCAGAAGCAAGTTTGGCTGTTGCAGGTCCACAGAGTCAAGATGCCTTGATCTTGGCAGTGACTTTAGGTGAGCCAGAAGCTTATGTGCTGCTGCCACCACCAGGTACCTCACCTAAGGAGCCTTTCCTTAGAGACTGCCACTCCATATAACAGTTCATGTTCCACCAAGCCTTCATTCTTCTCCCCTCTTGTGGGCTGGGAAGAGTCCAAGACTGTCATTCAACACACGGCCTGAGCATCCTACCGAAGCTTATCATCTTTATTCTGAAGGGCCTGTCATCTGTGGAGATCACATGATGTTCATCAGAAAACTTAACCACATCCTCCACCGGATGATTCCTCCAATGAGAGCAATAGCAACAAGCTCCATGTGCCTTCTCACATTTTGTCATAGCTGGACTTCAAGTAACTGCTACATATATAATGAGACAAAGTCCCCACTCCACAACACAATGGTGAGTCACAAGTCCCCTTGTGGGCCACTTTCCCTGCTGAAATTCAGAAGGATTGAGGCACTCTGAGGTGCTTCCCTCAACTTGTGGCTGTGTGGAAAACATTGTTTAATGCTACAACCAAGACCACAAGGGTTACAGCATCCTGGAACGTCATGCTTCCAGGTGGCTCCAGAGAGCACAATTCTCCACAGAGCACAGAACCACTGTGAGACTTGTCTTGGCATCAAATGGGGTAGGTATTTTTTTAAAATGATGCAGAGTTCTCTCTGTGTGTCTGTTATGTGCCATCAAGACAGACCCAACGTATAGTGACCCTAACAAGGCTTTCAAGGTAAGTGAGACAGTTAAGGAGCAGTTTTATCATTATTAGTCCCAACCATTCCAGTTGGCTTTCCATGGCCAAGCTGGGATTCAAACCCAGGTCTTCTGAATCCTAGTTTGCCACACTATTCACAGGGACCACAACCATGGCTAAGGTAATGCTTGCACTCAGCCTTCCACCTCTTCAGGGCCCTCAGTACCTTTAATCTAACAGAAGAACAGGGGTGGGCAATGTGCAGCTAGACTCCGTAAGTGCTGGCAGTCTGTAAATTGGTCTCGCAGGATTGCAAATAGTTCTATCAGCATGAAAAACTCTCTCTCTCTCTTTCTCTCTCTCACGCACACACACTTCTTTTTGTGAAGTACAGGCAATGAAGACTGGGAAGGGGTGGCAGCGAGAGAAGCCAATGACTGCAGCGGACTGCCAATAAAATGTATGAAGGCAATTTCTGCGTTTAAGGCATTTCCTCGTAGAGGCCACTTCCGCGCATTGGTTTCTTGTCACAGTCCATAGTGAGGATGACAAATCTGACTAATTCATGTTCCCCCAGTCAAACGACTTGTCAGTGCTCTCATAATAATATATAAGCCACCGTCTTGACATCAATCAGCATCTCCCGGCTTCTTTCTCAATCTTTCCCTTTGCAAAGGGGGAAATGCAGCTGAAGCCATGTATCTCACATCTGAGGCTTCTGAAAACGGGCTCATACATGGGAAGATAGACTGGGGTGTGGGGGGGGGAAGACACACATAAATGACCATGGTAGAGAAGAAGAGATCTGTGATGGTAGAGCCATCACAGAAAGGGGTTTCTGCAGCTTCAGATCAATTATATATGCCACGCTGGTTATTTTCATGCAACGACAGAGATGCAATGCTCAATCAAGGCTGGTCTGCTTTTGAACAGAAGACAATAAGTGAGAGGAACAATCCTCACTGGAATTGACATGCATTGTGAATCTAAGAGCTATATAAAAATTCTTTTTGTGTTGCGGGGCGAACAGAATTCACCGCATGGTGATGGAGAATACATGTTTCATGTCTGCCTCAATATCCAGACGTGCCCTGCTGGATAGCTCAGGGGTTTAGGCATCTGGCTAGAGGTTGGGAATTTGATTCCCCAATGCACCTACTTGACAGGGCCTTGATGATCTTCAGAGTCCATTCCAGATCTGCAATTCTAAGGTTATATTACAAGTTATAAACATCAAGGAGGAACAATGGCAACCAGCCCCCTCAAAGGTGCATGGAATTATTGCAACAGTCACCTATGTGGGAAGTTGCCAGCAACACAATGTACCTGTTGCCGAGTACAAAATCTTCAGTGTGGAATTGTGCTAAGCTTCTTATTCTCATCCCGACATTTGTCAAAAGTTCATTAGCCATTATGCGATTTTTAATCTCAAAGATGATAGCTGGACAAGGAGTGCATTTTTTTTGGCTTGCTGAGGTTTCAGCCGTTTGTATAAAATATCTCTGTGAAAAGATGATCCCCTTTCCCATTGCGAAGCAAAGGAGATGTGCACAGCAAGCACAAAAGGATGGGCTGGCTGGTCAAAAAGTTGCAAAGAACCCATCTGACACTACAAATTGTTACACGTCCATGAATGAAGGCATGAAGAATGATAGTTTTCTGCAATTGCAACATTTGCAGACCATTCATCTTACCAAGCAACAAGAACTCTTACCTTCAGCAAATATTTGGTTGTCTTAAGAGTCAAGGAAAATTTACCTCCCCCTCTGAAACATGTTCCCTGAATGGTTTTCCTAGAGGGTACAAATCCAGGATAGGGCTATCATATGGATGGTCCAGCCATCCCAAATGTCCTTTTCTATCATAGTTAAGCACACATTCAACATAAGTAAAAAGCCCTCTTACAAACTGTTGTGGTCATTTTAAAAATATATGTTAAAAATATATGTGGTCATTTTAAAAATATATATTTTTAAAATGACCACAACAGTTTGTAAGAGGGCTTTTTACTTATGTTGAATGTGTGCTTAACTATGATAGAAAAGGACATTTGGGATGGCTGGACCATCCATATGATAGCCCTATCCTGGATTTGTACCCTCTAGGAAAATATATATTTCTAGGGAAATATATATTTCCCTAGAAGACTTTCCAAAGAAGGACTTTCCAATGATTTTTTAAAAAAATATTAATTGGGGGAGTTAAGTTGCTGGGGGGCGAGATGGTTGGACAGCATCATCGAAGTGACCAACATGAATTTTACCCGACTCCAGGAGGCAGTGGAAGACAGGAGGGCCTGGCGTGCTCTGGTCCATGGGGTCACGAAGAGTCGGACACAACTTAACGACTAAACAACAACAACAACAACAACAAAAGATGTTGGGGGGCAGGTGTAGGGCAGATACATTTGAGTCCTTAGGGGCCAGCTGTGGCCCAATGACTGCACTATAGACACATGCTATTGGAACAACCCTGCATTTAATATATTTTACAAAAACACTCAAAGCAATTTTTTCCCCAAAATGCTGATATAAACATTTTTGGCATTGCCCAGGTGTCAATGCACCAATGATGGCTTCATTGCCAGAATGATAACTGAACCTTGTCTGTGCATGCCTTCTACGAACAGGATCTGTATTGCACCAAATGCATTTTTTGCAGTCAAGTTGTCCTTGCATGAGTTGGCAAAACTTTCTGCTACTGTGTTTTACAGCCCGCCTGATCGGAGAGAGATGAAAAATGCGGCTGCATCCAGTAATAATTCCATTAATTATGAATAAAGCATTTACAAATGACATCCTTATTTAAAAACGGTGATGAACTCATTTGGTTTTAATGCAAAAGGCAATATGTAATTTGCAATCCTGGCAAAAGCATTGCTCGGAGAATGGGAACAAGGCGGTTTATGGGTATTGCGCCATTAAGGAAAGAATATATCACCGGATGGTGATGGGAGAGAAAAAAAATCAGTGGCAGCAACAGAAGACAAGACTAGTAGCTAGGTGCAGGATGGAGGCAAATTACTGAATGATGCTGAAGGATGTCAGAAGATGATCTTAAAGATGGGGTTGTTTCCAATAACACACTATTCTGGGTCCATCGTCTCCCAGTGGTCTGTTTTCATATGCACCTTGTCACCAAATGGGTTGCCCTGCATGGAAACAAACCAGCAAAGCCCTGCAGTTTCCATTCATTTCAATAGCATTTTCATCAGATTGCCAAGAAAGCACCATTGATGGGAAGGAAGAGAGATGGGAACATTTTTCCACTTTCTCCTGCATATGGATTTTTGGAACATCCCACTTTCTTGTTCCAGATAGAGAATACACAGCATATTGACTTTGGAGGAGAATTCCCAACTCCACTTGCTATCTGCTGCCATGCAGGTGCTAAAAATGACAAACCATTCAGAAAAAAGGTGGCAGCCAAAGTTCACCTCTCCAAGGATGAGAAATGTGGAGGGATTGCAACCCAGCTTTGAGGAGTCAAGCAGTTACATCCCTAGGTCTTGCTAGGGTTCACTTTTTAGTAGTATGAACCTTACAGCTTCTTCTAGGTCTTCTAGAAGTGCAGTGTCAAGATCAAGGGAAGTCACAGTATCACCCTGCTTTGGTCAGCTCTCACCTTGGAACACTGTGCCCAGTTCTGGACATCATAGTTTAAGAAATGTATAAGCAAGCTAGACAATGTTCAGAGAGATGACCAGGATGTTAAAATGTCTGGAAACCAAGTCCTGTGCAGAATAATGGAAGGAGCTGGATAGACTTTGTCAGGAGAAAGGAAGACTGTGAAGTAGAGATGGGAATGAATTTCAAAAAATGAATCACCAAATTCATTCAGAAATCACTAATTTGTTGATTTGCATTCGTATGAATCGATGCCCCTGACAAATATAAATCAGTGGATTTTTAGTGATTTTTGATTCTGAGAAGCTTCCCATGACTCTACAATCCCTCTCAGTTTGGTGAAGATTGGGTTCCCCCAAGCCAGCTGCTAAAAGGTACTTTCCAGAGGGAGATCCACTTTGTGGTGTATAACTTGGATGTCTGAAACCCAATTTTCACCAGTCGTGGAGGGATCGTAGAGGAGAGTCAGTCAAAGCTTCCCTGTGATTTTGGCTTCTCTAAGTGCCTGGGAGGAACTTTCCTGGGGTTGGGCTCCTTGTGGGTGTATAATTTGACATCCAAAACCTAAACTTAACAAATCTTGCCATACTTGTACAGGAGAGTCAGGGAAACCTAGCCTGTGAATTTGGTGTCTCTAGGTGCTTGGGGGGGGGGGGGTTTATAAAGTTTTAAAGCAAAAACAAATCAACAAATTGATTTGATTGATTTGTCAGACCCCCCCCCCATAAATTCATGATTTGTTGACCTTGGCGAATCACAAATAAAAATTTAACACATTTTTTCTGATTCGTGTCCATCTCTAATGAGAAGTGGTACAATAGCCAGTTTCAAATATCTGTATAGCTAATGTGTGCATAATGGACAACACTTCTTTTCAGCTGCTCCAGTATGCCATTCTAGTCATTTCCAAATGTCGAGGCACTGTTGGCTGTTGATGTGCACTCTTCCCGTTTTGCACAATCACTAGGAAGGTGTCAGAGAACACAGAGAAATCATTTTAAAATCTTCTGGCTGTTTGCATTTTTAAAAAGGAAAATAAATACTGTATCATATTCATATTGACTATAACAGAGTTTGGGTGTCCAGAAATTCTGAATTTTTGACATTCTGAATCTGAAGGGCTGCGATTCCGAATTCTGATTCCCAATTCTGAATCTAAATTTTGGTGCTTGTGTACATCCCTAGATATAAAGTAATTCAAACAATAAAAAACAAAACAAAATCACAGTTTCCACCTGAGTGGAAATTGCTCATTGGAGACATATTAGCCTGATTTTCTGCTGAGATTGTTCACCTTGTAATTTCTACTAATTGTTACTAATTTGCAGATCATTCCCAATAAATTGAGGGTAAGCACTACAATATTCTCAGGGCAGTCATTGGAGATGTTTAGCAGGGCAACCAAGAAATATTAGCTGATCGGCTGGATATCTAGAACTGGAAATGTTCTGCTTTTAAAATTGATTCGGTTCTAAACACCCAGTACTTCTCAAAGAATCTAAAGCCTTTGTCCAAAGCAATGAACCAATAACATACAGCATTGTGCTGACTTTTTTCCGGTTCTTTTAAAAAAAATCATCTTGTTAGAAGAGTAATTGCTTTGGAAAAGAAAAATCAAAGACGATGCAAACATTAAGATGGGAAATTTAAGAATTCTTGCCCTTTCTTTAGTTCCGATGTGGCTGAAGAATGTGAATTAGATTCCTATTTCATTCTAGAGTTATTTCTCTGGTGGCCTGCAACCTCCTTGAACTTCCTGTATTTCTATGCAAAATCAAGCCAGAACTAGAGCAGACCCATTTGTATAGCATTTTAGGATAACCCTTGTGGAAGAAAAGAAAGGAAAACAAACAACAAATGAAAAAAAACTCATTTTCTGACAAGCAATGTGTATATGTGAATACAAAAGCATCATTTCCAGCACAATCCAGTGGAATATTTTTGCTGTGCTCTGATCACATACATAGTCTTCGAGGTTTCAAAGAAGGCAAGGTTGTCTCTTCCACTGACAGGCAAACTTACCAGTTAAAAAGAGTTCAGTTCATCCAGACAGGCTTGGGGTAAGGATTTGGGCAATGTGGATAAGAGATGGGCATGAACCGACAACAAATCTGAAAAACCGACAGATCAAGCTGGTTTGTGGTTTGTTTCACAAACCAGTTTGAGGATCCTGTTTAGCTGAAACAAAATTAAGCACCAGACCTTGCCCTCCCCCCTTGGCACTTGGTTTTGTTTGGGAAAAGGAGATGCCCACCTGCCCCAGCGTCATCTCCCTACCTGGTGCCACGGCCACCGCCTCCTCCACAGCCACTGCTGCCATCCTCAGAATTCATTTTTCTGGGAGCTCGTGGTGGTTCATGGTGAACCAGCCTGATTTGTAGTTTGTCTGGTCTGCGCCCATTTCTGCTGATGAATTGTCCTTACTGACATCACCACAACACCAAGGTCTTCCTACCTGTCAGTAGTGAGCTGCTGCTAACTTAGACAATATCAAGTTAGGCTTTGATTTGTTTTTGCAGTTGCAAATTTGGCTTTGGAAACACTCTCTCTCTCTCTCTCTCTCTCTCTCTCTCTCTCTCTCTCTGTGTGTGTGTGTGTGTGTGTGTGTGTGTGTGTGAGAGAGAGAGAGAGAGAGAGAGAATGATAACGTGCTCCTTGAAAATTGTATCTGAATCATCATATATTAGAAGCAACTTGTCAGCACATAACAAGAAAATATGCATTACTTCACTATTACACACTTATGGTTTTGAGATCTGTGGCAGACCATTCACATACACAAGTTGCTACTAGAAATAGGACATGCCTGTGAGAACACGGCAGAAGTGTCAACTGGAATAACCCGGTTATGAGAAATCCAGCAAGCAACACACATATTATCCAGATCCAACACAGCAAAGCATTCTCTGTTTCGAGCGTGCGTGTCTGTGTGTTTTCTGTTGTCCCCAGACATGCTGTAGTCCAGGTTAACTTACCTATTGTCATCTATTAGGCTTCAATCCTTTCCCTGCTCCTCATTATTTTTTGAAGATTTCCCTGCACAGCTTCACTTGATGCTGAACACGGAAACATAATGCCCATTGATGTGTTTTTATTAATCGGCAGATGCAGCGAGAATATTATTTCACAGCAATTGTTTCCCATTCTGCTGAAAGGCAGTTTGCACATAGATGCTTTTCTCCACTTCAAAGCTGAGAAGCGGCCGGCTCTTGTGCAATTTTGAGGTTCTCTTTTGCATGAAAATGTCGTTGAGAGGCAAATTATCCCTGTAAATGGGGAGCACCCTTGCTTTGCAGTCCCCACCAACAGAGAATTTATCTACCAAGGTGTGTTTTTTAAAGCCAACTTGCATAAGCACCTGTATGGTGAATATTTCATAGGGGCTATAAGAATTCTATTTCTTCCCACCATCCAAAGTGAAGCATAAAATGTCCATTTGAAAAGTGGAGTTATAACCATTTAGATTTTAATCTTGCTCCCCAAACACCCAGTTTACTGTCTGACAAACTGAATTTTCTTGGACGCATGTTAAGGAAGGAAAAGCTGGTGAGAGAGGAGAAAGAGAGAGCCGGCAGAGTTGGAAAAGGAAAAACTTTATTGGTATAGATTGGAAGTCAGGTTGCTTCACAGAAATAATATGGGAAGAGAGGCTTTGAACATGACATCATTTATTAGGCATTTAGTGCTTCTGGAGAAAGTTCAGATGTTAAATGGCTTGACACAGCATAACTGACTTACATCACTTGAAGAGCATCATCATTCCAGACAGTCAGATGATCAACAGTTCTCTCCAGCCTCAGCAAAATTTAGGAGCACTTAGCAGTTGCTCGGAGGTCTTAGTGAACCATTTAATTCATGTTTTGGGTTCTGAAAACAGTGCACGGCCTTTTTGGATATATATACGTTCCCCACAGCACCCTTATTGTTGTATTATGGAAATCAACTGAACTACGAAGCCAGGAAAAAAAAATCACAAACTGGTGCCCTGGCATTAGTGGGGAAAACAGCAGGTAGGCCCCTCCCCCATTGGGCATGAACTGCAAATCGAACCAGTTCATAGTTTGCTTTTCACATTGGTTCATGGCAGTTTGTGGATCAGGCTTCATGGTGAACCATGAACCATCATGAGCCACTATTTTTCAGGTTTCTGGCCATCTCTCATCAAGCCTTCTTTGACTGTAATACATATTTATTTGGAAAATTGGTAAACCGCACTAGTGTTCTATGGTCAAAAGCGCAGGGCCTAAGCACCTAATGTGGTGCTGGAGGAGAGCTTTGCACATACCCTGGACTGCAAGAGAGACAAATAAGTGTGTCCTAGATCAAATCATGTCTGAACTATCTCTGGAGGCAAAAATTATGAAACTCAGGCTGTCCTACTTTGAGAACATCGTAAGAAGACAGGATTCTTTGGAAAAGACAATAACGCTGGGAAAGGTGGAAGGCAGCATGAAAAGAGGAAGACCCAATACGAGATAGATTGATTCCCTTAAGAGGCTGGCATTTACAAGAGCTGAGTAGGGCTGTTGAGGACAGGACATTTTGGAGATTGCTCATTCATGGCATAAGTTGAGGGCAACATGATGGCACATAACAACAACAACAATCTAGGGCCCTATTGACCTGTCTAGTAATCTGACACTGGTCAAAATGCAAGAAAAATAACATATAGGGCAAAACACAGATATTCTTGGCCTCTCCCCATCTTTTTCCAGAGAGGAGCTCATAGGACATCAATGGCTTCTGAACCATTCTTTGAGAACATTGTTTGAGAATGTTAGACTTCCCTTAAAGAGCAGAGAACACAAGAATTGTTCCTATCTATTATGCTGCCTATCTAAGTTGGGACATTGTGGTTAGTTACTGTAGAAAATATGTCCAAAACAAAATTAAGAAGAAATGTGGCTACGTATTCTTCCACAGGCTGACAAAATGGGGAACTTCTAAAGAAGCTAAAAAGATGAGCTGGATCTTTCAAAGTGGAAGGAAGGAACTCTGAGGTCGTCCCCCCCCCCGTCCATATCTAACATGTCAGTGATTAGGGTCCACTTCAAAAGTAAATTTGGAGGTTTGCCATTCAGCGAATTATTTGAGGAATGCTGAGGAAAGCCCAATTATGCTTCAAAGCCTGTGAAAATTCTCAAAGGAAATCTCAAGCTGCATCACTCTGGGATGCAATGAGATACCTAGTATTGGAGATTTATTTGCAACCTCACAAGCTGCTTGTAGTTTGAATGATTGGGAGGGAGTTTTCTGGGGCTGAGATGATTGTCTGTTTATCCACCACAAACCAATCGCCCCTTCCAGCCTTTGAACTCAAAGAGGGCCCCGCCTCTCTGCTGACAGTTCTTTCCCTCTCTTTAGTCTGTTGGAGCTACACAGAAATCCTCCCCTTTATTTAGAGATGGGCCCAAACTGAACAAGCCACAAACTGGGTTGTTTTTTCAAAAATTCAGCATGGTTTGTGGTTCGTTGTCCGTGGATGCGGACAAATCCCATACCAGCACGAACCACCACTGTGCCGGTTCGTGACCATCTCTAGTTCTGGTTAATACAAAGCCTCCAATTGTATCACCCCCTTCCTAAACAGTTATGTTATGACTACACAGGCAACAGAACAAATCAGAGATTCCCAGTAGCAAATGATTCTGCAGGGAACCTCGTGTGGCTACATGGGAAACTAATGAAGCCAGTTTGGAGGAAGGACAGCGAGTTCTTACCTTACTATATAAAGGAGAAAAGATCTTGCATGTGGCAACAGTATAACGATCAGCCCATCCCTGGGGGGGGGGGGACACGGAAAAGAAGACTGCTTCAACAGCTTGTGAAAGCTTTTGTGTGGTGTGCCCCAAGAGAAATTGGCTCAGGATTAAATGAGATGCTAAACTACTAAATTCTGAACCAACGCTCTTCCGATCTATGAAATGTCTCAGCAGTGGATGCAGTAAACAGGAAATGCATTTCTTAATGTCCCTGGATTTTCAACACGTCAGAAAATTAATGCGCAGGCCAAAGGAAAGGGTTAATTGGCATTGAATGCCATGTTGAGATTTAGCGTTGCAGAAGTGTAGGTGTGCGCGCAGTTCTTTGACTTCCATTGGAAGGGTCTGTACCAGCGTGGTGGAACAGCCTGCTGTAAGCCATGAATTATGCAAGAAGTGAAAAAAAAAAGAAAGGGGAAAAAGAAACTCCAGTCCTCTGCACAGAGGGAATATACACGGAGTGCAAAGCAATCACAACTTTGGTGTTCTGGGATATTTGCTTTGCCGTACTATGCAATGCTACACAATATTCAAACGTTATGCCGCTCTGTCGCTGGCAGTTAAACCTCTCTAATCCCGCGCAGGGCTGTAAAAATTCTTTCCAAATATACAGCCCACTGACAAAAGGGAAACCTGGAAATTATCATATTCATCGCTCTTTAAAGAACAAGAAAATCACTACCGCTTTTCCCCCTCGGTTTCTAGAGAGCTGCAGAGAGACCCTAAGGACTGTATTATCAAACAGCCTGGAGTTTTCTTTCTTGCTTATCCTCTGTTTCCCTCACACACATACACAGATCCCTTCCCCTCTCATCTGACTTAGGCTGCAACTACCTTGTCAAATACTGCAGGATTTGCTTCAGTTATCAAACAGACAAATTCAGTTTTTTCCCCTTGATTGTTCAAATGACACAAAGGTCAATTCAGTCCAGCCGTTTTTGACTCCCAACACAGAGTCCTTTCTCTGCCACTGTGTGTGTGTGTGGGGGGGAAGATTTCAAGGTAAAACAATTTGAACAGACTTCTTTACCCCATTTGATCAGTCGTTTCCTTCTGCAGAAGGAAGTGGATAGGTGTCTCTGGGCGATTTGGTGATGTAGGCAGTTGGCATGTGATTTTTAGCGACTGCAGGAAAACTTGTCTCCACAATCTCTCCTGAGTGGCCCTGAGTTTTTGATATATCTTGTTGAATAAGCAAGTATAGCACTGCCACGGCATTGATATGCTGGTTTAGTGCTAGATCACACAGGGGAAAAAAAGATTAAAATCTTGCTATGAAACAGACACAATCCCAATGAAATACAGAAGATTTTATTTTATTTTATTTTTTGGCAGCAGGTGTGTATATTTCTGAATACATTGTGAAAAACTCTGGAAAACTGCTGCCTTTTCCCTAAATCTGTGCAACCCTTTAAAAAAAAAAAGCAGCTTAGCAGTGAACCATAAAAAGATCATCAGAGGTGGGAACAGAGGAAGGGGGGGCTGTAAGCTGAAATACAAATCAAGATGTGGCCCCTGTGTGGTCACTAAAAAGAAATTGAACCATAAGTTATTTGTTGCTGTTGATCTGTTCAGTTAGTTGCTAGTATGTGTGCATTAAAGAGAACAGTATACACAAGTCTGTAATTTCAAGCAATTGTAAATTGTAAATAAAGAATCATTTTTTACTTTCCCCCCCTTTTATACATGTCTCAGAGTGAGTTGCTGAGACTTTGAGGGTCAGTTAATAAGAAATGGAGATCTGTGGATCTCCGTACTTCTACTGTGTTGCAAAAAGAAGAATTTTACCAGAAATTCAAAAGTCTGCAATACTCTTATCTGTCAAGCTAGTAGGCAAAGGACAATCACCTTAGTCTGTGAAGCCCCCTCCCACTGATACCTAGCATTAGGACATGCCAGATTGCTGGAATTCTGGCAATAGATTGGAAAATAGAAAAAGATCTTTTCTCACTCATGTTGAGTATATTTTTTATTTAGGCCAAAAATCATCCTCGTTGTAGGAACTGGCAGATTGAAATAAGATTGGCATTAACAAGCATGGCTGAACATTCAGTGAATATCAAAAGTCAACATACCAGTTTGTGAAACAGGCCTATCATTCAAGCACTCTTTGCTGGGTGATATAGACACTTTTGTGATTAGCGTGCTGCCAATTTGTGTCTGCTCATTTTTGTCCTGTTTGAATTTTGATAGCATTGTAATACAGCAGTATGAGTCCATTAAAGTTTCTCCCACGTCTGTCCAAATGGCTCAGTGTGCAAAGACCATGTAGAACTCTTATGGTTTGCTTATTTCCTACCACTTGGACTGAACCATGGGCTAAGAGAGGAATAAAATGTTCAGATTAGAGATGGGGACAAATTTTATAAAAAGTGGTGATCTGTTTTGATTTGTGATCCATCAAGGTTAACAGATCAATGGATACAAATACAGTGGTGCCCCGCTTGACAATGATAATGCGTTCCAGCAAAATCGCTGTTAAGTGAAATCGTTGTCAAGCGGGAAAAAAAATCCCCACTGAAATGCATTGAAAACCGGCCAATGCATTCCAATGGGGGAAATACCTCATCGTCCAAAGGACATTTGACCTTCGCAATTCTACAAGCAACCTCTACATTGGGGCTGTTGTGGAGACTTTGGGTGCACAAACTGTACCATTCTGTTGTTGTTATAATTGCTTGTGTTGTCTGTTGTATAATTGTGAATAAGAAAAGATCCATTTTGTGACATGGCATTTACAAGGTTCATCAATAGATAATTAAGTAAACAAATAGCCCCATCGAACCTGAATGTGTTACACAACCAGTCACGGCAATTCCCTAACTAGTGGCAATTTGCCACCAAGATTTACACCACTGGATTCATGCTGGTGCATGTGAGTAAAGTAATAAGATTCTGACCGTTCCTGGCAAACAGCCCTAACAGGCTTGATCTCAGGACTGGGCAGCTATATCATTGTTGTAACAACCATATACTGTGCATGTAAAGCCAGAAAGGGGGCTTTTTTGAGTGGCCACACTTTGGAACAAAGTCCTTTCTTATTGGGGGGGGGTCCATAACCAAGAACTTCCATCACCACCCCAACCCTAACCCCTACAAACACTGGGTTGCCAAAACCAGTCTGGAATGAATGAAGAACTAGGCTGCCAGTGGTCCAGACTGAAGATCAATCAGCATGAGAGAGCAGACAAGGAAGGAGGGTACAAAACCAAGCTGGGAATTTAAAATACTGTATAAAAAAAGCAAAACTGGGCCATAAGACTTACTGCAACTGATAAACGCCTTTGAGAGACAGAGACAGAGACAGACAGACAGACAGACAGACAGACAGACAGACAGACAGACAGACAGACAGAGACTCAAGGCAGGTTCAGCTACCAGTCCTTGTACACCTTCCTGCCCAAACAGATCCAAAGGACATTTTGGGTTGATGGCATAAATCCAGGTTGAGAAGGTTCTTCACTGAAAGCTGGGACCTGAAGTTGACTGGTTCACCATCTAAGCCATTTACAGACACTTCGTGGCACTCCATCATCATCAGACTCAAGGTCGTGGCTTCCTTTATTGAATGAGTCAATTTCATGTTAGGTCATCATTTCCTACTGCCTTCAGATGACCCCAGGATTTTTGTCTTTTCTAGTGGGTCTTTTTTTGTCCTCATGATATGCCCAAAGTAGGTTAGCTTCATTTAGCCATTTGCACTTCCGGAGACCTTGATTTGACCTTGAAACCATTTATTTGTGCTTCTGATGGTCCCTAGTTGTCCTTCAATGCCACGTTTTGAATGAATCATTTTTCCCCTCACTGAAACACAAGCAGAAAATTGACCTAAGCAGAATAGTTCAGCGAGTTAAATATCTGGGCTCTGGAGACCCAGATTAGGAGTTTGAATCTCTGCTGTGCTTCCTAGGAGAAAAGCCACCCTGTGTAGCTTTGGGCAGGCTGCACTGCTCCACGGCACACACTCAACTCGAAGAGAAGGGCATGGGAAACCACTACTGAGTACTCAATATCTGGGAAAGTTTGGAAAGGGTTGCCATAAGTCAGAATTGACATGAAGGCATGCAATAAGTCTTAGGAAGTAGACATGGGCAGGCAATTTCAAGCAGAATGGTTTGGATCAGAACACCGCAGTTTATCCCAATCCTGCTTTATCTGCAGCGTGTATGGTATTTGGTAGCACATCTGTTTTTCAGTAGGAGATGGGATTGATTCACATATCTTCACACTCCAGGGTCCAACAATCAACAACGTTAAAAACAATGAGTTCTCCAGCAGGCATGCTGTGAGAAGGGAAAGAGAGAAGGATGGTGGGATGGTATATATAAATCATGGCTACTTTAGTTCTAAGAGTCAGAAATTGATTAAGCTCTGGACCATGAGAGTTTTTATAGATTTGTTGACTGGAGACCTACTCACTCTCTGTCTTCCCCACTCCTGGCTCTGGCCAGTATTGTATGTCAGCAATTTTGCTGAAAAATAATATCTTGCATCGTTTAGCATCGTTGCAGGATATTAAACAAATGGCATTCATACCGCCGTTCAGACTTGCCTCCGGGCCGCTGAAGGCCTGGACTGCAGTATGGCTCTTAGGTTGACACATGAGCATCTGGAGTCAAACCTTTTCCAAGCTGGTGGAACGACACCGGGTAGCCTTGTCCAAGAGAGGTGGTCTGAAAGCACCAAGCCTCTCTCGTAAGCCAAGTTACAGCACAAGCCTAACTAGCCAAGATGGCTGAGGGCCAGCTGAGCTGACCATGGGCCAGTTGAAGCTGTACTGAATCCAAACTGTTTAGAATCTGGATGTTGGAAATTCCTTAGGATGCTTGGACCAAACTTTTTGCTAGCATAGAGACTTGTTCTTGATGTGAAGGTGGTTTAGATCTAGAATAGACTAGCTGGTTCCTCCCTCTTCAGATTTTATTTATTTTTTCGCTTGCAGATCAGATCTGCTGACAGATTCCTCTACTAGCCTATTTCTAGAACTCACCAGCCATATAACAATAAAAAATAATAATTTTAGAACTGCAGAGCTGGTAGGGAACCTATGGACCACGGAGTCCAGTCCCTCTCAAGGAGACCCCGGTGGGGAATCAAACTCCCAACCTCTGGCTTCACCACCAGAGACCTAAACCACTGAGCTATCCAGCAATTTTAAAATGGGGTTTCGAACCTCACAAAGGCATATTTGCTGGAAGAAAATACTTATCCCGTTTCTAACTTTCTACAGCTTGTAGTTCATATTTTGAATGTTTATTCAAACATTTTGTGCGCTTCCCAGAGAAGTTTAAGGTTATGAGCTGCTGGTTTTAAAATGCAGTAATTGAAAAATGAACCAATCATGCATACGTTGTACTTCATATCAAGGAACGTGGTAAGACAGGACAGAATTTGGCATCAAATAGTTGGAAAGATATAATGGAGACATCATGGATAATGTTTGATTCCAGCCAATACCACTTTTTTTTCAAAGTCTGTGGCTTCTTTTAAGGAGTCAGTCCATCTCATACTTGGTTTTCCTCTTTTCCTGCTGCCTTCCACTTTTCCTAGCATTATTGTCTTTTCCACAGAATCCTGCTTTCTCATTATGTATGACAGCTTACTTTTGGTCCCCAGAGATAGTTCAGACTTAATCTGATCAAGGACCCACTTGATCATCTTTCTAGCAGCCCAAGATACCCACAAAGCTCCTCTCCAGTATCATATTTCAAATAAATCATTTCCCCCCCCCCCATCAGCTTTCTTCACTGTCCAGCTTTCGCACCCTTACATGGTGATCAGGAATACAAGAGTGTGGATGATCCTGATCTTGGTCTCGCATCGTTACACTTGATGATCTTTTCTAGTTCCTTCATTGCTGCCCTTCCAAGTCTCAATCTTCTTCTGATTTCCTTGTCAGGCATACAGAATCTCTGACCATTTCAACTATTTGTTTTCAATAAGGTTAACTAAAACAAAAGAAAAATGAAAACAGAAGTATTGTGATATCTTAAAAACTCTGATTTATTTCAGTGAAAACTTTTATACACAACAATCCACTTCTTTAGACCAATGCTTTTAAGCATTTCTAAGTTTCTAAGAGAAGACTCCCTGGAAAAGACCCTGATGTTAGGAAAGGGTGAGGGCAAGAGGAGAAGGGGATGACAGAGGACAAGAGGGTTAGACAGTATCATCGAAGCTACCAATATGAATTTGACCAAACTCTGGGAGGCAGTGGAAGACAGAAGGGCCTGATGTGCTCTGGCCCATGGGGTCACAAAGAGTCGGACATGATTTAACGACTAAACAACAACAAAAGTTTCTAAGCATCTCAGCTATTAAGGTTAAATTTCTGATGGCTATTTTTAAAAAGACTTGTTAAACAGTTGTTGCTGTTTATTTTCCTAACAGTCACCTGTAGATTCACTTCTGGATTTTGGCACCCCCTAAATTTTGATGCCTGGGGCAAAAATTCCAGTTGCTCCACCCCAGCTACACTGTGGAATTCTGGCATCTCAGATAGCTATAAAGCTGCTCTTCAGGATGTCAACACTGGGTTTTGGCATCTCAGCTCACCCCTATAAAATTCAGAGTAAACCTGTGGCAGATCCATCACCCAATTTATATAGGTGCTGGCAGCCTCTAGAACCCCTTATCAGTTACAGCCACGTCTCCTCAACAAGGTTACCTGCTGTTGTTCTTCCACCAGAATGGAAAAGATTCAACTTGTCTCCATTACATTTCACCAACTATTTTGCGCTGTATTCTTTCCTGTCTCACCAAGTCCCTTGTCAAGAATTTTTAAAAATCAATTTTTTTTGGCAATCATGCCCATTTTTCTGTACAAATGGAATCAGCTGCAAGTATTAAGTGAAGCAGATGAAATAAACCAAATTGAAGCGCAATGAGCCCATGAATTGATAAAAAAAAAGCAAAGCAAAGCAGGAGGAGAAGTGGCAAAACAATAAACAGCAGCAGTATAATAGGAAATCAATGCAAATGCATTAGTCAACCCTAAAGGCAAATGCTAGCCCGGGACATTTTGCTGCCTGAGGCAGGACAGTAAATGGGAACCTTTCTCCCAAACCAGGGAGGTACAGACTACCCAAATCCCGCTAAGTTCTTTTGGCATATAAACCGAAAGGTCTCGGAAGCATCTAACCATTCTCTACCCGAGCAATGCAACATCAAATTAAATAACTAGAACTTTGCTAGCCTGTCATGATCTGCCTCCCAAATCTGGTGCCCGAGGCAGTCACAGAATCATGACTAATTGAAAGGTTAGTCTTGCCAAAGGCCAGACCCAAAGGCAGGTTTTTATCAAGCCATGTGTGAGGTCTGAGGCTTGTGAACCACCCACCTTTTTGTCCCATCTGTCCTGCTCACCTCACCTTTTGTCACCTCCCCACCACCACCCTCTGGAAAACCCTCCCTCCCCATCACTCCTCCACCACTGCCTTTTGCCCCTATTAGCCTGCCTCTCCTCTGTCTTCTGGTGAGCACCACAAAGCTTCTTCCGGCTTTACTGTCTCCTTCATTAAAAGAATAGGGACTTGAAAATGGGACTCAGAAAAATGGTTCTGAGATGCAAGTCGAGTACGAGTCATTGCAAAAAACCTCCCAAGTTCAATCTGAGTAGAGTCACCGGTGCAGCTTAAGTCCAATTTGACAGCAGCTCACACAACTTGAGTCCCCATCCCTGATAAACATGCATAGGAATACATTCTGGGGACCTTTACTTGAGTGTAAGGCCCATGGAACAAGGTAGGAGTTGTGTCTGAGTAAACATGCAGGCTGTAGAACATTCACGTTTCCAACAGGGAGTGAAATGTACAAAACATGGACGCAGAGCTTTGCATTTGAAATTTCCCACTCAACCTTTGAATGGCGACGTGTGATGCAAATTTCATACTGATGAAATTGAAACAGAAGAAACCACATGGCTTTTGTTGGGAGAAGAAGTGACTCTATTGCAAAGCTTGCTAGACACTTGCGTGTGTGTTCTGTGCTGTCCAGTCAGAACCAACTAGAGATGGGCACAGACCTTGCTTCGGAGGTTCCTGTCGATTCATCAACATGGCACCATAGGAGCATAGACTTCCCTTCTCTCCCTCCTCCAGCTGCCGCCCACTCAGATGAGGAGGCGGGTCAGGGATTCCTACATTGTCTGCCTTTGAGTGGGCAGTTGCTGGAGGAGGCAGAGGAAGGGAAGCAAGAACTCCTACTGTGACTGGACAATTGCGCAAAAACCAGGAGAATAACAATTGAAGACATGGATGTTTGGGGAGGCCTTTCCATCATATTCCTCTTGACCTCCTTCTTCCCTCTTTACTGTTTCTGTTTTGCACTCTATGTAACGTATTGTAGTGTTTTTACTAATTAGAATTGCTTATTTATATTTTTATTGTATTTTATTGTTGTTAGCCACCTAGAGTGGCCCTCACCGACCAGATAGGCGGGGTATAAATAAATAAATAAATAAATAAATAAATAAACAAACAAACAAACAAACAAACAAACAAACAAACAAACAAACAAACAAACAAACAAACAAACAAACAAACAAACAACAACAGCAACAACAGCAACAACAGCAACAACAGCAACAGCAACAACAACAACAACAACAACAACAACAACAACAACAACAACAACAACAACAACAACAACAACAACAACAACAACAACAGTGCAGGCCAGCTGGTGAGTGGGAGAGCCAGTCCAGGTAGGGAGGGGGAAGGGAACATGTAGCACCTGTGGTGTCACACTAATGAATCAGCATGAACATCTGAACTGAGGTTCGTGCCCATCTCTAGAATTGACTTATAGTGACCCTAAGAACTGCTAAAGAGCTCAGTGGTTTAATAGGGCTTTCAAGATAAGTGAGATGTTTGAGTAGTTTTATCAGTCTCACACACCCTAGTGAACTTTCATGGCCAAGTTGGGGTTAGAACCCTGTTCTCTAGAGCAGTGGTTCCCCAACCTTGGGCCTCCAGATGTTCTTGGACTTCAACGCCCAGAAATCCTGGCCAGCAGCGGTGGTGGTGAAGGATTCTGGGAGTTGTTGTCCAAAAACATCTGGAGGCCCAAGGTTGGGGACCACTGCTCTAGAGTCCTAGTGTGTCACACTATCTACTACTGGGAATTATGATTAGAGGACATCAAAAGAAGAACATGTAAATTAAGACTTCTAGTCCAAGCAGCTTCACAACACCCCGAGTGTCTTCAGACTTGCCCTTATTATGATTACTAAACAGAGGCACCTTCTCTTCACACAGCCAACCACTTCGAAGTACCGTCGAGAGCCGCTCAGCTGCCCCGCTGACTAATACAATGTCTATCCTTATTGATCCTTGCCCACTTCAGATTACTTGGGTATTGAATTATTTCAAAGCATAATGCAAAAGAAATTGCAGGCTCTAACTAGGCAAAGCAAATGCTGTGATGAATGAGGATCCCCTGCTATTGCATAGCCGTCAAGGAACACCGTTCCCTAATTGGCGCAATCAGAGGGGTGGAAAATAATTAGAAATACATAAAAGAGAGGTGGAGCGTAATAATGTTTGTCCTAAGTGACGCAAAATTGCTTAGAAGAAAAATGATTAAACCACCGGGTTTACCAGAAAGGATGGGAGTAAATGAAGGGCGAACAGCAGTGGAGAAACTGGATTTAATATCTTTCCTCCAGCCCCTGTTCTTGATCAGAATGCACAAGAATTAAGCTGATGTTTCTACATATAACAATGAACTTCTCAGAGGCCCTGCTTAGAAGCAGAGTTGAGGTGTGTGTCATAAAACTCCTCCTGATATGAAAGGTGAGAAACAGAAAAGAAACATCTTTTCTGTTTCTCATAAAATCCATGAATTCCTGACTTCCCTTCTCTTCTGTATTCTTCCCTGCTAGCCGTCATGGCCCCCATAATCTCCCCTAGGTAAAGGTTCCCCTTGACATTTGGTCCAGTTGTGTCCGACTCTAGGGCACAGTGCTCATCCCTGTCTCCAAGCCGTAGAGCCAGCGTTTGTCCGAAGACAGTTTCTGTGGTCACGTAGCTAGCGTGTCTAGACACAGAACGCCATTACCTTCCCACAGAGGTGGTACCTATTTATCTACTTGCATTTTTACATACTTTCGAACTGCTAGGTTGGCGAGGAGCTGGGACAAGTGATAGGAGCTCACTCCATCATGTGGATTCGATCTTACGACGGCTGGTCTTCTGACCTTGCAGCACAGAGGCTTCTGCAGTTTAACCTGCAGCGCCACCACATCCCTACACAAGTTTCCTTTACACAAGGATAAATTGGTAACAAGATTTTGGCCAGCAGCTGCATACAAAGTTTGTGCCCTGCATTTTAGGGCCCAATCCACCTGTTTCCTTTCTCATGGCGTCATTGCTTGTTCTGATGTCACAGTGGGTCTTGGGAAATAGAAGGGGAGTTGTTTTGCTTTCCATGAAGACCTTTGGCTTAATCAGTTAGGCCTTGGGAGATTTGAATGCAGCACAGAAATTCCAGTGCCTACAGCTAGAGGCTCAGAAAGAGTGGGTGGATTTCAACATTTAAAGTCTAAAGCAACTAAGCAATTGCATTGAATGATACAGCCCACGTTATTACCTACACGGTGATTTTCAAATGAGACTTTGAGGAAGCAAGGAAGCAATTTCGCAGGCTTCAAGAAAACTGTCAGGTGGGCCCTTGTTTCCTCCAGGATTGTGATCCTCTTTTCACATTGTCGCTGCACAGATTAATTTTTGTCACATCGCCACTGTGTGTTTAACCTGTCATCAAAGCCCGTGGAATGTTTGTTTCCTAACTTCTAACACGCCAAGTGGTTGCTTCTTGAATTAACAATGAAATGCCGGGTTCAGAACTCCCAGACGGCTGACATTAACAAAGCAAAATGGTATGTTTCTTAGAATAACTGGTGCTCTGTGCAGGAATGGCAGTAATAGCTAGTAAACTACAAAGTGGGAAACACTGATATAAAAACCGCTCTTGATTTTCTAGTATCACTCTGAATCTCATCTGCATGCTTGTCCCTAATTTTGTTCACATCAAGGTCCCCCCCCCGCTTAGAAATTTGTACACATTTTGGTGGATGGTTTTAGTACTATACATATGGTTGTGTGGTTTTTATGTAAAGCATGCATTTCCTCAAGCAACAGAAATGCACGTTTTTTATTGGTACATGTGCAAGGGCATTCGACTGGGACCCGAATCCCAACTTAAATCTGAAAATCAGGATGTTTGTGCTTCCCATTGACTTGCAATGGAAAAATCAAAGGGACAAACAGTGTGTATTTTCCTACAGAACTGCATGAAATTTACAGGCCTGATAACCCCTGGCAAGTTTAGTATCCTGTGCCATTTTGCAGCGAAACATGATACTGAGATGCAGAAAGGACATACTGCAGCCATCAGTAGATTGGTTTCATTTGCCACTGAAACGGGAACAGTGGAAATCCCAGTGGGCTCCTGAAATACAGGTTGCACATTGATTGATTGATTGATTGATTGATTGATTGATTGATTGATTGATTGATTGATTGATTGATATGCCGCCCATCTAGACATGGTCTACTCTGGGCAGCTCACAACATAGAAATAAAAACAATTTAAAATAAACACAATTTACATATCTAAATTCTAAAAATTTAACCCACTGGCATAGTGGAACCAGGGCTCTCAGAGTCAAAGCCCCAGAACCTTTTGAGTAGCAGGGTCTATAAAATCATCCATTCTTGTTCCCTCTGACCCTAGCTGCAATCCTGACAGTACTTGGGACAAAAATGGATTTTCCCTGGGAAAAATATATTGTTGCAAGATATCCCTGTTAAACTGGAAACTATTTGGGGGTTGTTTCATTTTGAATGGATAATCAAGAGCGAATAATTGTGCAAAAGTCCTGATCCTTATTTGTTGACACATATTGATTCAGCAGCTGGCATGTTTGGATCTGCTTTGCGGTGGATGGCTGGTTAAAGAGACTATTCTGATGGGTACTTTCCCTTCCAAATTTACTACCACGCCACTGCCCGGATAACATATGCTGAAGTTCTAAAGACTGAGATAATGAGAGGGTGGAGCAAGGGAGACATCATCATCTATGGGTTTTTAAGGGCCTGGTTGCTATTTCTTGTACTTAGTGTTTAAAAAGGAACTGGTTGCTAGTCGTGTGTATATGACATTAAAAGGATCTGGCATATTTGCCTTAAGGTTAGGTATTACTGATGAATGATATTAACTGAAGAATAGTTGAGTTGGTCTTTTTGTGCAGGCAAAGTATTATAGGCTGAAATCCAGCAGAAAGTCACAATTAGCGTTTGCCAATTGAATCAAAGGAATTACAAAAGATCTGACTCGCCAAATCCCCAGTAATTCAATTAGTCTACTCTAGCTCGGGCTCACTACTGCACTGGCTACCTGTTGAGTCCTGGGCCAAGTTCAAGGTTGTGATGCTCACATATAAAGCTCTTCACTATATCTGTCAGAGTGCCTTTTTCCAAGGTCATCTATCCCCTCCACCAATTCCTCCAAACCAATGCTCCTCCAGATGCCCACACTGAAGGAGACCAGGAAATCAACTAGGAGCTGGGCCTTCTTCGCTGTGGCACCAACACTGTGGAGCCAAACTCTCGGTGAAACTGTGCTTGGCTCCCTCCCTCCTAACATTCAGAAGGCCTCAGAAGATGTGGATTTACAGAGAGGCTTTGCAACACAACCCTGCCTGATTTGTATGAATCACATGCTGGAATCATTTGGAATCATGCCTCATGTTACTTCCAGTTTTTTCCATTGGTTGGTTTTATTTTAATTTCACTGTTGTTGTGTTTTGTTATTTTGCTGCAAAGCACTCAGAATAGTGCTTCACACTAATGAGGCGTTATACAAATTTAAAAAATAAACAAATAAAACAAACATACAAACAAATGCTACTGGATTTCGGCTCTAGTGTTATTAATACTAAAGAACTGGGGCTGTTCTGAGCGTAATGATGTGGTTTCACTGTCTTGCATTGACATGCATTCTGGTGTTGTGCTCCTGTTCTTGCGTTATAAGCTGCTTGAGTGTGTTGCGAAGCATTCAAGAGAAAAATAGGACTACCCTCTGGCAGATCTGCTTTGATTTATATTCCTGCCTTGAGCAGGGGGGGTTGGACTATATAGCCTTCTAGGGCCCTTCCAACTCACCGATTCTATGATTCTGTGAAAAGCTGCATGCAAATTAAAACAGATGACGATGGGGTTCAGTGACATACGAGCCAATTTGCCTTTGAATGCTGGTTGCTGAAAAACCCAAGCAGAAATGTGCTTCCATGTTAGGAAACAGAATGGTGGCTGGCTAGATACGCCTTTGGTAGGATCTCAGTACAGTCCTTCGGGCATCCCTAGGTGCCCGATGTAATTTGCAGCTTGGCCTTTGTTCAAGGGTATTCCCCAAGAACGGCTGCTCTTAAGAAACACTTTTGCCGCCCGTAATTGCTAACCAAACACAAACAAACCTCTCCTAATAAATAAACCTAACTCACTTACCGTGAGACTTGAGCACCACGCTCTCCGGGGACGGATTGTGAACAATATGTTAACAGCTCAAGCATTTACATCTTGCAGTGAGTTCTGAATAAACCATAGGAGCGTAGGCAAGGGTGAAACCTTCCTGGAATGAATTTTCATATTCATTTCTTATTAATGAGAAAGCGAAAGGCAGGTCTAAGACTGGATTCCGTCTTAAGTAATTAGCAGTGGCCTAACCCTCTGAGCCCGGATGCAACTGATACATCGGCACTCATTTCCATTTACAGTGGCGATAGTTAAATCTGTCACCACATGAGGTCTTTTCTTGTTGGCCTCTTAGACCTCAAATTTAAATGGGAGGCACCAAGCCCATGATTCCCAAACTGTGGTAAGAGGTTTCAAAAAATGAGTTACTGCAGAATCTGGAACTCTAATTACAAGAAATGTTGCTAGCTATAACGAGTTACATTTTGGATAAGAAGTAATGTCATGAGACTTAATCACAAAATTATTTTATAGGTGTAATGAGTAGCTATTAAGTCAATTAGATGTAATGAGTACACCCTACTTACTTTCAAATGTTACTTTTAAGGGTCTCACTGTCAAGGGAAGTATTCTTTAGTTTAAGCTTTGGGGTTTTTTTAATTTCCAAGGTGCAATATCAGAACTGGCCACTAGAGGGAACAAAGGAGCACTTCCATGTCTTTTTCTGGCCATATTAATGGAGCAAAGAGAACCATAACAGAATGAAATGGAGCAATAAGAACAGATCAATAAGAGCAACAAGAAGGACAACAACGTGACTGCCCAGATGTAATAACTAATGTCATGTGCTCCCTTTATAATGCAATGTTCCAAGTTTTGATTTACTTATTTTATATTCTGCTTTTCTTCGTATCGAGGGACTCAAGGCAGATACAGCTAATAAGAAAAAGGGGGAAAGTAATAATATCCAAATGCAATTAAACATGTGTTTCTGTGCCAAGAAGTAACTGAATCATGCAATAGCTCTTGATACAGGAGAATCACTTGTCCTCAGAGGAGGTCGCCAGTGGCGTCTCTGCATGATGTCCTGCTTTACTGTGACTTCTACCAATTATAAGTCATATCTGGATCTTGCAAGAGAAGTAACTCCCCGAAGATGGGGCAAATTACTTTTTTGGAACACAGTTCCCAGAGTACTGTAGCAAACATAATCACACTGAGCACAGTTGTGAGGAAGCTGTATTTCAGATAAGTCAGAGTCTCAAGCTATGTACCAGCTCTTGGGATAGCAACGTGATACAATCCAGAAGTCTGGAGTTTCCACTGTGGTGCGTAAAAACCAGGACTGGCCTGACTATGAGCTGGGATGAGGTAGTCTGTTGCATCAAGTTACTGAGCATCAGGGGTACCAGTTTGGGGCATAGCACTCCCACAATATCCTGGTCCTGAGGACCTCCCTTGGAGTCTGCCATTCCATGTAGCCAGCAGAAAATCAGCTGTGTTATGAAAGTAATTTAGAGAAGCATGAAGGGCCTTCCATGCGGGCTTGCTCTCTGTTGACAGAATGTGGGGATACTTCCACCCCATATTCATCACTGACATGAGCCTTCTACTCTTCCGTCTGAATATTGTTGTGGCAGAAAGATGGTAGCAGTAGGAGACCTCTTGTCCAGAACAGGGTTGGTGACTATCTTCTCTCTTTGGGTAGCAGGACAGCTTAATTGGCCTTCAACAATAATTCATAAAACAGTGGTGTGATTGTTGCACCAGAACTGAACTGGAACTGAACTGGAATTTTTACTCTAACAAACTGAATTTAACTGAACTTGAGTTTCCTGGAACAAGTTCGGAGGAGGGCAACAAGGATGATCAGGGGACTGGAAACCAAGCTGAAAGCACTGGGCATGTTTAGCCTTGAGAACAAAAGACCGAGGGGAGATAGGATAGCACTTTTCAAATACTTGAAAGGTAAATCATACAGAGATGGGGCAGGATCAGTTCTTGATCATCCCAGAGTGCAGGTCACGTAATAATGGGCTCAAGCTACATGAAGCCAGATTTAGGCTGAATCTCAGGAAAAACGTCTTAACTATTAGAGCAGTATGATAATGGAACCCATTACTTTGGAGACGGTGAGTTCTCCAACGCTGCAGGCATTCGAGGGAAAACTGGACAACTGTCTGTCAGATCTGTTTTGACTTGGATTCCTGCCGTGAGCAAAGGGTTGGAATTGATGGCCTTTATAGGCCCCTTCCAACTCAACTATTCTGTGATCCTATGTTTCTAAACCTGCAGCTGCCCCATCACAAAGAGAAGATGGAGAAGACAGAGGGGAACAGCAGGAGAGGTGGGTGAGGAAGAGCTGATGAGACTTCCCTGCTCCTTGCACATAGACCTTGGCTATTGTAGCGTTCACCCCTTTGTTAGGTAGAAGTTATGTATTATTCATGTCTATGCTAATGTGGTTGAGAGGCGGAGCTGGGAGAGAGGTTAAAAGGTGGACCCTGGGATGAGGACTCAGTCAGAGTTAGAGAGAGAGTCAGAGAGTCAGAAGAGATGGAGATTGAGTTAGAGAATGGTTAAGATAAATAGAGAAGGTGGAAATTATATGGCAAGAGAATAGTAGTATGTACATCTGAAAAACTTCTGTGATTATTAAATTGGCTTCACTTTAATAAATAAATTTTGTTTGCATTCATCATACAAGTGTTTGATGAAATGCCATTGATTTTGTGGACTGAGGTAATCCACTGGTGGCAGTGAAAGGAAAATGACTGGAACCTTTGTGAGGGCACAAAACGTAGGTGCCTCAAGGAGGTGATCGTCACAGCCGTGTCTGGTGGTTTCCTTCCTCACAGTCTGTCTCCAAATGCTCTTCTCTGAGGCAGCATCCTATCCAGCACAATATCTCCATCTTGGAGAACAGTGCCTGGGCAGAGAAGCTACGAGGAGGTAATAGCAGAGGGAAGAGCCTGCCTTTCTCCTCCATTCATCATCTTTCCCCTTTGGGCACCAGGAGAGGTTGCTGTTTAGAATGGCATGCTCGCCGTCTCCCTCGACCTATGAGGGAATGAGCCGTTTCACTTCTGCCTTCTCGTCCCAACTGCTGTGACCCAGCGGCTGTGCTTCCTCAGAGACATCTCTGTCCTCAGCATGCCCTTGAGGTTCATCGGCTTTCAAGCTGCAACGTGTTTTGGCCTTGGTCAAGGATGCCCTCTTCTGGCCCACTGGGGTACTTCAGGGCTTCCTGTCCCCAGTTTAGCTGCTGCTTTGTCAAGATGAACATTCATCCGGCGACCAGATGGAGGGGAAAGACCTTTCCGGAATCTTCTGGCTGCTTACTAATGACAGGCTCCTGCAAATATTTATCTTCCAGCCTGGGATCAATCTCACTTAAGTTAATGGAGTGAGTGACTTTACGTGCTAGAAGTATCTAGATCGGCTGGAGGGTTGCAGCTGAAGAGATGAGAAAGAAACTACATTCATCTTAACCAATTTAACATAATTACTCTGCAGTGTTACCACAAAGTCTTACATGAAAAGAAATTGGAGATGAACTGGGAAGTTCTTGTGTGGGATTACCAACTGGTCTCCCCCACCCCACCCCAAACACTCAGAGTGTAGGCAGCTTGCCAACAGAAAGCTATAGGCCCAGTTACCCATCAATATTGGATTATTACCACTCCATAACCTCTACAGGTTGAGTCATTTTTAAGGGCACATGAGCAGGGGCTAGGAAAAATGTTGGCAACCTCCTAATCTTATGTGAATGGATTGGCCCTTTTTTTCTCGATAGGGTTGCCTACATTTGAACAGGTCCCTTGACGGAGCTTTTAATCTGTGGCAATTAGAAAGTGATCGTGTTTCTCCACGTCTGTTGGGGGGGCGAGATTTCAGCTGTTGATTGCTGTGCGTCCATTGATGATGGTAAAAAGTCACATGACAGTATCCTAGCTGGGGCAGTAAGGGGTGTTCTGTGTCTCCTCATTATGGAAACCTACCCTCCATTGCACAACCAAGCACACAATCTGTTGCTTGGCGGTGCAAGACAAGGCAGGGGAAGAGGAGCTTGCCAGAGTGGCAGGAATGTTTACGTGCCATCATTTTATTTATTTATTCCCTCCAGCTAATGCTTGATTTTCCCCCCTTTTTCTTTTATATTTTCTCTTTTTCCCTTCTTTCATCTTGATTAACTTCTTTATTGATGTTTAAATTTTTGTTATATTTTATATATGGTTATTTATGTTGGTAGCCACCTAGAGTGGTTGTTTGACCAGATAGGGGGGATATAAATCAATCAATCAATCATCTTGGTCATGTGACACAACAGGATGCTGGCCAAAGCTGGCAACCCCATTGGCAACCCCATTTCTGCATCTGGCTGGGGGAAAAGAGAGACATAAACACAGCACGAGAGCTCTTTCTGTGCATACCCGCTCAAGAACATGGGCATGTTACTCAACTGAATCGCTCTTTGAAGAAGCAGATATGATGTTTTTTTCTATGAAGAAAGACTGTGAAGACATGGCAGAGTTGGCCCAAAGCACCTTAATTCCTGAGACAGATCTTTGGGTGGGTGGGTGGTATTGCCTTGCTGCAATTCAACTCCCAGAATCCTTTTGCCAATATCACCAGTAGCTGCCATTTCCTCAGCATGGCTAGCAGCCCTGATGGCCGTGTGATTCTGGGGGCTGGAGTTTAAAACTGTAGACCGAGGAGAAGGTGCTGTTCCCTTCCTGACTGAGATAAAGAAGCTGACATTGGCTTGGGCATGTCCTGGCCACACAGGCCAGCCTGTGTGGCCTTGAGCAAGCTGCACAGTCGCAGGGTGCCTCCAGAAGAAGGGAATGGTAAAACCACTACTGAGTACTCTCTACCTGAAAAAACCCTCAAAAATGTCAAGTCAATTTTGACTTGAAGGCACATTATTATTATTTATGATCTAGTTGGAGGCTCAGGACAAGGTTTTCCTGGTGCTGCGACTGGTCTACTGTGTTTCCCCGAAAATAAGACAGGGTGTTATATTAATTTTTACTCCAAAAAACGCATTAGGGCTTATTTTCAAGGGATGTTTTTTTTTTCATGAGCAGCCATCTACATTTATTCCAATACAGTCATGTCACCTTCTTCTGGTTGTTGCACAAAGGTGGAGGGTGGGGTTTCATTTCACTGGGACTTATTTTGGGGGTATGGCTTATATTACAAGCATCCTGAAAAATTATACTAGGGCTTATTTTCAGGTCAGGTCTTATTTTAGGGGAAACAGGGTAAATATATCTGGGATACTCTACAGTGCGTCTTGGGAATGGATCTCAACAGAGGGGAAACCTTGACATCTGAGTGTTCAGCCTGGAGGCAGGCGGTGCAGCACGGCCTCTCCCAATTTGAAGAGACCCTTGTCCAGCAGGCCGAGGCAAAGAGGCAGTCCCGAAAGCAGCAAAATCAGGGAGCCGGACAGGGGACAGATTGTATTTGTCTTCAGTGTGGAAGGGATGGCCACTCTTGAATTGGCTTTCTGAGCCACACTAGACGCTGTTCCAAGTCCTCCATACAGAGCACGATACCATAGTCTCTTGAGACTGAAGGATGCCTAATCTAAAAACTCTACAGTGGAGTTCAGTAAATGTTGGATGCTACAGTCTACTTGTAAGTGCCCAATGAAGCTTGTGTGTGTCAAGCTAGTCAACTGCGGAGCTGCCGGGGAGAGCAAGAATTTTATATATAAAACTGAATTCTTACAAAAAAAACAACAACAACCCTCTGGTTTATGAATGTGAGCTGGCTGGATAGCTCAGTGGTTTAGGTATCTGGTTGTGGAGCCAGAGGTTAAGAGTTTGATTCCTCACTGTGCTTCCTACGAGTAGAGCCAGTCTGTGTAGCCTTGGGCGAGCTGCATAGTCCCAGGGCACTCCTAGAAGAAGGGAATGGCACATCCCTTCTGTGTATTCTCCACCCAAAAAACCCTGAAAAAGGTTGCTATAAGTCAGAATTGACTTGATGGCATATGATTATTAATAAGCATATCCTTTTATTTACTTTTGTTAAAATCAATATTCCAACCTCTGAACTTCTGAATTTTGATACAAATTGATTGATACACAGCACCCCTCAACCTAGATCAGAGTATCACTATTAATGAGGTTCCACACATCTCAAAACCACAACAGTGTCAGTTAATGGACCATCTTTGTGGCTTCTCCCAGACTCTATAACTCTGCCAAGAGAAGGCATAATTTACCCCTCCCTGAACTCCTTCCATTAAAGCCAAAACCCTTTTATATTTAAGCCAGCCTTTGGCAATTTTGGGGGTAGGGCTTATATTACGAGCATCCTGAAAAATTATACTAGGTCTAATTTTCTGATTAGGTCTTGTTTTAGGGGAAACAAAGTAATTATATCTGGGATACTCTACAGTGGAGTTCAGTAAATGTTAGAGGGACGTGGTGGCCCTGAGGGACGTGGTGGCGCTGCGGGTTAACCCGCAGAAGCCTCTGTGCTGCAGGGTCAGAAGACCAGCAGTCGTAAGATCGAATCCACGTGATGGAGTGAGCTCCCGTCGCTTGTCCCAGCTCCCGCCAACCTAGCGGTTCTAAAGCATGCAAATGCAAATAGATAAATAGGGACCACCTCGGTGGGAAGGTAAACAGCGTTCTGTGTCTAAGTTGCACTGGCCATGTGACCACGGAAGATCGTCTTCGGATAAACGCTGGCTCTATTGCTTGGCAACGGGGATGAGAACCACCTCCTAGAGTCGAACATGACTGGACAAAAATTATCAAGGGGAACCTTTACCATTACTTTTACCTTGGCAATTAAAAATTTTCTAACGATGGGTTTTACCTGGTTATGTTGGGTTTCCTTTTTGAAGTTGCACATTTTTCTTAATTAAGAGCTTTTAGTGTTCTAAATTTAATTCATTAAGAGGCAACTTTAATTAGAAAGAAAACCGAGACGAGAAGAATGGCACATTTTATTTGAATTAGAGGAGAAATCGGAATACGGTCTGTAAGACAGATCTCAGAGCTGTAAATTGTTCTTGATCCAGTAGGTGGCAGTCAGAGCAGAATATTTCATTTCTTCCAGCAGTGGGCTGGAGGCGAAGCCAAACTGAAAGTTGAAGAAATAAGGCAAAGGGGAGGATTTTTCAGAAGTTTCTAGTGGTGCAGCCATTGATAGAGGATATATTGACTCTTCCTATGTGCACAAAGGGGCCAAATGTTTTCCTAACCTTTTTGTTTTAATTTTTTTTTAAAAAAACTATAGATGTGTTCCAATGGCATTTTGAGTTTTTTTTCAGCCAGTAGAAAAAAGGTGACCTTACAGGCTCAGTGTGTTGGAGCAGCTGGTCGCAGCACCAGGCATCGGGCATTCCCTGTCATACCTTGCAGGAGAAGAGTGATCCTGTCTTGCTCTTTGGCAAGCTGCACAGTCCCAGAGTGGCCCCAGAAGGAGATAGCTCAGTGGTTTAGGTATCTGGCTACTGAGCCAAAGGTTGGGAGTTTGATTCCTCACTCTGCCTCAGGAGGAAACAGCCCGTTTCTGTAGCCTTGGGCAAGCTGCACAATCCAAGGGCACCCAAAGAAGAAGGAAATGGTGAACTCCTTCTGAATATTCTCTACCTGGAAAACCCTGAAAATGTCACACGGACTGGCATTATATAACAGATACAAGTTTTAACCAATCTGTTATCTGTTAAATCTCAGCACAGTATGTATGCTGTTCCTAATATTGCCGTTTTTTGTAGCTCTAATGGTGTGATTTCTGAGATCCGCAATGGGTTAGATTGTTGTGTGAAATTTCTTCATGTTGTTCCCAAAGCCCCAACGACTACGGAGACGACTGAGGTGTGTTTCCTCCAGAGACGAGATGTTTCAATTCCCAGGTCTCTGTACTTTGTTAGTTTTTCCAATTCTTTATTTTCAACTCTGGCATCCCCTGGAATTGCAATGTCAATGATCCGGACATTTCTTTGTTCTGTTACTACTATGTCTGGTGTGTTATGTTCAAGGTGTCTGTTCGTTTGGATCCGGAAATCTTACAAGATCTTGACTTCCTCATTTTCTGACACCTTCTCTACCTGCTTTTCCCATAGGTTTTTGGAAGCCAGCAAGTCATATTTTTTGCATAATGACCAGTGCACTAACTTTACCACTCTATCATGTCTAACTTTGTAATCTGTGCAATCTTTGGACATTTGTAAATGAAATTTGACACAGTTTCATCTTTTTCTTGGCAGAGTCAACATTTGCTGTTAGCACTCCTTGGATCTTAGCTTTCATCACGTTGGTTGGGAGTGCTTGTTCTTGTGCAGCAAAAATCAAGCCTTCAGTTTCTTTCTTAAGGGTCCACAGTTTTAGCCATGCCCATGTTGAATTATGATCATGCTTTCCATGAATATTTCTCAGGTGTTGTCCATGTAATGGTTTATTCTTCCAGATGATGATGATCTGAAAGCCATGAGAAGGTTGCCATAGACCAGAATCAGCTTGATGACTCATAATAAATATTAATTAATTTGTTAAATTACCTATTCGTTTCCGCATTGACTTCAAAGTATTAATGATTACATATAAAGTCCTAAACGGTTTGGGACCTCAATATTTGACAGATCGCCCCCTCCCACCCAGATCTACCCGAGTCACCCGACATAGCCAGCAGAGACGGCTGAGGGGACTGACGCCGAGGGAGGCCCGGAAGGAGAAAACAAGAAACCGGGCCTTCTCGGCGGTTGCCCCTCGGCTGTGGAACACACTTCCCACTGAAATTCGGCTGGCACCCTCGCTGGGTGTGTTCAAAAACCAACTAAAAACATGGTTATTCAGACAGGTCTTCCCCCCAGTCACCTAAGTTCTTTTCCCCCTTTTTTCTGGTTCTTAATGTTGCCATCTTGGATAGTATTAATTATAATAATTGCATTATGCTAGTTATTTTCTACATTGTTTTAATGTGTTTTAATTTTTGTAAGCCGCCCCGAGTAGACGTTGTCTAGAGGGGCAGGGTAAAAATTGAATAAATAAATAAATAAATAAATAAATAAATAAATAAATAAATAAATAAATAAATAAATAAATAAATAAATAAATAAATGAGAATTTGAGGAGGGGCTAATTTCCCTGAATTTCTCTGTGGAAAATTTTCCAATCGATTCTCAGAGATAGGGTTCACCATTCATA
This sequence comes from Pogona vitticeps, assembly GCF_051106095.1. Classification (NCBI taxonomy): domain Eukaryota; kingdom Metazoa; phylum Chordata; class Lepidosauria; order Squamata; family Agamidae; genus Pogona; species Pogona vitticeps. The sequence continues at coordinate 9,817,777 of NC_135786.1, read as the reverse complement.
GGGTTCACCATCCATAGCCCAGCTTTATTCTTTTTCCCCTCAGAGTATTTTGGGGGGTCTGCACTGCCCCCCTGAGTGGTTACAAACACAACCATGTTGGTAACCTGGATGCCATTTTGCCTTTTCTGCATAGCCTGTGCCTCATGCCATTCTGAAACACTGTGGTAGCCTTGACAAGAGAGGAAGACGCCACCCTCACCCCACAAAATGACTTTGGAGATAATTCTGCACAGTGGCTGTCTCTTTGTAACGGAACGTAAGAAAACCCAAATCTCAGAAACTTTCTGGCCAAAAAAAAAAAAGAAAAGAAAAGAAAAATCTACTGAGAAATGAGTTGTTGTCCTTCTTCAGGATTCAGCACCTGCCTCAGAACTTGCAAATGCTACATTTTAAAGGTGTAATCACAGATAAAAATGTCTTTCTCCTTCGATTCAGCTGCTTCTCTGTTTGTGCTGTGAGGAAACAGAGACGAGTGTTCAAAGCAGAAGTGTGAGGAAAAAGAGTACATTCATATTTACTGCAGTGCACTGCATTTTTCTCACATTCTGTGTCGCAGCTTTTTGCTCCGCAGCTTCCTAGCTTCTCACACTTCTTGGTCTGAAAAAGATCTGTGGAAAGAGGTTCCCTTATGATATCTTTCCCTGGGATTTCATTAAAGTGTGGAAGACAGGGTTGGTGGCTGGTCACAGGATGACTGCACACTGAAAGCAGTGGCACATCCACCCACCATTTGTTCACCTCATAAGTAAGGTAACACTTAGTCCTGAGTACACTCCTGTACTGCATTGAGTCAGACCCTTTGTGCATGGCAGGAGAGGAAGCTGAACACCTTCCATATGCATTGTCTCCGATGCATTTTTGGCATCACCTGGCAGGACGAAGTTCCAAATAGAGTAGTCCTGGAACAAGCTGGAATTTTTAGTATGTCTACATTACTGAAACAGCTATGTCTATGTTGGCTTGGGCATGCTGTGAGAATGGCTGATGGTCAGATTCCAAAAGATCTCCTCTGTGGAGAATGAGTGCAGGGAAATCGCCCCAGAGGGAGACCACAGCTGTGATACATGGACATCTGCAAGCAGCATCTGAAGGCCTTAGGAATGGACCTCAACAGATGGGAAACTTTGACATCTGAGCGTTCAGCCTGGAGGCAGGCGGCGCATCATGCCCTCTCCCAATTTGAAGAGACCCTTGTCCAGCAGGCCGAGGCAAAGAGGCAGTTCCAAAAGCAGCAAAACCAGAGAGCTGGACAGGGGATAGATTGTATTTGTCTTCAGTATGGAAGGGATTGGCACTCTTGAATTGGCCTTCTCAGCCACACTCGATGCCGTTCCAAGACATTACCATAGTCTCTTGAGACTGAAGGGTGCCTAAAAGTAAGCACAAGAGTCCTGAATCTCAGTCACAAGACTTTCTCTGAAATCTCTCCTGCTCCAAACTTTTCTTCAAAGCAAATTCTTGTTATGTCCAATTAGTTGAGAATTTTCAAATTTCTCCTAGGAGACATTTTCCCTTAAAAACCCCCACATATATTTATTTAATGAACATAGTATCCTAGAATAACTGAGTTGGAAGGAGCCAATAAGGCCATCAAGTCCAACCCCCTGCTCAATGCAGAAATCCAAATCAAAGCAGATCTGACAGATGATTGTCCAATTTTCTCTTGGGTGCCTCCAGTGTTGGAGCGCTCGCCACCTCCTGGGATAATCAGTTCCTTCCATTGTTGAACTGCTCTAACAGTTAACATGTTTTTTCTGATGTTCATCCAAAATCTGGCTTCCTGAATTTGAGCCCATTATCATGTGTCCTGTTCTCTGGGATGATCGAGAACAGATCCTGCCTTCCTGTATATGACTATCTTCCAAGTATTTGAAAAGTGCTATCATCTCTCCCCTCAGTCTTCTATTCTCAAGGCTAAACATGTTCTTGCAGTCTTTCCTCCTAGGGACTTCGTTTCCAGTCCCTTGATCATCCTTGTTCTCCAACAACAATTCAGCACAGTGTTGCTTAAAATGCCTTGCACATGTTTACAGCTACATGGGGTCTTCAGGGTACATGCTCTGCTCCTAGAGGCAGCTCTTGGAATGCTGATACAGAATAAGGAAAAGTAACATTTTCTGGCCTAAAATTCCCAGAATTTTTAGCAACCCAAGGCTCTTATCAGACACATTTTCTTTCGCTTCTGGGGAAACAATAGCAAGTGTATTGCTATTGAGGAGACTCTTGAGAGTCCCCTGGACTGCAAGGAGAACAAACCTATCTGTTTTGTAGGAAATCAACCCTGAGTGCTCACTGGAAGGACAGATCCTGAAGCTGAGGCTCCAATACTTTGGCCATCTCCTGAGAAGAGAGGACTCCCTGGAAAAGACCCTGATGTTAGGAAAGAGTGAAGGCAAAAGGAGAAAGGGACGACAGAGGACGAGATGGCTGGACAGTGTCATCAAAGCAACCATCATTACTTTGGCCAAACTACGGGAGGCAGTGGAAGACAGGAGGTCCTGGTGTGCTCTGGTCCATGGGGTCACGAAGAGTCGGACACGACTTAACAACTAAACAACAACAACATATTGCTATAAATCTAAATTTGCTGAAAATGAATCTGTCACCTTTAACGTACTTTCTTCTTTCCCCCCCTCTTTCCCAACACTTGATGGAGTAGCGAGACCTCCATGAAAGAAATGTGTTCCTCTCACAATTTTTCTCATTGTTTGGTGAACAGGTGCTTAAGGCCAAAGGTGCCTTGTGGCTAGGCAAGGGTGATGCCCTCCCTAGATTTTAAGGGTGAAGCACACACCCCGCCCCAGGCCACAAACTCCCTCAGCTAAAGGCATGCCTGTGCAAAGACAGGTTTTTCCCCCACTTGCCTCCGGAGCTCAGAGCGTGACAGGAAACACCTAAAAGCTGGCAAAGTCACGCAACAGGTGATAGAAATGAACACAGGCCTCTTCATGGCCCCTGGGCACCTTCTGCTGCTATTTGGTTAAGCTGGGGCAATTGGACAGATGAAATGGAATGTGCAGGACAGAACACACAGGCTTTTTAAAGAGCGAAACATGCTGAACTCAGCAGACCCACCCTCCTGCAGCAAAGAATGTCGAGTTTATATAATCGGCTTAATTTGTGTTCATGGCTCAGCCCTTGAACTGGTGTGGGGGGAGGGTTGCGCTTTCAGTAAGAAAATAAAATAGTCGTTTAAAAAATATCCAGAGTTTCTGATGCAACCAGGCCAGAAAAGGGTTCTTAGAGTTGTGAGGGACAGCACAAATGGAAATATTGACCCAGTATGCAGTGGCTGCTCAAACAACAGTGAATGCCGTGTTTGCAGTCATGAGAGAAGGAGCTAAAAATAGCATGCCCAGTCTGTGAGAACACCTTTTTTTTCCAAAGATGGGCAACGTCCCAAGGTCAGAAGGTTGCACTGCATCCTGGTGGAATCTGTCCGGGGCCATGGGACATCACACTCCACATGCTAGCTGCAGTCACTAGAAATAGTCACAAACTCAAGAAGAAGAAGAAACGAACCAAGAAATTTGTTGAAAAAAATCACTGGTTTGTTGGTTTGTGTTAGAGTAACCAAAACCCACAATTCTGAACTCACCCAAATCACAAACTTTTTAAACAATTTAATGAACTTCTCAGTTTGTTCCCCCATGTCCCCAGAACCTGCTCCCCCTTCCCACTGCCCCCATTGTCTCCCTACCTGGTCCTATTGCCTCTTCCTCTTGGTCCTCCACCTCTCCCAAGGATGTTGTTACATTATTTTTCTACAATGGCTAGTATGATTGGCAATGGCAGATTTTGAAAAAGAGTCATTAAGACAGCAGGTGGTACCTCAAAAATCCAAGGTGGACATGCCTAAACTGATTGTCCATGAAAAGCCCTATTCTTGTGAATGGAGAAAAACAAGGACCAAGGCCAGGTCAAGGCTGAATGATGCAGGAAGAATAAAAAGTATTCTGGCCAGCTGGAATGTGCAGAACTTGGCAGTCTGTTTCATTTTTACATGCCCCCCCTTCTTCCCTCCAGCCATCAGATGGATACTAATGTAGAGGGAAGGGAGTAAGTGAGGAACTTTAAAAGGGCAATGGACACAATCCTTTTTTTGATCTCTTCTTCAAAGGACAATGCAGGAGCTCTATACACTGTTTCCACCCTTTCTCTCTCCCCTGTCTGTCTTTCCCGATCTGGCCTTGATCTCAACTTAGTGGTGCTGCAGACACATGACTATAGTGATTTAAGCAAAGACTTTGCAGTAGCAAAGGCAAAGAAGACTAACGACTAAAGTTAAGAGCTTTCACTCTTCTCCCTTACTGAGCATCTTCTTCCATTTTTCATCTCATTTCTTCCTTCTAATTGCACCCTAATGAGTGTTGATTTTAGCACAAGGGGTCCATGGAGCTATTCCTGTTTCTGGGATCTTTCCCCCATCCCGTGGTCACCAAGAGAATGCACAAATACCCCTGTTTTGCTTGTATTTCCACATTTCTATGAAAACTGTACATCTCTAGTAACAACACAATATTTATTTTACCCATGAAAACATTCACACAAGCCACCTAGCACTGATGGTTTGAATGATCCATTAGAGATGGGCATGAACCAAACTACGAACCAGGAAAAAAAACAAGACCAGGGATGATTCATGGTTTGGTTCATGCAATCCGTTTTGCTGAAACAATTCTTTTTTGGTGCTTTACACATGAGGAAGAAACCTGATTTTTTTCAGGATTCTTACCAAGAACCCTGGTAAATGAGGATGCATACTTACATGTCGGGCAGGAACATCTTCTCTAAAGGCATTTAATTCTAAACACGATTGATTGATTGATTGATTGATTGATTGATTGATTGATTGATTGATTGATTGATTGATTGATTGATTGATTGATTGATTGATTGAGTGAGTGAGAGAGTGAGTGAGTGAGTGAGTGAGTAATTGATTGATTGATTGATTGATTGATTGATTGATTGATTGATTGAATGATTGATTGATTGAATGATTGAATGATTGATTGAATGATTGAATGATTGATTGATATCCCACCTGTCTCCCAGAAGCTGAAACCCAAGTGGACAATAGTAGTTTTTTTTTTAAAAAAAACTGTACAGTTAAAAGCATATACATATTTAAATAGTTACAAATTAACAATTGAAAATTAAGTACTTTGTCAAAAGGCTCTGCCCTTGACAGTTAGTTGCCAAAGCCATGCCTAAACAAGAAATATTTTTGCTTGCCTAGGCAAAGGGCCCCATGGTCTGGGAGCAACCTGCATAAAGGCCCTCTTTCACACGCTTACCAAGAGTACCTCTGAAAGAGGTACGGCCAAGAGAACACCTCTGGGCCGGCTTATGTGGGAGAATGCAGAATTTCACAGTTAAATCACTTGGTCTCTGAAGGTCTAAATCAACACTTTGAATGCTGGCCAGCCACACCTGCAATTACGGATGCGCATATATAGCATCCTCTTATTCTTGAAGAGAAACCAAAGTTGCATGGAAGAAATCATTCTTTTCTGCTTGCAGTGCGATAACTCTGTGCAAGAATCTCACCTCCCCCCCCAATAAATCTTGTCGGAAATCTTGCAAAAGTTTATGCAAGCTGTGCATGATTTTTTACAATTCCTCAGCAGAACGGCACCTTTCCTGCACAGGATTCCCCTAGAAAACAACAGAAGAAACAGGAAACAGCAGGATTGTTATGATTCCTGTGTAGAATGACATCTCTCCTGTGCAAGATTCCTCAAAATGGACATAGAGCAGTGCAGAATACAGCCGTTTACTCCACAGAATTACAGGCAGAAAGTGAAGATGGGTAGAATGCTGGGAGACCTCACTGAAACTGGGAGAGGTCTCAGTGGGGAATTTTGGCATGGCAAGTGTCAGGAAAGTACCAAGAACAAGACATTAGAAACTAAGAAGAGCCCTGCTGGATCAGGCCAAGGGCCCATCTAGTTCAGCTTCCTGTATCTCACAGTGGCCCCACCAAATGCCTCCTAGAACCACATTCTATGATTACTCATCCTCATACACACAAGAACAGAATAGAAGTGCACAAGAGATCAAACATCTTTACTTCCCAATTCCTCCATTGCATGCTCTGGGGCAAATAGTATCTTCCTTCACCAGGAAGGACAGATGAGTGGGGGGAAGTGTCACGCATGGGAACAGGGATTTGCAAAAAGCTGTGCATGGCAATGAGGAGAGATAATGGAGGGGGGCAAACAGCGAATAATGCAAAACACTGTGTTATGCCTTGAAACAATCAGGAAATCAGTGTTTCTCTGGTGCAAAACCTAAAACACATTGTAGTGATGCTGGACATGATAATTAGCAATTGATTTGTTTTGGTCAATAATGGCATGCAGAACAGTGACAGGCAGACATCTGGATTTTCTCTCTCTCTCGTAACATTACAAACTGGGGGTGATTCATCAAAAGAAATATAGTGCTTCCTGATGCACCACTTGCTTAAACTGCGGAATCTGTTGCTGCGAGATGTAGTGGGGCCCACTGGTTTAAATGACCTTAAAAGCAGATTAGCTGAGGATATGAAGAGTCAAAATATGGACTACTATTAGCCCTGATGGCTATATGCTGGCCTTAGGATGTGAGGCAGGATGTGGGCTTCTTACAGGTAATAAGTTGGTCACTTTCTTTCTTTCTTTCTTTCTTTCTTTCTTTCTTTCTTTCTTTCTTTCTTTCTTTCTTTCTTTCTTTCTTTCTTTCTTTCTTTCTTTCTTTCTTCTTCCTTCCTTCCTTCCTTCCTTCCTTTCTATTTGTTTGTTTGTTTGTTTGTTTGTTTATTACTTGGATTTGTATAACACTCCCATTAGTGATAGGGACGTGGTGGCGCTGCAGGTTAAACCACAGAAGCCTCTGTGCTGTAAGGTCAGAAGACCAGCAGTCATAAGATCGAATCCACGTGACAGAGTGAGTGCCCGTCGCTTGTCCCAGCTCCCACCAACCTAGTGGTTCGAAAGCATGCAAATGCGAGTAGATAAATAGGGACCACCTCGGTGGGAAGGTAACAGCGTTCCGTGTCTAAGTCGCACTGGCCATGTGAACACAGAAGATTGTCTTCAGACAAACGCTGACTCTATGGCTTGGAAACGGGGATGAGCACCGCCCTCTAGAGTCAAACACGACTGGACAAAAATTGTCAAGAGGAACCTTTACCTTTACCTTACCCGTTAGTGATATTCTGGGTGGTTCACAACAAAATGCAACAAAAAACCAAAAATGAAAGTAAAACCACTTTTAAAAATACTTTAAGACTTGACCAAAGAAACAGATGGTGCTAAAACAATGATGCAGAAAAATGGCGGACAAAAAGCAGTCAACTAAGGGTCAGTGTGGAAAGCCTCCCAGAAAAGCCACTTTTTCAGTTGCCTCCTGAATGCCCACAGGAAGGGGGCCAGGCGAAGCTCCTCTATAAGCTCGTTCCACAAAGTTGGAGTCACCCCGAAGAAGGCCATACCTCTTGTGGATTTTTTCTATGAGGAGAATGCTAGGTGAAGTGGACCTCTGGTCTAATTCTGCATGGATTTTTCTGATGTTTGTAATTTGTTTTCAGTGCCAGAATTCAGGAGGATTAGCCATCTCAGTCTGTACAAGCATTATATGAAAAAATAAAAATAAAAAGTTAAAGGGAGAGAGAGAGAGAGAGAGAGAGAGAGAGAGAGAGAGATGTGTTGACACCCCAAAGAGTGGACAGTGTCACCAAAGCAACCAACATGAATTTGACCCAACTCCGGGAGGCCGTGGAAGACAGGAGGATCTGGCGTGCTATGGTCCATAGGGCCACGAAGAGTTGGACACAACTTAACGACTAAACAACAAACAAGTGCTGTGTTGATTAAATTTTACACAGTCACAGAAAATTTGTCCTGTATTTGTTTGAATTTTTGCCACCTTACATGCTGTCTTTAGTAGTTTTGACTGGGAGGGACATTTTTTCGGCTGCAGTGACTGTCAATCAAGCCAGCAGTTACCATGTCTTTCTCAGATTCAATGACAGCCCTGCCTCTCTGCTCTGTTTTTCCCCCCTCTGTTGGAAGCAGTGAGTCTATTGAGGCCTGGTGCTGAAAGCAGTCAGTCGTGTTTTGTCAGTTTGCTTTTGATCTGTAAGTCAATTAAACCTTTTTATTGTTTGCCAATGTCTCAGAGTGAGTTATTGAGACTGTAAGTGCCAGTTGATGAGAGAGAAAGAGATGAACTAATCTGGGAAACTTGAATCCGTTCTGTGAATCCCTGCACTTCTGCTGCACAGCTAAAGAAATCTGAACCAGACATTCAAAACTCTGAGACAGTATGAACACAGGACAGAATTAATACAGTGATCTTGTAGTTCTCAATAAATTCTAGAAGCCATTGGTCTTCAGATCCCAGAAATCTCAGTCAACATGGAATGGTATGAAAGATTCTGGAGGCTGTAGCCCAACTACATCTAAAAGCCCAGGTTTGGGAATAATCACTATAACAGGAATAGCAAGGGGAAAAGTGCTTAGGCAGAGTTGCTAAGTCTTGCTCTTCTTAATGGAACCCTTAAAGCTGCTTTCTAATATTTGCTTTAATACCTCCTTTGGAGCAAACCTTTTTGTACCCCTCCTACTTTTCTTTCCATGGCTGCCTGAGTCTTTCCTCACCCAAGGTGCTTGCTTAGTTTTCTTCTGTGCCTTTTACCTATCCAACACAGGTGACCAGTGAGATCTACAACAAAATGTTGCAATGAATGGTTAGCTGGAAGCCTGCCTTATTCCAGGAGATTCTATTCCATTTCCCCTTCTCCTTCTGTCTACTCCCACTTCCCAAGCTGCCAACACATCTGCTAAGCATGCTTAACCCTACTGGACTGTTTTGGGTCTTGTTTTTACTTCTGTAAAACATGTGCATGTGTGTGTCCCCAAACCTATCTATTTGTTCCTCTTTTGAGTGGCTGATCCTGTTTTTGTGACTTAAGGACCAATAGATTGAGAGTGGAGAGTGCTATTGGTGAATATAAACGGGCCTTAATAGCAAAACCTTGCTGTGGAGTGCCTTCGTGGTGTTCATGGCTGGCTAGTAAAGCTGCTTTCCTTGAATACATCTCTAGCGGGAATCATCGACTCACAGAATAATGGAGCTGGAAGGGGCCTATAAGATTATTGAGTCCAACCCCCTGCTCAAGGCAGGAATCCAAATCAAAGCAGATCTGACAGAGGGTTGTCTAATTTTCTCTTGAATGGCTCCAGTCTTGGAGAGCTCACCACCTCCTGTGGTAATAGTTCCATTGTCATACTACTCTAACAGTTGGGAACTTTTTCCTGATATTCAGCCTAAATCTGGCTTCCTGTTGCTTGAGCCCATGGTTAACTGTTCTGTACTCTGGGAGATTTCCAAATATTAGTCCAATCTATGATCAATGAAAGAAATGCACAAGTGAAGTGCCCCTGACAGATGCCCCAGAACCTATGTTTTAAAAAAAACCACCAATAAAGGGGAATTCACCACTCTCTAAGACTATCTGTTCCACTGTTGGACTACTCTCGCCATCTGCAAATTATTCATAAGAATTTATTTAGAATATCTATCTATCTTTACCATTGTTTCTTGCCTTAGCCTCCTGAGCTGCAGAAAACAAGCTGGCTCGTTCTTCTGCACCAGTGTTTCTCAGCCTTAAGTAACCCAGGTGTTCTTGGACTGCAGTTCCCAGAAACCCCAGCCAGCACAGCTGGTAGTGAAGGCTTCTGGGAACTGCAGTCCAGGGACACCTGGATTACTCAAGGCTGGGAACCACTGGTCTACAGCTATCCTATTACCTCTCAATCTTTTTTTTTAAAGGCTGTTTTTCTGAAACATCCACACCCACAAAGGGCCACAAGAGAGTTTTTCTCACATTTTTATTGTTCTTCCTCAAAACATGAGGTTTTCAGAGGCCTGCTAGATGTTCTTCTGATGTGTGGATATTCCTATTAGGTAGTGACATATTTTACTTTCTTGGGTTCCATGATCACTGAAGATGGTGACAGCAGCCCCGAAATTAAAAGATGCCTGCTTCTTGGGAGGAAAGTGATGACAAACCTCGACAGCATCTTAAAAAGCAGAGACGTCACCTTGCCAACAAAAGTCTGACTAGTGACTATGGTTTTTCCAGTAGTGATGTATGGAAGTGAGAACTGGACTATAAAGAAAGCTGATTGCCAAAGAATTGATGCCTTTGAATTGTGGTGCTGGAGGAGGCTCTTGAGAGTCCCATGGACTGCAAGGAGAACAAACCTATCAATTCTGAAGGAAATCAACCCGGAGCGCTCACTGGAAGGACAGATCCTGAAGCCGAGACTCCAATACTTTGGCCATCTCATGAGAATAGAAGACTTCCTGGAAAAGACCCTGATGTTGGGAAAGTGTGAAAGCAAGAGGAGAAGGGGACAACAGAGGACAAGATGGTTGGACAGTGTCATCGAAGCAACCAACATGAATTTGACGAAACTCCAGGAGGCAGTGGAAGACAGGAGGGCCTGGCATGTTCTGGTCCATGGGGTCACGAAGAGTCGGACACAACTAAACGACCAAACAACAACAACAACAACAAAGGAGAGGCTGACCCTCGAAAAGCTGAGATGGCTCTTAAGCTTTATGTGGTGATTATGATAACCCTTTTCTCTCCTTAGGCACTTCTGCTGCTTCTGCGTTCTGTTTCCCGCGATGAGTCACTAGGAGAGCCCCACATAATGTGAGACAAGGAGCCCGTCATCTCTTCACCATACAGCCTTCCGATGGTCATCAAGGACCACTAAGGACCTGAGAATGAGGGAAGAGAAGTCCTGTTTATGTGCCTCACTTGAAGCAGTTTTCCTCTTGATAAACAAAGAATCATTCTTTCAAGGCCGAAATTTCAAGTGTGTGGAGTGTTCCCAAACTTGGCATGATCATGCCGTTAGTTTCTCTCTCTCCCCCACCCCCCCTAAACCTGAGAGACATTAACACAGCTGCAGACTCAGCCTTTTTAGCCTGCCCTTAGGCACCATCGGTTTGTTTCTTGGCTAGGGCAGGAAATTATCTATTTTGCCTTCTCCCTCCCACCACCATATGTATCAGACACACCAGCAGATGTTTGCCCACACAGAAGTCCAGAGGTACACTTCCAAACAGATGAGTGGACATAAATGTTGTTGGGGAAGATGCAGAGAAAGATGCTTGGAAACATCCTACTCTTCTACTGATTCACACCATCACAACTTCCTGACTGTTCGAGCGGTACAACAATGGAACCCATTACCTCGGGAGGTGGTGAGCGCTCCAACACCAGAGGCCTTCAAGAGAAAATTGGACAGCCCTCTGTCAGATATAATTTGATTTGGAGTCTTGTATTGAGCAGGGGGTTGGACTCTGATGACCTTATAGCCCCCTTCCAACTCCATTATTTGGTGATTCGGTGATTCTATGGCATTTAGAAACCAGGACAGTGAACAGTGCATTTTCACAGTCTAAGATGCTGTGACTTCCAATAAAGTCTGCAGATGGGGAGCTGCCATTTCTGAAAACGTGGTGTGAAGCAAATCTCATATTAACAGCTGGTACCCTAAATATAAGCAAGCCATGTCACACATGTGATGGAATCAGAACGGTTTTGAGTTTCCCTCTGTCTGTAATTTTAATATTCATGTATTAGAGATGGGAAATTGGTATATATTTACATTTCAGAAGCAGCCAGGAGCAGGTCTATACTTCGAAATCAACCTCTACTTATAAGTATGATATTGTCCGTTGAGAAACAGATAAGTAGATTTCCTTCTTACATGATCTGTGTAAGCTGACCCAATAGCTCCATGGTTTAGGTATCTGGCTGCTGAGCCAGACGTTGGGAATTCAATTCCCCACAAAGCTCCTAGGAGAAAAGCCAGCCTGGGTTTCTTTGGGCAAGCTGCACAGTCCCAGGGCGCCCCCTAGAGGAAGGGAATTGTAAACCACTTCTGAGTAGTCTCTACCTGGAAAATCCTGAAAAGGGTCAACGTAAGTCAGAATTGACTTGATGACATGATTATTATTATTATTCATTTCTGGAACACACAACCATTTTGTTACATGCACAGTGGAATAAAATAGTTGGGTAGGCAGTGCAGAATAAATAAATAAATGTGATATATAACTTTTTTGAAACATGACATAGTCTGGAGGAAAAGCCTATGGCTTGAAAGCATAGGGGCCAACCTTGTCATCTTTCTACCTCTGTGTTTTAATTTTCTTCTTCTTTATTATTATTATTCTTTGTAGGAAGATTTTACATGGGCGAAGGACTCAAAAACCTCCTTTTTACCACCTGAAAGGGAATGCTCCATTTCACCCTGCCCATATGGATGCAGAGCTGGCTGGATAGCTCATTGGTTTAGATCTCTGGCTGCAGATTGGGGGTGGGGGGTGGGGGTTCAATTCCCATTGTGCCTCCTGGGAGAAGCCCCAGCCTGTGTTTCTTTGGCAATATGCACAATCTCAGGGCAGCCCCATAAGAACAAAAATGGAGAAACACTCCTGATTTCTATCTACCTGGAAAACCCTGAAGCCCTACCTGAAAAGGGTTACCATGAGTCAGAATTGATTTGATGGCATGTTGTTGTTTGAATGCCAAAGGAGTCCTCAAACCCAAAATCAAGCAGCCAACTCTTCCCTGTACAGCTGCTTCCCAATCAGTCAGGCCTGTGATGTTGCTCTAAAGTAGGACTGAGCAACGTATGTTCCTCCAGATGTTGGACTGCGACCTCCCTGATCCTTCCCCACTGGTTGTACAGTGTGCCTCGCTAGACGATGATAATCTGTTCCACTGAAATCGCTGTTTAGCGAAATCATTGTCTAGCAAAAAGCATTTCCCCATTGGAATGCATTGAAACCTGTTTAATGCGTTCCAATGGGGAAGAATCGTCATTGTCTAGCGAAGATAGGCCATAGGAAAGCCGTTTTGCGAACCGCCGATCAGCTGTTTAAATCGCTGTCTTGCGAAGCTTAGGTCCCGAAAAAAACTGTTTGCAAGCACAGAGGGAGCTATCAAAATTGTCGTCTAGCGAAAATCGGTTTGCAAAGCAGGGACCAAACATTGTCCAGCGAAATTCCCCCATAGGAATCACTGTTTTGCGAATCGCTATAGTGATAGCAAAAAGCCAATGTCTAGCAAAAAAACCTGTTGTGCGGGGTAACTGTCTAGCGAGGCACCACTGTACTGTAAAAGCCTGATGGGAGATGCAGCCCCACCTCATCTGGCAGGAGGCAGATGGTCTAACCCTTCTGCTATGGGAAAGAGAAAATTATGCTCTTGGTATTGTTAGAGGTGCCGGCTATTGTTTGTGTCCTTTGAAAGGGTCCCAGAGCTGAGAAATGTCACTGAAGACGTGATCAGCAGCGGAAGAACCCACACATTCTAAGGCCATTTGAAACCAAAACAAGCCAAGGCTGGTTTGAATTTCTCCCACTCCTAGTTTCTTTTATCTTGAACAGTGTACAGCAGATTGTTTAGAAGAGTCTCTCAGGGCCAAGCGAGATATTAAGCAAGAGACTGGTGATTAGGGTCTCCTGTGATCTGGCTTCTGTTTTACTAATTAGCAGCTGCACAGAGGCAGTTTGCTGGATGGCTGCAAAGTGATCCTCTCAGATAGGAGGCTTAACTGTTTCTTCGAACCTCTTTCATGGGTCTGTACCGGTTCTTCTCGAAGCTTCCTCTCCCCTAATCTGCCATGATGGGACCATCCTTAACTAAGCTATGGTGCAGAACTGCTTTTAACATTGAGTTCTGCATGTGGAATGCAACCACATTCAGAAGCATGGGATAAACGTATGGTATTACTTTCTGAAAAACTGGCTGGATGGCTCAGTCGGTTGGAAGCACCTGGGAAGGGAACTGGTTTCCATGCTGTGCCTTCTGACAGAAGAGCCAGGCTGTATAGCCTTGGGCAAGCTGCGCAGTCCCCAGGAGAAGGAAATGGTGAACCAAGTCTTAATATTTTCCAGCTAGAAACCCCTGTGAGATATCACTGTAAGTTAGAATCGTGGATGATGATGATGATGATGAGGATGATGATGATCTGAAAACCCAGGGTAGTTGCCACTTCAGTTTCTCTACAGTCACAGTGTCTGCAGGAGGGTGATGGAGAGGAAGACGGGGAAGGTGGATTTTTCACACAAGCAGAGAGCAAATTATGCTAATGCACCACCATGAAACTTAAACCACCGCCCTGGGAAAAAAATACGACAGACAACTTTGCCTACAATACGGGCCAAGCAGATGCACCTGGGAAGGTTTTCTGCTAAGCATAACGATTATGCCTTTCTCTGATCAATTTTTATATCAGGTGTTCAAAGGTATCGTGCTCCTGGAGATGGAGGTTCCATTGAGCTCTCATTTATTTATTCTCTCTCACAGGTACTTAAACTCTCCCAAAAATAAAAATGGGAGGAACACTTTCCAAGGCTGCTGTATAGGGCTGCCCTGGTGATTTTAAGCTTACTGTCATTTTCATATTTATTAGAAATTTTCTAAAAACAAAACAGGAAGGCGAGGACCCACTTCCTCCATGCCTTTGGCTCTGTTCCTCCTATATTTCCTGTTCCATTTCTTGATGCTGCTACTCTCTAAGTCCTCATGGCATTTTAAGGATGAGGAACACTGAACGCAGGAATGCAGAAAGCTGCCATATAGCATGGATCACACCATGAGTTGTCAAGAGTGACTGGCAGAGTCTTTCCAAGGTTGCAGCATGATTTTGCCTCTTTGCCTTACCCAGAAATCCCTGGTAGACTAACTAGGCATGGATGATCCTTCCAGGAAGCAACTACACTGGCAAATAATATGGGGCATGTTCTGGGACTGGATAGTCAAATCTGCATTATTTTCAGTTGATTAAATGACACATAAGTCAATGAGAAAAAGCCTGGAGATTTACCCCCACCTGAGTGCTTTTCCTCTGCTAATGGGGCTTCTCCTTTTTTGCGGCGGGGGGGAGGGGATCATAAATACATTCTCATCAATTCCAGCAGTGTGATTACTTGAACTGGTGCAGAAAAGACTGTTTTGGGGGTGCTGGTGGGGTGGGGAGAGAGGAAGCACATGAGCACTCATAGGGGTCAGTTCCCCTCAAATGCCTTTGAGGGGACCAAGCAAAGAGATTTTGGATCTTTCCTAAGATGTCATTTCTTTATTTTTATTTTTTTAAAAAAAACAAGTTGTGTTAGGTTGTCTAGGAGACCAAACAAGAGGAAGAAATGGTCAATCAGCACTTCTTTGCAGCTTTTTCAGATTGCAGCTTTTTCCTGAAAAGCTGGACAGCTACAGTGGAAGCTGCCTTAACAAGCTGCAAACAAAAACTGATTGCTGGTTCCCTCCTCTCTTTTCTAACTCCTGTGTGGAGTTAGAAATTTCCCCAACATAAATTCACAGCAGATCCATGTGGATTTTTTTTGCCACTGTGTGGAAAAAGGACAGGGTGGCATTCCGTATGTAAATTGTACCGATGCATTACACTCGGAGAAGGCAAGGGAACCTCAGTGGGTAAGACCCAAGGTCCACAATTAACAGCGTTGTATTCTCAGAAGGTCACTGACACCCACCTTCCCTCCTTGTTGTTTTGGAGCAAAGGTGGCATGCTGCTTCACAACATGATTCTGGAGATGACAGACATTGTCAAACATCCTTTCACAATTTGGGGAACTGCTTTTTTAAAATTAATACTCCCAGAATCCATGCAATCACCACATCTTGTAGCAGGGAGTTCCACAATCTGTGCCATGGGAGGAAATCTCTCTTTTTTTTGGTTCTTTTTCAGGAAGGGATCACCAAGGCGTGGTCCTCTTCCCACTTCACGTTGCCTTCCTCCCTTCCCTTCGCCTCCCCCCCTTCCTCCTCTGTTTTCCTCTCTCCTCCCGCTCCCCCCTTTCCCATCACCCCTCTCCTGGCCACTCTCCCCTTCCCTCCCGACGCTCCCAGCCTCCGCTGCTTCTCCCTTCGGCGGCCTTTCGCTCGTCCCCGGAGTCAACCGCGGAGCCGTCACTTTCGATTCCAAGGTGTATGCCGGCTTTTCCGTCCATTGGCTGAGCCGAGATAAGGCCACCACCTCAGGAGCGCTGGCGTTGGCTTGCCCGAACATCAATCATACTGGTAGGGTGGGATTACTGATGGACTGAATGGAAGGGAGGGGAGGGGGGGGAGAAAGAGAGAGAGAGAGAGAAGGGAGGAAGGAAACCTGATTAAGGGAGAGAAGCGCAGCATCTCCAGGACCCAAATAAACAGGTACATGTGGGAAGTGGCGGGGGCAGGGGGAGGTTTAAAACTGAAGAGGGAAAGGTATGGTGCAGGCAATAGGAGGCAGGATGCCACCATCTGCATGAGTTATTACTTGAATTTGGGAGGCAAGGAGGGATCAATGGATAGATGAGCAGCTGCGCGTTGGGCAACCCGTCTTTCTGCTAGATTTGAAAGGAGCTGCAAGATGCGGCCCCCACCCCACCCGCCTGCACCCTTGGGTCCTCTCCCTTCGGGTGTGCGCGCACCTCGAGACAAATGGAAGCCAGGTGCGCGCTTGGCTGGTGGGCGGATGCGGGACTAGAAATCTAAAGAATGGCAGGCATCTGGGGAAGAAAAGCCGGCGTCCTTCCCAAGATCAGGAGGAAATTCACACGTGAGAGATGCCGGCTTGGCGCCTATAAAGAGACCCACATCGGCTTGGGCGAGGCTCCCTGGGCGCCTAGAGAACCGACTAAACACAGGGAGACCTCTCCCCCTTTTTGGGGGGGGGGAGTCATCCGATTACCAACAGCGTTTGGTGATGAGAACCTGGGTGCGCGTCGGAAGGCGCAAGGCCCTGGAGACCGAGAGGACGTGGGGTGGATGGGGTGGAGCGGGGGAAGAGTTTGCCACACATCTGTACGACGACCGGGGGGGGGGGGGAGTCGAGAAGCTCTGAAATGATTCAGCAGCATCATTCACCGGAGAAGATGCTGTGACTCGCGCTGCGGTAACGGACGTGGAGGATGTAAGATGTAGAGAGGAACGGATGGAGGGGAAAAGGTTTATCTGGAGCCTTCATTTGGTCAAACCATCTTTCATCTCTCCCTTGCTGAAATATTAAAAACCTTTTCTGCCATCGCCAAGCCAGACCCGGGCTTCTGCCTAAGGATCTCCAGTTTTTGCCTGGATGGTATGGGGACGGGGCTTGGTCGGATGGGTGTACGCTGCGCACACCCTTCGGAAGTCACACCATTTGCCCTTAATCCTCTTCTTAGGATCCAGAGAGCCAAGTTCCTGGAGATGAACCCTTCACCCGCTTAGAAATCCTGTTTTATTAGTTTCCCTGGGCGCTTCCCTCTGCTCTGGACTGAGACGCAGGATGAAAAAATAAACCCCGGTCTTTAAACGTTTGGAGACGAAGGATGGGTGATCTTTTAGTGGACAAACAAAAATCTTGGAAACAGGCGCCAGCTTCGGAGTCCTGCAGGACTCTTCGTCAGGCGGGGCATCGCAGAGGTGGGGGAGACAGGAGGGATTTGCAGAAACAACGGAAAATCTCTCCCCCCCCCCCGCCGCTGCCGCCGCCCCAAATCATACCCAGGAGCAGGTGCCAGGGTCTCTTGCTTAGAAAACCACATGGCTTTTTTCTTTTCTTTTTTCCCCTTTTCTGCATGCCCTTGAGAATCGGTCTGCAGACAAAGCCCCCGTCTGTCTGGGGAAGGAAAAAAGGCGAGAAAACAGCGCTGTGTTTCTCTCCTGGGCTAGAGGGAGCAGGTTTGGAGTCGGGGAGAGGAAGGGGGGGGCAATAAATGCTGGTTTTAAAAGGAGATCCCTGCTCGGCTGAGCATTGTCAGCATCGAGAAATAACCAGGATCCAGTCGAATTCAGAGGACGCGTTTCTGTCGTCTGAAACCGACAGGGGATTGCTCGGTAAAGAACTGGCTGTTTTAGACAGAGAGAAGTCACGAGAAACGCCTCCTTGGGAAGGTCGCCTCTTGAAAGGATCCGAATTCGCTGCGCGGTGGCGGCCTGAGCACGTGGGAACGCGGAGGGGAGACACGCGTCTTTGCTTTCGGGGCCCCAGGCGCGCCCCTGGAGCAGCTGGGCATTCCCGGACGCCGCTGCACGAGCGGGGAGTTCTGCGCTTCTGGGGCGCAGCGGCGCAACGGGAGAGGGAGCGCGCGTCTGGGGCGCTTGGATGGCTTCGTTGAATTGCGCACCCCGGGAGGAGGCGCGCCAGCGGTGGCTCTGGCTTCTTGGGGGTTATGTTCGGTCATCCACCTGCAGTTTCCGAGGGCACCTCCCCGAGAGGCGGAGGAAACCGCGCTCTCGCCCCCCCCCCCGCGTTGCTTTCGTTCGGCGTAATCTTGGGGGGGTCGCATCCTGATGGGGGGGTGACCTGCCTTCGCGAATCGGGACCTGCCTGGTTCCTCTGAACTCAGGAAAAAGGGCCAGTGAGCAGAGAGGGCAACAGAGCAGTTCAGAGGGCCCTGGAAACTTTATTAGCTCTTAAGCTGGTCCATTCCTTGAATTCTTGGAGGAGGCGGAATATGGGGATACTCAGTGTAGGAATGGCAGGTCCACGTGTCCAGAGCGAGCGAGCGAGAGATCAGCTGTATTTGCGTTATAGAGGAAGTAGAGTATGTTTCAGGGCTTCCCCAACCAACCACCTGACATTTACAAAAGGATTTGAATTTAGGTTGCCAACTGATAGGGCTCCTGTGTTCTTCAGAGCGACCTGCTATGAAGGACAGTCACCCATATGCAGGTGTACTTATGTATGCATATGTGTTTTAGTGTCTACACCTCTGTATTGAACTACCTATCTGTCTATGCACATAACTGTGTGCGGTGCAGGTGACTCTCCTAGCCTTACCATCACTCTCATTTTTTGCAAGGGAAAGTTTCACTTCTTCCCTGGCAGAAGTCGGGAAGTCGCACTGAACTGTACTTTTAAACTGCATCTGCAACTTGACAGGGTTAGGCAAGTATAAAACTTTTGAAACCACAAGGCTTAGCAGCACACTTAACTGTGTGACAGGCCTTGGCTTTCCTGGTGCGACTTCAGACTTAGAATTGTTCCTTTCTTTAATTTTATTTTTATTGAGATTCATTAAATACTGTGTGTGTGTGTGTGTGTGTGTGTGTGTGTGTGTGTGTGTGTGTGTACATACATACATACATACATACATACATACATATATGTTCACGTTCTCAAACAAGTCTGTGCCCCATACACCCTTATTTTTATACCTCATTGTCAGTAGCTAAGTCCATATGACTCACTAGAAGCCTCGTTTCAGTTCAGATTGGAAACCAAGAACCCTGAATGAGATCAGTTTATTGATTGTGGAAAAACAGTGAGTAATGTTGCGATGATAAGAGTAAGCCCAGGTAATCAGTGAGAGATGTAATGTTGTGCTTGAGATGGAGAAGGCGTAAGTTTTGTGGACGGAATTAGTGAAGCAGCAAAGAAAAACTCCCAACACCCTTTTTTAAAATTACTTTGAATGTTTTACAAGAGAAGCTGCCGTTCTACAAAACCGTAGTCTTTATCCATCAACATTAGAGCACGTTTCCCTTTTATAACAGCAGTGGGAAATAGTTGGTCTTTAAGATAAATTGGGCTTTAACCCCCATCAGTCTCAAGGACCTTTGCTAATTATAAGATACAATGGGAACTGAAATCCAAGGCATGGACATGGCGCTATGGAGAGTGCACCTAATTTATGCCTCACGTGTGGTTAAGCACACAAAATGTCTCGGGTTGAGCTGTTTTACCAGCCACGTTTCCTGCTACCATTGATTCTGGGTCCATGCTCGAAAAACTTTGCTTGCCAATCACTTCCATTTTCTCTCATTATAGAAGATGGATCTGCACTGCTAGCATTCCAGGGTTTCATCACATAACATCTCTGTTGTTGTTATGTGTCATCAAGACTCATCCAACCTATAATGACACTAATAGGGGCTTCAAGATATTTGAGATATTGAAGGAGTTGCTTTACCATTGCTGCCACCCATTGACTTCCCATTGCAGAGCTGTAGCTTGAAGCTAGGTCTCCTGAGTTCTAGTCCACTGGTTATTAACCTTGGGTTACTCAGGAGTTTTGGACTGCAACTCCCAGAAGCCTTCACCACCAGCTGTCCTGACTGGGGTTTCTGGGAGTTGCAGTTCAAAAGCATCCGAGTAACAAAGGTTAAGAACCACTGTTCTAGTCCATCACTGTGTCTTTTCTGTCACTTTGTGTCTCTCAGGATCAGCTTTGCTTTCCAATGTTCCATACTAATGAAGTGTAGTGGATAGACAATTGAATCAGGACTCAAGAGGCTTGGATTCAAATCATTGCTCAACCATGGAAACTCAAGTGCGGTTGAGTGGCAATTGGAAGCCACTCCTTGGACCTTTCACATGCCTTGAAAACCCTACTAGAGTAATCATAACTCAGAAGCAACTTCATGACAGATGATATGTACAGTATGTACAACTGTTCATTTTCTAGAGTGCCCAACCAAAAGTGCTAGAAAAGTCTATCCCATACACAGAACCTTCTATATTTCCTAAACCCACAATTTGGAAAAAGTTACTTTTTAAAAAAACTAGAACTCCCAGAATCCCCTTGCTAGTGTGTTACAGAATTCTGGCATCTGTAGTCCAAAAAGTGACATTTTAAAGCTCTAGCTAAGCGTTCCTGAAGCATAGTATCTAGTGTACATGACTGCAAGTTGATTTTAACAACAACAACAAATTAAGGGTCATATGAACAAGCCTCCAGCGGAAATATGCCTAAGGCTTTGGAGAAATCACTATCCATTTTCATTCAGAGTCTCATGACCACTACTCTATATGCTCAATAGAAGCTGATAAGTGAGCATCTGTCATTCCCTCGACCTTAGTTGCAATGTCACCATGGAACGCTCAAGCCTTATCTTATCCATCAATTGCACACAGAGATATCTCTCCCACGTTGCCCTGTAGAATTAGAACAAATGGATAAGGAAAGGTGCAAAGCTTTCCTGATCGATTTTCTTTCTCTTGTTAAAATATTCTTGGCTTTACCGGTCATCCTAGAAAAGAGTCAATTCCTAAAGAGCATGGGGAAGAACCTGCACATTCTCCATGAAATTCCCTATCGGGGAAATGGGGGTATCTCTGAGTTGCCATGTACAATTTTGCATGGGGAATCACTTTGCTACCTGGAAATTCTTCTAGGATTTCCCCCCCAGTTCGTCCAACATTCTGCCCAAACGAGGAATCCCCAAATTCATTTTAGGCTTTGCTTTGAGATGAATTCAATTGGACAGGATCATTGGGGCCACCCAAATATTAGTTGAATTCTGAAATTTGGAGCCATAGTCCCTGCAGGTAGTTTTGGTGTTTTCAGCTACTTTTTCATAAAGTTGCGTGCAGAATTCTAAACAGCCTTCTCCGTAGTCTAAGATAGGACGCTACCCAGCACAGTGTTGAGTGAGTGTGTCTGAATGCAGCAAACTGTTTCAAGCTGAATAGAGGTGAAGTGCAAAATGAGAGGGGGGCCTTCATACTTTTAATAATAATGCAGATGGGGGAATTTTTTTGGATCCCTTGTTTTTGTGAGTTTTTCCTCTAGAGAACTTGCACTTTAAAAACAATGGCATTGCTCTTAGGGACATAGTTTCTGATGTTGATGTATGTGCTACAGAGGGGGCTGGGGAAAAACTGTCTCAGGCCTTCGAGAAGTGGGATCAGCCAGTGTAGACCAGCCTTTTAAAGCCTGCTATCCTTCAGGTATTTAGATGGCAGGTCCTATCATTCCTGACTAGAGATGGGCAGGAACTGGTGTTTCTTGTTGGTTTAGCCGATGGCCCAACAGGTGTTCTGTGCTTCCCTGCCCCACCTTCTCCAGGTGCTGCCTTTGAGCGGGTGCCCACCAGATGGGGTGGGCACCAAACCATGGAACACCTGTTAGGCTGTCAGGTGGCGGTTCATGCCCATCTCTGTTCCTGACCATTGGCTATGGTGTTTGGATAGATGCTGTAGCATCTATCAGGTTAAAGAACAACTGGTTCAAGCAATACTGAGCCGGAAGGGCCAACAGGACAACTCATTTGACGTTCCTCAAATTGTTTATTTTTATCGTTCCCTCTGGGATTAGCACATCAGAGCTGAAACAGCTATAATCAGTCATTGCTTCTGCCCTTAGTTTAGCTGAACCGAGATGAAATGTATTCATGCTAGCTCAAGGTGGCATATGTGGATGAGTTGCTTAAGGCAGTGCTTCTCAATATTTGGTCTTCTAGACATCTTGCACACCAGCTCCTAGACCACCTGGCCATTGGCCAGAGTAGCTGAGGCTTGTGATAGTTGTAGTCTGAAAAAAGAATCCAAAGAACCAAAGTTTTCACTGATAAATAATTTCAACTGCAGTCAGTAGTTCTAGCTTCTAGTCCTCAGCATTTGCTCAAATGAAGGTTTTGAGCAAGAAAAATGGCCTAGAGATTAGGAAGGGGCATTACACACAGAATCTAAATGGCTCTGTCTACGTTTTTCATTAAGAAACTGCAGGTGAGCATGAGATAGAAATGAGTATGAGATTTTAAGTAAAATACTAAATTGGAAGGATTTTTTCTCGGTTGTTGTAGGTTTTTGGGGCTGTTTGGCCGTGTTCTGGAGGTTTTCTTCCTAATGTTTCACCAGTCTCTGTGGCCAGCATCTTCAGAGGACATGAGCTAGAACTCTGTGATCTGGTGTAATATGTGGGATTGTTGATTATTTGTAGCTGTGGGGTCAGATTTTTGTTCTTTTTAGGATATTGGGTGATTATTGTGATCAGGGTGATTTTTGTTATGGGCATATTGTTGTGATAAGGGGGGGAGATGATATGTTTGTGGATTTAAATGGCTTCCCTGCATACTAAAACAACCAGAAAAATTGGCAGTAGCTGAACATGCCCTGAAACAAGCTGGACATAAAATCCTATTTCAAAACACAGAAGTACTGGACAACACAAGCAATCTTTATGTTAGACTACACATGGAAGCCATTGAAATCCACAAACACCAGCACAGCTTCAACAACAAAGAAAGTCTAAAAATCAACAAAGCCTGGCTCCCAGCACTGAAAAATACAGCTTGCAAAAAGGTCAATGAACTCTACCCAGCCACAAGGACCAGTGATCACTGCACACAAAATATTAGCTAACAACACCCATCAACCACTGTGACAAATCATCTCCCCCTTATCACGATACACCCATAACAAAAACCACCCTGATCACAATAATCGCCCAGTCTCCTGAAAAGTACAAAAACCTTATCCCATAGCTAAAAATACTCAACAATCCCACACGCTACACCAGAACACAGACAACGTTCTAGCTCCTGTCCTCTAAAGATGCTGGCCACAGAGACTGGTGAAACATTAGGAAGAAAAACCTTCAGAACACAGCCAAACAGCCCAAAAAACCTACAACAACCATCATATCCCAGCTGTGAAAGCCTATAAGAATACATTTCTTTTCAGCTCACACAGAGGTTGGAATAGGTGATCTGTTTAGTCTCATAAACTCCTCTGGGGTTTCTCGAAATGAAATGCGGAATAAAATACTTTAAAATTTAAAAAGTGAGAGAAGAGTTGGATAACATTGAAAAAATGCTGCAGCACCCCCTCTCCCCAAAATAGTCATCTTGTGCTGGAAGGAGGCTTTGAGGGAACGGTTTTGCTGTATTTTAAGAGGTTCCTCTTTTCAAAATTAGCACATGGCTTCTAGTGTGCATAATGAAGTTTTTCAGTTTAAAAAATTGTAGAATCTAGGAAATGCGTAACACTTTTCTAAAGCCACAGAGTGAGGGTGACCCTTCATGTCTTGTTCTCACAGGCTTTAGGGCCTAATGACTCAGATAATGCTCGCCAGATTTCAGCAGCTATGATCCCCACCAGCCGTAGTCAAAAACTAAACTTCTGCTTATAAAATTGGCCCTTGCCTGTGAAGCTGACAGAGTGGCACGTCTCAAGCCCAGGATATGAGGCAGAGTGAAACCAAAGTCAAGGTATACCATGTTTCCCCTTCAAGAATTAAGGTGGGAAGAAACATGTGAGTCTCAATGAAAGGTCAAGCTTGAAAATGTCGATGCTTATGCTGCTTCTCCTACGTTCCGAACTTTCCCTGATACATCAGTTCCATTGCTCTTGGTCCTCTGAGCAAGAGGCGAGTAACAAATCATGACGAAACATGGCCATCTTCTTAAACACTTATTTATTTAAGTTCTTTATATGTAGCTTTTCTCCTCACAGAGGACTCATAGAACAAGAGATTTAAAAGCACTATATATAAATGTCATGATTAAAAACAATTAAACATAGATTAAGATTGAAAGAAACGTTTATACATAATTCAAAAACATTTAAATTAAAACCCACTGGTCCCATCACCTCCTGGCAAACAGAAGTGGAAGATATGGAGGCAGTGACAGATTTTACCTTCTTGGGCTCCATGATCACTGCAGATGGTGACAGCAGCCATGACATTAAAAGACACCTGCTTCTTGGGAGGAAAGCGATGACAAACCTAGACAGCATCTTAAAAAGCAGAGACATCACCTTGCCAACAAAGGTCCGCATAGTCAAAGCTATGGTTTTTCCAGTAGCGATGTATGGAAGTGGGAGCTGGACCATAAAGAAGGCTGACCGCTCAAGAATTGATGCTTTTGAATTGTGGTGCTGGAGGAGCATCCTGAGAGTTCCCCTTGACTGCAAGGAGATCATACCTGTTTATTCTGAAGGAAATTAACCCTGAGTGCTCACTGGAAGGACAGATCCTGAAGCTGAGGCTCCAGTACTTTGGCCATCTCACGAGAAAAGACTCCCTGGAAAAGACCCTGATGCTGGGAAAGCGTGAAGGCAAGAGGAGAAGGGGAACGACAGAGGATGAGATGGCTGAACAGTGTCATTGAAGCGACCAACATGAATTTGACCCAGCTCCGGGAGGCAGTGAAACACAGGAGGGCCTGGTGTTCTCTGGTCCATGGGGTCATGAAGAGTCGGACATGACTTAATGATTAAACAACAACAAAATTAAAAACCAGCATTGCTGAGATAACTCAGCCCCAGCCTCTTGGCTGATCTGCCACTCAGACAAGAGGGTGGGACTTTGAAGTCTGGGCTCTTGCTCCTGATGCGGAGATTAGCAGAGGAGGTGGGAAAAGCAACCAAGGTGGGCCTGGTGAGTGGCTGATCGGCTGAGGAGGCAGGGGAGAGGAGGAGGAGCATCTGAGTTGCTGCCTTTACAAACTGGGATGACCTGGGATGAACCGATTTGTGCCCATCCCTAATCTGCAAGGTGAGGTCTAAGGCCCTGAACTAGATTCTGCAGTTCTTTCTCTCACCTAAGCGAAGCTTTCTCATCAAGCGAATCCACCTCTTTTGTGGTCCTTGCTCGTGTTGGGCCTGAGAGGCCCAGTGAAAAGAAGGGCTGTGATCCACAGAAAAGGCAAATCCATTCTTTACATTGGAAAAGAAAGGGATGGGGGAGGGAAAGATTCCTCCATCAAAAAAAATGGCACAGTATGCCGTCATTTCTTGATATGCAACATCCTTTTGAAGGATTTGCTACGTTCATGGAAACCTATCCTGAGTGACAGCTGCTGCACGATGCAGATATTTCCCAGGAGTATGAGAGCCGATCTGTGAAACAAGCCTCGTTCCCACCACTAGAAAACAAGCCACTTGACGTGCCAACAGATGTTTGTGCCCGGCAATGGAAACATTATCTACTCTTTCCTTGCTTTTATCTTGGGAGAGTAAAATAGCATAACCATTTGGCAGAAGGATTTTTCGCCCTTTATTTTTGCTCTTTGATACCGGACTCCCTACCCCCCAAAAAAAGACTGGTTTTATCAATCCTTCTTTGTTCCCAAAAAGCATCCTGCGAGAGGAGTTTGTGTATACGCTCTGAGACTTTCTATAAACACTCCCTCGCCTTTGGCAACTTCCTCTTCCCGATCCGTCACAAAAGAGTGCTGGATCTGTGATTGCATTTAGTTTTTTAAAAAAAATTATTTGTTGAAAGTGGTACATCGAGATGAACGGTGTAGTGGCTGGTCGCCAGTGTCGTTGGTGGGGTGGAAGCAATTGTTGCAGTTTTGAATTGTTAGTTAAATTCCTCTAGCTTCACAGCAGAAGTGCAGGGATTCACAGAGCAGAAGAGCTGAGAATCAGAGAATCATGAAGTTGGAAGGCCCTTATAAGACCATAAAGTCCAACCCCATGTTCAGTGCGGGAATACAAATCAAAGGAGGATATCTAAATTCATGCTGGGTGGTTATCTAAATTTCTTCTGAATGCCTCCAGTGTTGGATCACTATTCCCCAGAGTAACCCACCCCTTTTTCTCAACAACTGGCACTTACAGTCTCAATAACTGACTCTGAGACATTAGTGTTTCTTTGTGTTAGGCATCCTTCAGTTTTCAAGAGACTACGGTAACATGCTCTGTATGGAGGACTTGGAACATCATCTACTGTGTCTGAGAAGGCCAGTTTGAGAGTGACCATCCCTTACACACTGAAGACAAATACATTATGTCCCCTGTCCAGCTCCCTGATTGTGCTGCATTTAGAACTGCCTCTTTGCCTCGGCCTGCTGGACAAGGGTCTCTTCAAAATGGGAGAGGCCGTGATGTAACGCCTGCCTCCAGGCTGAATGCTCAGGTGTCAAGGTTTCTCATCTGTTGAGGTCCATTCCTAAGGCCTTCAGATCCTGCTTGCAGATGTCCTTGTATTGCAGCTGTGGTCTCCCTCTGGGGCGATTTCCCTGCACTAATTCTCCATACAGATCTTTTGAAATCCAACCATCAGCCATTCTCACAACATGCCCAAGCCAACGTAGACGTTGCTGTTTCAGTAATGTATACATGTTAACAATTCCAGCTCGATCTAGGACTACTCTGTTTGGAACTTTGTCCTGCCAGGTGATACAAAAATGCATCAGAGACAATGTGTCAGAGACATTAGTAGGAGAAAGAATATAAACCATTTTCTTTACTTACAAATCAAACAGCAAGCTGGCAAACATGACTGCTGTTAGCAACAGACTTCACCAGATAGTAGAGAGAGAAAAAACCTCTCAGCAGAGAAGTGGGACTCTCCTTGGATTCAGAGGCAGGAGGAAATGATTGGTTAGTAGACAGACTAAAGGCAGTGTGTGAGGCTGTAGGAACTTCAAGAGAAAGAAGCAGCCAAAGGTAGGCAGAGTCAGGGGCAAAAGTGGCAGGCAGATGAACAAGGGTTAGCAAAGAATGGGAAGGCTGGAGGGAGTTGACATGGCTTGAGCTGGATGGGTGGCCACTGGTTGAACTGTCAAGCTAAACAAACGACTCCTCGACCCTCCCTAGGAACCCTACAGAACTTTATAGACCTCCCTGGAAAAATTAGAAGCCTGTGTTTTTACAGCTGTCATTTATCCCAGTAAAGGTTTAATTCCAGAATGAAACCAATCACTTGACAATTGTATCAAAATTCATCTGAGTGTCAAAGTAGAAGTCTTTTCACTGTTGCAGTAATGCAAGACAACATCAGCTTGTCTGCTTCTACAAGCTGTATTGATCTACATTGCTTCTATGTCCTGTATGCACCAAATATGTCAAGAGTTGTTGCAGAATACAAATGTCTTACGGGTCTGAGAAGTTGAAGACATTCAAATATAAAACATACAGTATGTTGCAGGCAGATATTAAGTCAGAATTCAGTCCACAATGCAGGGGCAAGAGTACAATAAAATACCATAAAGAATGTATTAAGTTGCATTCCAAAAATGCAAGCGTTTATAGCATAAACTGCACATTAAAAATAAACAATAGTGAATATCTTTCTTAAAACTTATTAAAGTTCTTAAAAATAAAATAAAGAATCATTATAACTTTAAGTCATCTTTAGCCATTAAACATTTTAAGCACACACAGAAAATTTCTCCAAGTGGTCCCCCAGCCGAACCAGTCTTGTCTCAGTTGGCATCTATGGAGGAAAATATAAGTTGTTAGTGAGTTGCCTCTTTGTCCAGCTGCTCTGCTACTGATTGTCATTGTTAATATCTGGCATTAATAGCGCAACATGGAGCCATCTCGTTATGACGAATTGAGTTCCTTATGTATATGTGTCCTATATTTATAAGTCAGTTTTTTTTTTTCGCCTCTGTGAACATTCCTATCTTCAGGGGCTGGACATATACCAAATGTTTTTCAATAGAAAATTCTATTGTTCCAACAATCTTTGTGGCTTAGTCCTGTACCTTAATATCTTCATATATGGCCAGCTGCCATTGTTTACATATATGTCATCATTATGACTATCAAATTTGTACTTGCAGGAATAAGCCCTGATAACACCAGGACCTTATGGCATCAGGCGTCTTTAGGACATTAGACAGTTACAATATTAGATCATTATGATCACTGGTAGGGTGTATTATAAGCCCTATAAATGCCAATTTTAATATTTTCATATTCAACATAAACAATTATCCTTCTTACAACATATTTTTATTTCCACATTAAACTGGCAGGCATGAATTAAATTCTTCAAAGCAGTGTTATCACATCATGACCTTGTTCTCAGGCTTATCTGAGAGCTGCCAATTATTTAAAATGACTAATGCAAAATCTTATTCCAAACTGTACTTTTAAATGCACCTTATGGATACAAAATTTCAAACATTGACAGAACTGTTTGGTTCCCCCTCGCCCAGAGGGTCTACTGTGGTTGACAGCTGCTCTCCAGGACCTCAGGCTGAGGGTCATCCCCAGGGCAGAAATGGACACAAATCACAATTTCGCACTTCAGCATGGTTCGGTGGATTGATCCACAGGTGTTGCGCAGGGAGTAGGTGGGACAGGGAATCCACAGCACCCACACAATTCCTGTGGGAACCAATCCGCCATATTGCACCAAAGTTCCAAACTGAGATTCTTGCCCCTCTCTATCCCAGAGCTTAGAAAACTAACCTTTGGGACTACAATCCCCATGAATCAGCAGTCACTGGCCATGTCCTCTGAAGAATGATGGGAGATGGAGTACAACAAATAACTTTTTTTTTCCAAATTTGGGTCCTTCCTATCATTCCCTTTCTAGTGGAGATGCTTTTCCAAAATTCCATACGGAGAAGAACTTGTGTTCTGACCCTTCCCACTCTGGTCTTGCTGTGGAGTGAGGAGATGGTTTTCTGATAAATCTGTCATATTTATTAGAATCTTTGGGAGTTGGGGATCCTGGCCTGCATAGGTTTCAATGTTTTAAATGCTATATATTTTAAACTTTTTAAAGTTTACATTGTTTTAAAGATTCCGTGTTTTTAAATTGTTTTACCCGGCTCTGTAACCCACGCTTGTGGTGCATAGCAAGCTCTAAATATTTTAAATAATTAAAATAAATGAATAAAATGAATTGATCAGGCCACTTCCATTAGTATTTAAGTCTAAAACGGCAATTGTAGTCCAGACTAATATTTTAAGGACCATCTCTTCCTGAACTGTCCTGGATGTTGAGGTTTCTGGAAGAGACCTTGCTTTGCATGGCACTGATAGTTGTAGTGTAAATATGGAATCATGATGAGAAGCAGATTTTTTCTGTTGTGGTATCTTCTTCAGGAAATTCTCTGTCTTTCGAACTGTTCCCATTTAGCTCTTTCAGTTCCTCCCATCAGCTGATACAGACTGCTTTATTTCACAGAATTTGTTTTGCTCCATAACACCTGTGAGTATTCTCGTTCAGCTCAACACTGGTGCTTTCAATTATTCATTTCAGTACTTTGTTTTATGGCTTTTTTGTTGGAGGGTTTTTTTTTTTTACAACCTCACATGCTTTTTTTGTAGTTTGAATGGGAGGGATCTTTCAAGACCAGGGGGACTGTCAATCTATACAGCACTCACCAATCATTCCTTCCTGCCTGTGAATTCAAAGACAGCCCCGCCTCTCTGCTGAGAGTTCTTTTCCCTTCTTTTTTTTTGTCTTTCGAATTCAAATGTTTGGTTGGTTGTTAGTTTTGCTGTTATCTGTGCACAACTGTAAGTAATGAAACATGTTTATTCTTTTGACTACTCACGTTTCAGAGTGAGTTCCTGAGATTGCAAGTGCCAGTTAATGAGAAAAGGGGTGGACTAGTTGAGGAAGTCAAAGCTGTTCTCCTCTGTGAGTCTCTGTACTTCCACTGCATCGTGCAAAGAAATTTTACCAGAAATTGAAGACTGCAACAGTTTTTACCTAGTTTTATAACTGTATTTTGTTTCTCTTGCTGCTATTGCAAAGAGAGACCATTCTGGAATAATTTGGGGGTATATATTTAAGCCTCAGGAGTAGTGCAAATAAATGTTTTGCCTGGATGTATATCTATATATCAATATTAGTATGAAGATGGAGTCTAATGTCTATCACTGCAAACCAGAGCTGGTTCTACCACTGGGTAAACCGTGCTTACCAAATGATAGGAGTCTACAAGCAATAGTATGTTGTTGGAAGTCACCGCCTCTGCGTTCCAAAAAAGGGATTCCCCCTCCCCAATTTGGGGGCATCTGCAGCCTCTTTTGATAAGGTCAGCCATCACTTTTCTTTTCCAGATCTCTTTTTTGGGGGTTGCCAGAAGGTCATCCTCTTCTGGAAAGTGTTCTCTACAGCCCTGTCCCCAAGAGGCCTTGAAGTTGTCCATCCAGAGTGAAACAACTGGACAGCCAGCAAACAGCTCCCCTGGTCACAGATGTTCTCTCTCACGTGACAGATATTGCAATTCTGTTTGAATTGTAAAAATTATTCCTGATTTTGCTGATCTAGTTCCCATCTGTACCTCTACATTAGCACAGCTTTATGCAAACCAAAGGCTCTTTCCATCTCTTTCTTGGCCATGTGTAAGTGGCCACGCTGTTCAGAGCCCCAGAACATTGAATGGTATTAACACAGTAGAGGCTTGTGAATCTGAATGGGGACGGGAGTGGGCAGTAAATCTGCTCTGGGTTTTAGTCTAAACTTTTTGGATCTATCCAAGACGCTGAGCCCTATCATCAAAATAGTTCCTGTTTAGATTAAAACTTGGCAGAGATTCACGTCCCCATGACATCTGTCTCCACTGATAGGTATAGGCAAGCTGAAAGCAAATGTAGGCAGTCATAACTGTTATATATTTTGACTTTAATGTGAACTTGATTCCTTTTGAATCCTTTTAGCATATGGGAATGCCTGTGTCAGAGTAAATTGTCTCTGTGGAATTTGTCAAATAATGGATGTCAGGATCACAGATTTTGGGCTGCAGGAGATCTTGCAGTCTGAGCTGTTTTATTTTTTTCCCTTCTGTAATAGTGACATAGTGATATGCCAGTTTGAAAGAAATACACAAATTACACAGCAAGTGGCCAGCACGAGGGCAGGTGGGTGGGCACAGGACAAAGCCTCATTTGGAATGATTTTAAAAGCCCATGTGGTCCCATCAACTGATATACAACACAACTTAAAAGCAAATCAAAACTTTTTACAAGAGGATGCACACATTGACCTAAACACCTTGTGGCTATAATTTGACTTTAACCTGATTTTTATTTATATATTGTTCTTATATATTTTTTCCTTTCTCTTTGTGTGTTGTAAGCCGCCTAGAGTGGTCAAAATGACCAGATAGGCGGGGTATAAATGGAATGAATGAATGAATGAATGAATGAATGAATGAATGAATGAATGAATGAATGAATGAATGAATGAATTCAAAAATCCCAATCCAGCTACGGATTCATTTTCACAGTGTAACCATCCCTTGACTCATGTAATTTTTGGTCATTTCAGCACACAGAAATGATGAGCTGAATTCAACATCCTTCTGACTCTTCCATGATCCCCAGAAAAGTAGCTGAGATGTTTCTGCTCATACATGTGCATACTGGTGCAGCTCCCAAGGAAGCAAAGTCCACAACTTAGAGCAAGCAACACCAGCCAACTTCATGGCATCATAATGAACAGTGCAGTGGTTTTTGCAATCACATGCAGAAATAGGATCAACTTACTGGAGTGGATCCTAGGGCAACAGATCCCTACAAACAATAGAAACTTTGCATTTAAAGTATTCCAGCATCAAATAGAAACCAACACCATGGCAGGGAAAGGGTTAAAAGTGAGCTTTAGAAATTAAAGAGCCTTGTGGCACAGTAGTTAAACTGCAGTACTGCAAGCAGGACTCTGTTCATGACTTGACTTGAGTTGGATTCTAACAGGTTTGAGGTTCACTCCGCTTTCTATTCTTCTGAGGTCAATAAATTGAGTACCCAGTTCTCTGGGGTGAGGGGGATGGGGTGCTACCTAAACAGCACACTTTGTTTTTTACCTTTTTTGTCAGAAAGATTCAGAGGTGATAAACTTTCCACATCAACAATTATTTCCCATGACTGTTCAGTTCACAAAACTGTTTTTTCCCACCAAGGTCAGTGCTGTACATTCAGTGTACAGTATATAGCTTGTTTGTATGCACATTTCTTTGCTATTAAGCTCCTGGATGATAATTGTTGCAAAAAAAAAAAAGTTCCAGCAGTCTTTAACCCAGCAAGTCAGATATAACTCATTTCTTCCTCTGTGGGAAAACACCTTCCGGTAAACTTCACAGAAACTTTAGATGTTCTTTCAATGCTAGACATTGTGGTTAAACACAGCTTGCTAGGATTCTATATTAGTCAGTAGAAAAACTGCAGCAATCTGCTTTTGAGGCTAAGTTTACCCCAGGATGTAACATAAAGACATTGCATGCATGATGGCATTCAGAATGACCTGTTTTCATGTCAAAAAAATTGCTCCTTCATTGAGAACTTTTATTTTAAAATATGATAAGCACCAAAGAAGTTACCAAAATCAATAAAACCGCACTACACGGGAGTATCTAAGCCTCTTGCAGTAGCTTGTGGAGTCCAACTGTCTCTCTTTTTTTATGTAAAAAAAACATAAAGCAACATATAAATAAATAGGACTGAGGGGAATCTGTTCTCAATTATCCCACAGTCAGAACACATAATAATGGGCTCAAGAAAACAAATAAATAGAGCAAACAACTGAATAAGTTACAGGAGGCCAGATGTAGGCTGAATATCAGGCAAAACATCTCAACTGTTAAAGCAGTACAACAATGGAACCAATTACCTCAGGAGGTGGTGAGTGCTCCAGTGCTGTAGGCATTCAAGAGAAAATTGGAAAACCATCTGTGAGATCTGCTTTGATTTGGATTTCTGTATTGAGCAAGGGATTGGACTTGATGGCCCTTTAAGCCCCTTTGAACTCTATGATTCTAACACCATAAATATTTCTTTAAGTTGAAAAGGTTTTTTTTCAATCACACGAAAATGGAAGTAACACTACAACAAACTCTGGTTGTTCAGAGCAGAAGGAAATTGACAGCTTAAGTGCCAATGAAAAACTCAAATTCTCCTTGAAACCTCAATAACAGAGTTCATGAGAGGTAATCCCTCTCCCCATGTAAGCAGCAGTCATTTTATGAGGCCAGTGCTGTTAGATAGCAGAGGCTGATTCCTATTGACCTAGCTTTCATTTATCTGATGATGGTAGAATCAGAGGATTTTTCTTTTCTTTCTTCTTTTTTCTTTTAAGGCAACTGCAGATCTCAATCCAATCGATAAAGTCCTGTGTATGTGCCACTGTTTAGGATATGAATGGGGGTAGGCCACATAAGTTGTCTGAATGTCACAGCTTCTAGTGGAAGCAAGCAGGCAGGCAGGCAGGCAGGCAGGCAGGCAGGCAGGCAGGCAGGCAGGGAAGGAAGGAAGGAAGGAAGGAAGGAAGGAAGGAAGGAAGGAAGGAAGGAAGGAAGGAAGGAGTGATGGGACCTGCATACTGAAGGTCAATTCTTGATGGCACTGAGTTAGACATGGAATATTCTGCTCGCCACACAGCCAGTGTTGATCTCATCATGCCAATCCAGAAAGCACCCTGGCTGGCGCTTTCCCTACCTCCTCATGCAGCCAACTACTCCAGCGAGTAGTAGGGAAGAAGAGTCTCCCCACTCAGCTGTTGAGCAATCAGCTGTGCAGGGAGCTGGGCTGCTTCCCAAATTGGTCCCACGAGGACAACGCTGGCCACACATGAGGACAGTAAGTGGGCCTGCCAGTGCATGGGAAAAAGCTCATTTTCCCCAGGCGCCTGTGGTTATGATATTCATCTTTGTATTTGTATCCCCAGAGACATGAATATGGATATCCCATGTCTACACTGAGTTTCAGCCCTATCCTAGATCAGAACCCTTTCCCCATGTTCGTGTTTTGTCAGTATTTGGAGATACAGAAATACATACAAATTCTTCAGAATATTGGGATACGAATCAAAGCTGAGCAGGTTGCAAACCAGTGCCAAGTAGATGGTTTATAAGACAGATAATTCAGACTGAATTGAAAGCAAATGATAATAACACAGCCTTGGTTTTCACGTTAGGGAGGTTTGCCCCTCACTCCCAAAAAACAAAATGCCCCTTCCTTCCTTCCTTCCTTCCTTCCTTCCTTCCTTCCTTCCTTCCTTCCTTCCTTCCTTCCTTCCTTCCTTCCTTCCTTCCTTCCTTCCTTCCAATGGCTGTTTGCAGCCATTTCTGGTCCTGGTAAGCCCCATAGAGGAATTGGGGGTGAGTGAACATTTGGTTCCTAGGACCAGCAGGTTGCCCGCTCTCATCCAGACCACAGGTGAGAAATGTTGCTGGACTACAGTCCTCCTCATCCCCAGGCAGAAAGCCAACAGTAAAGGCTGATAAGCACTGTAGACCAACAATATCTCGAGAACCAGACCTTCTCCATGTCTACTAGGAAGAAACATCATGTGGAATGATCACACCATCATGGTGTCTTTAGCTTTCAAAGACAGAGTTCTAGGAGGTATTGTAGGGTTTTTTCAAAAGCTTATGTTTGGCTTATACAAAGACAGTGAATAATCACCCTTTAGGTTGTTTTATCCTGGCATTAAAAGCCAAAAAACGAATTACTCAGATACTGTGCGCACTTTGTCTATTCACATTTTACAAATAAAAAGCTTTCTTCAAGGAAAGCGAAGGAGGAAAGATCGGAATGATCCAGATGCTCTTAAAGTGCTCCAGATTTATAAACTGCACTTTTCTGCTTGTTAAAGTTCTCTCTCTCTCTCTCTCTCTCTCTCTCTCTCTCTCTCTCTCTCTCTCTCTCTCTCTCTCTCTCTCTCTGTACTGATGGATGTAGGTGCAAAATTCCACTTAAATTCAGCTGCTTCTCTTGCATGGAGTCAAGCCAGAAATGGATTCTGAATCCATTCCCATTACAGGCTGTCAAAATAAATCTATCGATTGCGAGTAAACTGGAAACAAACCAGAGGTCTAGAGTGCTCTTCAACTCGTTGCCTGCTCAGTCCATTTTGAAAAAAAATCCACTACATTTGGTGACAATAATTGGCATATGACTTTCTCCAGCACCTCCAGTAATAGCTGAGCTTTTTTTGTGGCTTTATACCTTTTTCCTCAGCAGTGATTGTTTAGAGCTGTACTTCAGTAAAAACATATTTAACATTTGCTTGGTGTTTAAAGTGCTATCCAGGGATGTAAATCCTAGGTTGGTTCATCCTAGCACAGTATATATACATATATGCACACACATGTATGTACACACACACACATAAATACACAGAGAGAGAGAGAGAAACAGACAGACAGACAGACACAC
The DNA here is from genome assembly GCF_051106095.1 of Pogona vitticeps. NCBI lineage: Eukaryota > Metazoa > Chordata > Lepidosauria > Squamata > Agamidae > Pogona > Pogona vitticeps. The sequence continues at coordinate 9,782,135 of NC_135786.1, read as the reverse complement.
ATATGTAGACACACAGAAAGACTTATTGTTCGTCTGCTGCTTGACGAATTGATACAACAGAGAATATTTGTAAATTCGTATTTGTCGATTCGTTAAACCAGATGAATCACAAATCACAACGAATTGCCATTTTTAAAAAATTCATCCCCATCTCTAGTTGCAAGGAATTATGGGTGGGCAGGACTAAGCTCTGTAAGAGTTGCAAGGAGTTATGGGTATGGTAGTCTCTTTCCATTAGGTTGTGCACAAGAAGCCTCTCAGAAGATTTTCCAGAACCCTAATGCCTTGTGCCTCATATAGACTTAGGCCCCACCCCACCCATTTCACCTGTCTTCTCCACAGGATGAAAGTGGCTTCTAGAGTCTGAATCAATTAGCTTATAAGAACTTGAAAACACCTATCACTTCAAGAAACACTTGATTTCTTAAGGAAAATCCCCAGAAGTCTAGTTAGAAGAGTTCTGCAGACTTCCAATGCCTGTAGTCCACAATTTCTGACAATCCCGTGCCTAAGAATGGGTTAATCAGGATGATAACACCTTCCTTTTGATCCTCTGCTTTGACCTACAGAGAAGTACTTCTCATAATGAATGAGGTGTCCCTCGCCACAGATTACGACTCAAACATAGCCAGGTATCTGGTTAATGGTACCAATAACTAAAAATAAGTGGTATACAAGTGAACACATCTGTAATCTCTTTTTTATTCCACTTGCTTAACCTAGATTTTTGATCTTTGTTGTCGGCACACCAGAGAGCCATGGAGATAAATTGATCATTGTGGTCCTTTCATTACTCGGGCCAGATGCTTATCAAAGATAGAGGCATATTAACAAGATAGTTACTAGCGTGCAAGTTAAGTATTACTGAATCCAGTTCTTCCCAAATAGAGAAGCTTTAAATTAAATCTGAAGTGCCATTAATTTCAGAGTATTTAAACTCGGTAGTTAGTTATGCTTTTGTGTCAAGCCAAGGTAATCACTGTGAAAATAAATGGAAGCCCATCTAGATACTAGCTGCCGCTTATCTAGATAACATCCTACTTTCTTTCCAATGTATATCCTAGGTAATGCTCCAGAGTGCATTTTTATTATTCTTATCTGCAGCAAAAAGGGAGATGAAATAAATCTTAAGTGCTTCTCATTGCCTCTACTGTAAGTGCATGATATATATTTTAGTAGGCTTTTTTTAAAAAAAAATAAAGATTTTGACTTGTGTGGCCGGTATTCATTACTGATGCTGGTATCGGAGGAAAGGAATCATAAGGTGTATTGGCTGGTATGTTGTTGCAGTGAATATGGTCTGTTTGCATGCAGTTCCTCTTTCCTCATCCCTCGTGCAAGCAAAAGACTCTCTTCTTTCAATAGGGTGACTTCTGGCTTGTGTAACTGCTTGCTAGAGATCACGGATGCAAATGGAGTTCTTGCGGTCAGTGTTGGCAAAGAGGATTCTGCCCAGAATGTTTAGCTGATGAATCAGCTGATTACATCTGCTATACTTAGTATAGTACATTTCACTAGAGTAGGCCTATCGAATCAGTGGGAATTTGGTGAATCAGTTTCTCTGTGAGTCCCATTGATTCAAATGGATCTATTCTAGTCGCAACTTATTGTAAGTTGCAATTAGAATAGGCTTGTTTATTCATAGGCTCATAAGTTGCAATTAGAATAGGCTTGTTTGAATAAATGAAACTTACACTGGAGTTAACAAATCCCCACTGAATCAATGGACATGCTCTAAGAAGACTTACTACGTTAAGCAACAGGATTTTGGCCAACGTCTAGAGGCCAGGTTCCTGATACTCCTGTGACCTCCATCCTTAGACCCAAACTCCACATATACCCCAACCCAATTTCTGGGTTACAGATTCCTAAAGCAAGCCAAGGGAACCAAAATTACATTTGAATGGAAAATATAAATTTGTTTCAGAATATAAATGCCCTTCAGGAACTTCTTGGAGTTATAGTTTGCTATTTTGGATCAAACCATTTTTCAGGCTGTCAGGAGCACTCTACAAAGCCAGGGGATACCAAAATACCTCCAGCCCACCAGGTGTTGCTCAACTTGAAGTACGTATACTATTGAAATCAATGGGACTTTAGTTAGCTCTGGCTAACTTTGTTCATTTCAGTGGATTGTATCCAGTATCCAAAATCTATTTTCCTCTAGCAGAAGGATGCTACTTGCAAAAACGTCCCACCATTTTGTTTTATTTTGGGGGGATGGTGGGAATCTTTTCTTACTAAATACTACAGTTCACCCCATTCTGCTGATTCTTAGCGCATCATTTTTAGGAGGCTGATATAAAAAGCTGGCTGGATAGCTCAGTGAATTAGGTATCTAGCTGAGGAGACAGAATTGGGGAATTTAATCCTCCAGCCTGCATCTAGGGAGAAAGGCCAGCTTGTGTAGGCTTGGTCAAGATGCACAGGAGAAGAAGCAAATGATAGACCACACCTAAGAACTCTGTACCCAGAAAAACCTGAGAAGGGCTGCTAAAATAAGTCACAACTACTCTTAAGTCAATGGAACTTATGGAGGAGCTGACTCACAAAATTCCAACTTATCCAGTGGGCCAACGTGAGTCCCACTTACTATGTCAAGCAACATGATGAATCAAGTTACTTTATTGGTGTAATGACTAATGTTTTCCTGTTATTTCAAAATTGCCATTTTGAAATACATTTTAAGACATTGCAAGTGACATTTTGTCATGGTTTTTTTTAAAAAAAGTTTTGTACCAGTCTTATGAAGGTGTTTTCACATGTTTTTTTTAAAAGAGAGAGCAAAGTAATGTAAAGTAACAAAAAAGGAAACTGTCACTTTTCCAATTTTACAACAGCTAGCAGCAATAACATAACTAAAAAGTAACTTTCCAAGTTTTGAACTCTCCATCATGATAAGACTCATCCTATTTAGAAACAGTCACGAAGAGTCGGACACGACTAAATGACTAAACAAACAAACAAACAATTTAGAAACAGATTGACTACAATTCCTGGAAATGCTGTTACAGGATATCTGTTTGTTTCATTAAGCTTGGACATTGATAAAGTCTTTGCCTTCACAATTGGTACTGATAGCGTGCCTTTATCCTACAGATTGACTTATCTTATTTTACTTACTTCCCACTTTGCCTCAATTTTGCTATGCATAACAAAATCTGATGTTTTAATTGAATATTTCAATTTCTAGATGTTTTTAGCTGTTTGCATAGCTCAGTGGTTTCGGTACCTGGTATGTTATAGCCAAGCTGGATGAATCCCAAAATGGAATTAAGATCACCGGAAGAAATATCAACAACCTCCGGTATGCAGATGATACCAGTCTGATGGCAGAAAGTGAGGAGGAATTAAAGAACCTCTTAATGAGGGTGAAAGAGGAGAGCGCCAAAAATGGTGTGAAGCTCAGCATCAAAAAAACTAAGATCATGGCCACTGGTCCCATCACCTCCTGGGAAATAGAAGGGGAAGGCAGTGACCAATTTTACTTTCTTGGGCAGATGGTGACAGCAGTCACAAAATTGAAAGATGCCTGCTTCTTGGGATGAAAGTGATGACAAACCTAGACAGCATCTTAAAAAGCAGAGACATCACCTTGCCAACAAAAGTCCACATAGTCAAGGCTATGGTTTTTCCAGTAGTGATGTATTGAGGTGAGAGCTGGACCATAAAGAAGGCTGACCGCCAAAGAATTGATGCTTTTGAATTGTGGTGCTGGAGGAGACTCTTGCAAGTCTCCTTGGACTGCAAGGAGAACAAACCTATCCATTCTAAAGGAAATCAACCCTGAGTTCTCATTGGAAGGACAGATCCTGAAGCTGAGACTCCAATACTTTGGCCATCTCGTGAAAAGAGAAATCTCCCTGGAAAAGACCCTGATGTTGGGAAAGTGTGAAGGCAAGAGGAGAGGGGACGACAGAGGACAAGATGGTCACTGAAGCTACCAACCTGAATTTGACCCAACTCCGGGAGGCAGTGGAAGACAGGAGGGCCTGGCATGCTCTGGTCCATGGGGTCACGACGAGTCGGACACGACTTAATGACTAAACAACAACAAATGTCGTACAGAGGGCTGCAGAGCCCAACTGCAGAAGCAAAGAGGGATATACTGTAAGCTTGTTTAAATAAATGAATGGTAATTAGAAGATGCCTATCCTGGCACACTGCTTTGGGGTACAGTGTGTAAGAAAGTGAGAACAATGAAAATAATTTCCTGGAGGAATGTTGCCTGAAGCTGCAATATAAACGGAACAAGAAAACGTTTAAGATTTTTTTAAAAGAGCTGCCTTTGACTCTCCCAACAAATTGCTAATAAACTTTAATTTGTGCAGCAAAAATCCCTTCAATTTCCCCTAATAACACATGGTTTCTAGTGAAGCTGTCAGATCAAATCATGATCTTGTGTCAGCAAGAGCAGGCTGTAAGTTCTCACTAGACCTGCTACGGACTGGATTGTTCAGTGCAGCCGCATAAAAAGGGGCCACTGAGAACATCAAAGAAAAAGAAATCAGTTTTCAAAGAAACAATTCAGGCTCTAATCCCACACCCCTTAACGAGGGAGTAACATGTATTGAGTTATGTGGCACTAGAAACAGGAGGCATGTTTTGGGAAGAAGGTGAATACATTAGAATGTGTTCAGAGGAAGAGATTACTTCCACAGAGAAGGGCAATGGAGTAGTCCAGAAAGCATATCCTGTGAGGAAAGAATTAGGTAGACTGGAGAAGAAGAGAAGATTTGATAGACTTCTTGGAGTCCCTAAAGGGCTCTCATAAAGGCCTGGATGAGAAGATAATGTGAGCTCACAGAATGCTTTTAAGCAACGGCAGTGTTCACATTTCTCCCCAGATTTGCCATCATCACTCCCCTGTCCCAGGGACCCTCTGCTTCGGAGATCTGCCCTGTCACATTATCTGAGTTTGAGGGGGAAGGCAACAAATCACGCCCCCTTCCCACTCCCATATGTGGCACCTCCATATGAGAAGGAAGAGGCAGATGGTGCAAGACCGCTGTTGGCTCTTGTCAGAACTAGCTTGGCTCGGCTGATGGGAAATATGCAATGATGTGGTGGGTTCCAAAGTTGCTCCTAAAAGACAACCCATCTCCAAAGGCATCTTTAGCAAGGTCTTGTTTCAGTGCCTTCTGCTTCTTCCTTCTCTATCAGCAGCATGCGGGGAAATGTGTGGAGGCCATCCTTCCATTAGGAGGACTGTTTTCCTCTTGAGGGGTAGGCAGGATAAGAGCTGTAATGGTACTGTGGGGCACAGTGGCACATTTTTTTCCCTGCCCTTGCTCATTCTACATGTTGCAAATGGGCTGGATCTTGTTTTTTGATTGGTCCCCAAGAGGTAAACACAGGCATAATTTGCAACATCTTTGTTCACACATCTGATTATTCAGCCGTGGAGCTTGGAAGGAATGGCATGTCTGGAAGGAAAACATTGTAGTTTCAGGAAACATGCATTTCCCTTACTATGTGATTTAACAGAGAGGGAAGGAAGGAGAAAAAGAGAAGGGGAGATGGTAAGATCATATTTTCTGCTGAACTTCCTCAGAATTATGACTAATTATGCTCCGAAGGCTTTTAAAAGCAAAGCAAAGTGTGCTGCTTATATACCATCACACGATGATTAAACACTCTCTGGGAGGTTTGCAGCTTAATTATGCAGGCTACACATTACATCTCCAGTGAGTTGGGTACTCAGTTTACCAACCATGGAAGGCTGAGTCAACCATGAGCCAGCTATCTGAGCCCCAGGATCAGGTCATGAGTAGAGTCTCCACTGCAGGACTGCAGTTCAATCACTGCACCATGAGGATTTTAGTACCCTCTGTGTCCAATAGGCTCCAGTGCCCCTGTTTCAATGCTTTCCCACTCCTGAAAACATCCAGGAATAATAATTTGATTTTCAAGTAGGTTGCAGACCCCTTTTTTGCACTGTTTAGAACTGAAAAAGAAATAAAAGAAGGTGAAAAAGAGAGAGAAATATCCATGTCTCCTACCTGGGTAGTGGATATCTACATTCAGATCTACATTTGTGTGTTTGGGGATTCATTTTTGGCCATATATGTGCAGTTTGTGGAGGACCCTAGGAGTAGAAACTGATTGCCAGATGCCCATCCTGGTTCGAAATGGTCTACAAGGCTGTAATCCAGGCCCATGATTTAGTGTGCGGAACTGCCCAGTCAATTTCAAACGTCTTTTCAAAAATTCACTTTGGGCTACGAGAGCAGGATGATTAGCAAAGTTAGTGAATAAAAACCTTGTTGACTGGCTAAAATGAATTTACTGTAGGAGCTGGTGAATGGCGGATTTTATTTTTCAATAGCTAATTTGATACAAACACTTGCAGCATGTCGGAACATGCACTCCTTCTCCTCTTGTTCTCATGATAATAATGCAGTTCTGGCTAAAGGTGACCCTTTTCAAGGTTTTCCAGGTAAAGAATACTCAGAAGTGGGTTACCCTTCCCTTCTTCTAGGCCACCCTGGGATTGTGCAGCTTGCCCATGGCCACCCAGGCTGGCTTTTCTCTCTGGAGCCACAGTGGGGAAACCAACTCCCAACCTCTGGCTGTGCTGTCACATTCCCAAAGCCACCAAGTTCTCCAGCCAGCATTCTCATTCTCATTGTTGTTGTTGTTTAGTTGTTAAGTCGTGTCTGACTCTTCACGATCCCATGGACCAGAGCACACCAGGCCCTCCTGTCTTCCACTGCCTCCCAGAGTTGGGTCAAAGTCATGTTAGCAGCTTCAATGACACTGTCCAGCCATCTCGTCCTCGGTTGTTCCCTTCTCCTCTTTCCCTCACACTTTCCTAACATCAAGGTCTTTTCCAAGGAGTCTTCTCTTCTCATGAGATGGCCAAAGTATTGGAGCCTCAGCTTCAGGATCTGTCCTTCCAGTGAACACTCAGGCGTATCCTTCAGAATGGATACGTTTGTTCTCCTTGCAGTCCAGGGGACTCTCAAGAGTCACCTCCAGCACCACAATTCAAAAGCATCAATTGTTCGGTGGTCAGCCTTCTTTATTATCCAGCTCTCACTTCATACATTGCTACTGTACATGATAATAACTCTGTTTTCTAAGAATAGAGAGAAGTAGGGTTTTTATTTCTGAAGTATATGTTATTGATGTGCAGATCTGATCAACTGAAGAGTCAACTAGGATTATCTTTAATTGCAATTCAGATTTCTTCCCAAGCTAGCTTAAAGATTGCTTAGAAGACACAAATGGCTTAATAACTGCCTTTTGTCTTCTCATCTCATCTTTTTCACAAAGAAACTCTTTATGTCCTTTTACTCGCTGTTTCCATTAAGAGCATTACACCACATGCTTCAGGTATTTTAATCCACTCTCTGATATTGCTGAAGATCTGAACATTCCCTCTGTTCTCCCTGCGGATGTGTGACATTCCCAAGAAGTTTTCTCTCAGCTTTCCCCCTGCTCCGTTTCATATACAAAGAACGGAATTACATCCTTCTAAGTGGAATTTTTATCATCTGTGACAAAAAAATATGGCTAATCCTTCAGCCCGTGATCAGGTTTAATGTATGTGACTAATACAATGCGATCAGATGGGAGCAGAGTGAATTAGTTCATTTTGTTACAGATGGCTGAGTCTGGACTTTCCTGAGGACTGGGTTGTAAACACCTAGGAACTGGAGTTGTTAACCTGTGGGCTTATTTTTCTGTCACTTTAGCTGTTTTATGGTATTCTCTGGGAGCAGATAGAATCAATTGATCATTCCCTAAAATAATAAGGTGCCTAATGGTTCATTCTGAGACTTTGATAATGGGCAGCAGTCTTGTTCAATGTAGTATTTTCCAGATGTTTTGGACTGAAATTCCAATTCACACTGCCAGGGTAATAAAAGTTTCTGGTCAGGAATATTAAAATTGTCATGTAAAATATTTGAAAGACTAGGTTGGGGAAGGTTCACAGAAGAGTTGTCTTCTTAAGCAAGCAGCAAAATAAAATAAATTGGAACCACCTTATTTTGGTCATACTATAGTTTGAACTAGAGATATGCACTGCCACCCTCACCCAGTCTGCCTGAATAAGGGCACCCAGATTTTTGCCTGACCTGTTCTGAAACCATTTCAAGACACTCCAGCCTCATAATTGCCCAGGTCCACATTGGCTTTTATGTTGGACCTCCAGGGGAAAAAAAACACTTCTTGTAAATGAGGAAATGAAAACACCCAGGACAGATCATGGCAAATTCTTTTCTCTTTCTTGGCTTGGAATATAAAATAAGATTGGAGGTTGTTCATGACTTTGTGTACCTTGGCTCAACGATCTCTGGCACTCTTTCCCTAGATGTTGAGCTGGATAAATGCATTGGCAAAGCAGCTACCATGTTCTTTAGACTCACAAAGAGAGCATGGCTTAATAAGAAACTGACAGCACATACCAAGATCCAGGTCTATAGAGCATGTGTCCTGAGCACACTCTTGTACTGCAGTGAGTCTTGGACCCTTTGTGCACGGCAGGAGAGCAAGCTGAACACCTTCCATATGCATTGTCTCTGATGCAAAGTTCCAAACAGAGTAGTCCTAGAATGAGCTGGATTTTTCAGCAGGTATACATTACTGAAACAGCAATGTCTACATTGGCTTGGGCATATCATGAGAGTGGCTGACAGTCAGATTCCAAAAGATCTCCTGTATGAAAAATTAGTGCAGGGAAATCGCCCAAGAGGGAGACTACAGCTGCAATACAAGGATATCTGCACACAGCATCTGAAGCCCTTAGGAATGGTCCTCAACAAATGGGAAACTTTGACATCTGAGTGTTCAGCCTGGAGGCAGGTGGTGCATCATGGCCTCTCCCATTTTGAAGAGACCCTTGTCCAGCAGACTGAGGCCAAGAGGCAGTCCCAAAAGCAGCAAAATCAGGGAGCTGGACAGGGGACAGATTGTATTTGTCTTCAGTGTGGAAGGGATGGTCACTCTTGAATTGGCCTCCTCAGCCACACTAGATGCTGTTCCAAGACCTCTATTCAGAGCATGTTACCTTAGTCTCTTGAGGCTGAAGGATGCCTACACATAAAACAAGATTCAGTAGACATATAATCATCCTTTAACCTGGGTAGGCATTTGTGGAGACGCATGCAAAAATGTCTGTTAAGAAAACCTTATAATAATAATAATAATAAAAAAATACCAACTCTGAACTGAATCAAGGAAGGCCATTTCTTACTCATTGTGGGCATCGTGGTAGAGAATAATTTGTAAAGCAGTTAAAAATTCATTTGTTGGAGAGTCGATTAAAGGGATGAGGCAAGCAATATTTCTATTTTTCCTAGAAATAGAATATGATGATGATTATGGGCAAGTGAAACTGCGAAAGCAGAGGGTCTGGACCAATTCTAATGGCAAGAAGCATGCATTAAGATGCTTGAGCCTAAGAAGGCTGATTGTCTTCCAAAAGATTCTGGTGTCTCATTGTTGAAGTTCATCCCATTTAGTCCAAGATATGCAGTAGCCCTCAGGCCAACGACAAGGGTGCTTCTGGAGACCTATGAAAAATTAGAATTGAGGCCTCTGCAAAGATACTTGGCTATGGAAATTCTGGGGCTTGGGGACTGTTGAACCACATCCTTCTACTGGTTGGTGCAAATCAGAGTGGAGAGTCTCCTGTGAGCTCCACTAGAAAATAAATGTACTTTCCAGGGGAGGAGAGGAAAGGCAAAGGAAGGTGAAGCAGTATTGTAGCTTGGATTAACTGGAGACTTTGCTTAGTAGTAACTCCAGAGGAGCAAGCTCTGTTACTACAATTAGAAAGGAATGCCAGAGAACTTTGACCTGACTCTGCTCAAAGGTAGCTCCACCTCCACTTACCATTTTGTTTGGCTCAGGTCAAGACACAGCGTAGCTCAAAATGTCTACTTCCCCTTCATTTTATGCCTGCTGTCAGTTATGTTTTCTAGGGCTACCAAATTCCCTTTCAAAATTATTATTAAATGGCAGCCAATATACAGATGTTTGGGTTTCTTACAGTTTTGCCAAAAATTATGTTTCAATTTCTCCTCAGGCCTCCCCTTCTACTACCCAGTTTCCCCCAAAATGAGACCTAACCTGAAAATAAGCCCTAGTATGATTTTTCAGGTAATATAAGCCCTACCCCAAAAATAAGCCCCAGTGAAGTGAAACACCGCCCTCCAGCCTTGTGCAGCAACCAGAAGATGACATGACTCTATTTGAATAAATGTAGATTGTTGTACATGAAAAAAAATCCCCTGAAAATAAGTCCTAATGTGTTTTTTGGACCAAAAATTAATATAAGACCCTGTCTTATTTTGGGGAAACATGGTATGCAGTATTATGAACCAGCAGGAACTAATCTCACAGAAGTCATTCCTGCCTCCAACGAAACACAAGATAAAAAGGGAAGCTCATTTGCTATAGTAATTCCTTATCAAAATCACAAAGCCAGTGAGAGTGAAAGAAAAGATTACTTGCCAGCGAGCTTTGCCTTGGGAAACAGGATTATTTTACATGCCATTTGGCAGCTAAGTCATAACATGCATCCTTCTGAGTCGTTGCAGCTGAATCTTCACAGAACACTTTTTAATTGGCCCTGTGACTTGTTACACTGATTAAAAAGATAATCTGTTGAAAAGCTGTGTCATATCGCTTCTGAAACCATTGGTTTGGATGCTAAAAACTTTACAGATTACACCATTGTGTTGCTCAAGTCTCCCTAAGAAGCGCTTAGCACTCGGTCAGAGAGTTCGACCGGCCACTTACCTACCACCTTTGCGCTGGGGCAAGTCCCAAGTGCATAGCGTGAGCCCCTTGAACAAGTCTGACCTTAAAAGAACACTTTATTTTTAACCAGTACTTTGTGAGTACAGACACATGGGCTTTGTGATTCTTTAGAACTCACAACAGCTCAGTTTGGTAGGACTTTTAAAGATAGCTAGTTTGTGGCTCTCTCCACCTCCTGGATTTAGCCAGACTCTGCTGCTTAAGAGACCAGTCCTTTCGTAAGAATTTTTATAATTAATTTTTATTAGAAAAATGGAGTTCCATAGAATCAGTTTATATTGCTTAAGCTTTAGCATAAAGAACATATTCAGAGATTATTACAGTTAAATAAAATAACTATTTCCCATTAAAATAATAAACACTACTAAGGTGGGCTACAGTGGGCTAGCCCCACCTACTTCTTTCTCTTTACTTACACCCTCTCTCAATCAAGTTCCTTTCTCTCCCATCATTATGGAATTGAATCCCAAAACAAGCCTTAACTGAACCTTTCCCACATAACCCATCGTCCATTTTCTATATTCGGTAACTCCTCCCTTTAATTCCTATGAAAGTCCAGGTGTTTTATCTCTTCTCCAATTAGCTCAGAATGTTGAGTCTTCCACGGGCCTCTTGATTCCACCTTCAGCCCTAACTTGAACCATGCAGTACCGATCTTCAGAAAAACATTCTCAAAGTACTTAGAAAAACACATTTCAATGTCTCTCCAATCATCTTCACAAAGAACCTGTCTGACTCCATCTTACATTTCTCTGACTACATATCCCATCATCATGACACGTGACAACTGAGCCTTTGCTGGCTTTTCTAGTGTGGCTAGAGGTTGGAAGCAAAGTCTTTTAAAATTATTTAAGTTGTTTTCAGGGTTTAACTGTCTTTGCACACCATCTGGTTGGCTTTTAGGTTTACCCTTCACCCTTTCAGTTGGGCTTGGGCAACCTTTCAGGACAGGAGGAGGGTTGAGAGTTGCTGTTCATGTAGTCAACCAAAAGCCCTACACCCAAAGTTTAGAAAAGTTACTCTTTTTTTTGGAGTGTAATGGCTAGAAGCCCTCAGATAAAATGGCCAGGAATAAAGATGAAATCTGGGGGTTGTTGTTCTAAAAGTAACTTTCCCAGGCTTTAAGCAGACCTCCCACACTAAGCTGTGTTGACTGGGGTGCTGTAGGAGAACATCTGGGGACCTAAGATTGGGAACCATTGCTCTAAAAAATATTTCTATAATAAGTCTACTTAACAGGGTATCATGAGCCATCTTAGGTAAAGGTAAAGGTTCCCCTTGACAATCTGTCCAGTCGTGTTCGACTCTAGGGCGCGGTGCTCATCTCCGTTTCCAACCCATAGAGCTAGCGTTTGTCCAAAGACAATCCTCTGTGGTCATGTGGCCAGTGGAACTAGACACAGAATGCCATATCCTTCCCACCGTGGTGGTACCTATTTATCTACTCGCATTTTGCATGCTTTCAAACCGCTAGGTTGGCGGGAGCTGGGACAAGCGACGGGAGCTCACTCCGACGTGTGGATTTGATCTTATGACTGCAGGTCTTCTGACCTTGCAGCACAGAGGCTTCTGCGGTTTAACCCGCAGCACCACCACATCCCTTAACCGCGAGCCATTTTAAATACAGTGGTGCCTCGCATAGCGAGGTTAATCCGTTCCGGATTAACCTTCGCTATGCTGAAGCATCATTGAACAGGGCAGGGATTTCCATTGGAATGCATTAAACATGGTTTAATGCGTTCCAAATGGGCCAAATACTCACCGTTCACCGATGCTTCTTAATGGCCGGCAGCCATTTTCGCGCCCTCGCCTCGCTTAACGAGGGCGCGAAAACGCTGCGCGCGGCCATTTTGGGCCATTTCCGCGCTTCCGGCGGCCATTTTGGCTGCCGAACAGCTGATTCTCGGGGTTCGTTTTGTGAAGATAGGTAAGCGAAACGCTTACCAGTCTTCGCAAAGCGAATTTTCCCCTATTGGAAAAACGTTGAGCGATCGCATTAGCGATCCGAAAAAACGGATCACTATGCGATTTCGTCGTTATACAGTGCGCTCGTTAAGCGAGGCACCACTGTACTATCTATGTTCTTTGTGGGCTGGATGGATAGCTCAGTGGGATAGGAATCTGGGCTGCAGAGCCAGAAGTTGGGAATTTGATTCCTCACAAGGCCTCCAGGGTGAAAAGCCAGCTTGTGTGGCCTTGAGCAAGCTGCACAGTCCTAGAAGTGTCCTTGGAAGAAGGGAACGGTCAACCACTCCTGAGTATTCTGTACCTGGAAAACCTCGGAAAGGGTCACTGTAATTGGAATTAACTTGGTGGAGCGTGCACGCGCACACACACACATACACACATAAAGGTTCTTTGCACAATTCACTTTCAAAATACTAACAACTTTTCATTAATCAAAGCTGTTAGACAGCATGGCAAAAGAAGACGGGGCTCTTTGTTCTGAAAAAGTCCCATAAAAATCTTTACAACCACCATTATGTACAGAATTGCTACTGTTACGGGATATATTGTCCTGTGCCTATGATATGAACTAGTCTTTTTTTCAGCCATGAGAGCTAGGCAGTTCATTTTGTGTTGGCTTTTCCATGAAACATTGTTTCCTTCCACTCCACATTTGTTCCGTCCTTTTTCGGGTCGGGGGAGCAGGAATTCGGCATACAGTGTCCTTGTACTAAATCTTTCCCCACAGGGTTAGTGTGACCTATTTCAAAGGAGAATTATAGAAACCACCTTATTAAAATGATATGAGTTAGTTTGCATAACAGTTCTATTTTTTTTCTTAGTCACCTATACCGATCATTTCCGGAGGGTGAGATATGTTAGTCTGTAGTCCTTTTTGGTAAACGGTGAAAAATTTTCTAGAATCTTCTAGCACCAGAAGGATTAGCAAGTCATATTTAGCTTACATTTTCGAGGACTTCAGCCCATTTCTTGAGATGCACGGAGTAATGTCTCAGCGCATAGATATTCTTATACATGTGGGAATGGGAGGTAATGTTTATAGAAAAATACAACCACAATCTGCCTCTGATTGCTAATTGCCTCTATCTGTCTGTCCATCTGTTTCTTCAAACCTTCAGCAGCTTCTGGCATAATTTAAAATCAATATTAGTAACATTGCAATATTAAAATATATTAAAATATAATTAAATCCATTGTAGTATCAAAACACTTGAAAGAAACAATCAGTGACGTTTCTTTCATATATGATGCCAATCACTGCCATATTTTATGATAAGTCTCGAGAAACTATGGTAACGTGCTCTGTATGGAGGACTTGGAACAGCGTCTAGTGTGGCTGAGAAGGCCAATTCGAGAGTGATAATGCACAAGTGCTCCTTGTTTTAAGGCCCCTGGAGAAATAATCTAATCCCACCCGCTGAATTCACACCATGTTTAGTCAAGAGAGTTTCTAGATGCCACCATCAAGTCACTTCAGTGTTACTTTTTCAGAACTGTAACTCTGCAAAATGACCAGGAGCCATTCAGAAAGTTCTGAAACAACAATAGTCTTGAGCAAGCCTTATGTGGTAAAGCCACAATCCACAGAACCCATTGGTCTGAATGGAGGAGGGTAAACTGGAAGCCCCTGTTATTTCCATCCATGGGTCAGAGATAACAGGATGAGTAAAACATACATTGCTTACCAATGATCGTGATGTGGGATTGAGCATCAAAACTTGGACCATTCTAAAAGGAACTAGCTGCCTTTCTCTTTACCTCCTGCTGGTCAGGCTGCCATGATCATTGATCTGGTCAGAAAAGAAATAGATGGTTTCATGTTGTTATGACCACTCCATCTTGTCACCCTAACCAACCAGATAAAAAAACACAGAGAAATACTCTCTGGTACCCACTTGTGGCCAATTCTGATACTGCACTATGGATTTTTTTAAAAGCCAAAACTAAAGAATGGTTACCCAGAGAGTGCTTTAAGCACTATCGGGCAGTGTATAAGCAGCACACTTTGCTTTGCTTTGCTTTTCCAGTTAGGGCTGATGCAAGAATGGAAGAAAATCTATCAAGTTCCTGTCCAAATATCTCTAAAATGCCTTTCAAAATAACATTTGAAAGTAACTTGCAGAGCTGGAAGGGACCCTACGGATCAACCTCTGCCAAGGACGCACAGCAGGGAATTGAATTCCCAACCTCTGGCTCTGCAGTCAGATGCCTTAAACTACTGAGCTACCCTGCCGTTCTTACATTGAAATAAATTAGGTGTCATTTGTTACTCCTAAAAGCAATTTTGTTATTCGTAGTTATTTTAATAATCGTCCCAAATGTAACTAATTAATAACTAACTATGATAGTTGTAAGTGTTACATACAGCACTGATGTTACCTGTCTGTCATGGGTTTGGAGGGAAAGTTCCATCCTATGGGGAGTGGAAGGCGGGACATCAGGAGGAGGGGCTGTACTGTATATAAATGTGAAGCCTGTGTGGTGAAGACACACACTGGAGAGACACTGGGAGATACTGTGAGACACTGGGATGTGACGAAGCAGCAGCTGGGAAGAAGAAGCTGTTGTGGGAGTCTGTGTGTCAGACAGGGTACTTCTGTGTGTCAGAGTACCAACCTGATAGGTTCAGGTGTCTGTTGGTTAGCCAGAACTGATAGGTTCAGGGTCTGTGCTTCAAGTTAAGGGTTCTGTGTGAACCAAACTGTATGCTTGTATGAGTGAGAATAAGCCACGTTACTTTATCTATTCACCTGATTGTTTATTTTTCCCTGCGTGTATTTAAATAAACCTTATTCTTTTTATTGTTTAAAAATCCATCCCTGGTCTGTGTGACTTCTTACAGGGAATGGTTGGTGGCAGCTTAGTGTAACTGTGTGACATATCCCAGTAGGTCTGGGGTTGTCACATTGATTGGTGTCCAGCGTGTGGGATACGACTGGTCCAGTTGTCCAGTGGTCCAGCAAAGCCTTGGCAAGTGTGCCCAGAGCAAGGGGGGTCTAGTCAGGGACAGTCTGAGGCGCGTAGGTAATCTTCTAGGTGTACCTCACGGGGAGGTGCGCTAGTAGAAGAACGTGCCAACTGGGGAGACTTAGATTAAGGTGCTCTGAGGCAGCCTAGTTTTGGCGGGAAAAAGCTGAGGCAAAACTGCGTAGTAACAGTGATCTAGCCTGCCAGCTGAGAGGCCCAGCAGAGGGGGGTAGGCTCTGACTCGATACTGTTGCAAATTAGTGCTGAAGAACAGCAGCCTAGAGAAGGCTGGTTCTGAGGCAAGAAGAAAAAAAGTGGTCGTTTTATTTTGAGGCTTGACTTTTAAAGCAGCCTGTTCTGAGGGGGGATTATGCCCTTGACTCGAAGCCAGATGGCCGAAATGAGTGAAGTGAAAGACCCCCAGATTGACCAAGGTTCTGAGGATGAATTTGGCTCAGTGCAGGGTGACAGCACAGGAGAGCAGAACCCAGAACTTAGAAAATTGCTCATAGCCCAACAGCGTGAACTGAGGATGAGGCAATTTGAAATGGAGGAAAGGGAAAGAGAAGAAAGGTTAGAGAGAGAGAGAATGGAGAGGGAAGAAAGAATGGAGAGAGAGAAAATTGCTCTGGAAAAAAAAAGGATGGCGTTTGAATTAAGAAAACTGGAACTGATGAACCAGAACAATAATAACAATAGGGATTCTGAGGGAGGCCAACTGTCTAAAGCTGACCTGAAGAAATTCCCTGTGTACCACAAGGGAGATTGTCCCGAGGTGTTCTTTTCCTTAGTGGAAAGAGCGTTTGTGGACTTCTCAGTGAGGGAAACTGAGAAGATGACCATCATGCGATCTTTAATCAGTGGTAGCCTGGCTGAGGTCTATGCCGAAATGCCTGAGGAACTGATGAAAGATTTTGCAGAGTTTAAAAAACTGGTGTTTGCCAGACATGGGATAAATGCGGAGCAGCTGAGACAAAGATTCAGGTCCCTCACCAAAAAACCAGAACAGACTTTTACCCAAGTGGGGGCCCAATTGGTGAGGCTGCTTGAGAAATGGCTATCGCAGGAGGGAACAGAGACCTATGAACAGCTTAAAGACTTGATAGCACTGGAACAGTTCTATTCAGTCCTGCATGGGGAATTGAAATTCCAGGTGAGGGAAAGGAAACCGAGGTCTGTGGCAGAAGCCTCAGAGATCGCAGATTTTATTTCCCAAATAAGAAAGCCCTTGGGTGAGGGGAAATCTGTAGGTAAACCCAAAGAAACCTACAGCAAGTACTCTCAGGGACCAGGGAAAAGCCAGCAAGGGGGAGGGGCCCATGGTGAAGGGAAGCCCTCAGACATGAAACCAAGACCTCAGATTTTGGAGGGAAAACCAAAACAAGATGAGAGAGAATCAAAATACACCAGAAAATGTTATTTCTGTCAGGGAAAGGGTCATTTAATCTCAGAGTGTCAGAAATTAAAGCAGCTAAAAGGAATGGTGCCTCAGGAGTCTAGTGGAACCAAGTCAAAAGCTGTGTTCTGTGTCCAGAAAGAGCAAGGCTCAGTGTCACTGAGGGAGCCTGTTGCCATGGCTACTCAGTCTGGAACAGCTACCTCTGCTGATCAGGCTGAGGAAAATGGTCCTCTTGTGGAGGTAAAGCGCTGCTTGCTGGTAAAAACAGATTCTCAGTTGTTTGAGACAGCCGGGGTGGACGTAGGAATACTTGACCGTCAGTATAGGGGGCTGCGGGACACTTGTTCCCAGGTAACCCTGTGCCATCCAGATATCATCCCTAGGGAGTTTATAATCCCAAATGAGAGCATAAAGGTGGCAGGGATTGAGGGGCAGGTAATCTCTCTGCCAGTAGCAGAGGTACCTGTCAACTTTCAAGGCTGGAGGGGAGATTGGCGGCTAGCGATTTCATCGACTCTGCCAGCAGCCGTGCTCGTGGGAAATGACCTGGCTGAACATGTGAAACGGGTGCTAGTGATTACACGCTCACAAGCCACCACAGGGACAGTTCAGGGGGGTAATGATGAGCCAGAGACGGAAGCAGAGGGGAGTTCAGAAGCTGTGGTGGAAACCTTAACCACGGACAGCAGATTTGGACAGGAGCAAAAGGCAGACGCCACTCTCCAAAAGTGTTTTGAACAGGTGACTGACGCCCAGCTAACACCTGAAACCCCAGTGAGATTTCTGGAGAAAAAGGGGATTTTGTATAGAGAGACCCTGAGGAATATCTCAAAAGGGGGAGATGGGATCAGAAGTCAGCTAGTGGTACCTGAAAAGTATCGCCCCATGATCTTACAAAGGGGGCACTCTGACATGTTTGCTGCACACTTAGGGGTGAACAAAACACAGCAGAGAATCACACAGAATTTTTACTGGCCTGACATAGGGAAGCAGATCAGGGAGTTCTGTAAACAATGTGATGTGTGTCAAAGGCAGGGGAATAGCCGCGATAGGACCAAAGCAAAGTTGTGCCCTTTGCCTGTGATTGACACTCCGTTCAAATGCATAGGGGTGGATATTGTGGGACCTTTGCCCAAGGCCACAAAGAGGGGGAACAGGTTCATTCTAACAATTGTGGACCATGCCACAAGGTATCCTGAAGCCATACCCTTGACTAACATTGAAACTAACACAGTGGCCGATGCTTTGGTGGGGTATATGTCCAGGATGGGATTTGCCTCAGAGATAATCACAGATTTGGGCGCATCGTTCACATCAAAGCTCATGAAACGCTTATGGCAAATCTGTGGAATAAAGCACAAGGAAACCACTGCCTATCATCCTGAAAGTAATGGATTAACTGAGAAGTTCAATGGGACTCTAATGCGCATGATTAGGGCTTACTTGGCAGAGAATCCAAACAATTGGGACCAGAAGCTGCAATCCCTTTTGTTTGCTTATCGATCAGTGCCACAAGCCAGTACCGGGTTTAGTCCGTTTGAACTTTTATTTGGGAGAAGGGTGAAAGGGCCCCTTGATTTGATCAAACAAAATTGGGAGCAGATCACCCAGGATGACCCACAAGACGTTGTGACATACATAGACACCTTGATGAATGACCTAAGGAGAAATCTAGAGCTGGCAGCAGAAAACCTGCAAGCTCAGAAGGTCAGACAGAAAACATGGTATGACCACAAAGCTAGAGAGAGGCACTTTGACCCAGGGGAGGAAGTGCTTTGGCTTAGGCCCTGCAGAGAGAATAAACTGCAGCTCAAATGGGCAGGACCATATAGGGTCATTTCCAAGATGTCAGACCTGAACTACCTAATAGAGCAGGAGGAGAACCAAGCAAGGAGGGTGGTTCATGTGAATGCCCTAAAACTCTACTACAGAGGGGAACAGAGGGTTTTATTCGCGATAAAAGCAGCTGAGAGTGAGGAAGCGGAATTACCCTTCTGGGAGGGTAGAGGGGAAGTAAAATACAACCCAGAGGAGGTAAAGATCAGTCCTGCACTCACCCAAGACCAGCAGCAAGAACTAAAAATGCTGCTTAGTAAATATCAACAGGTGTTTTCCAACAAGCCGGGGATAGTGAAGGGAGTGATGCATCGGATCCACACAGGGGATGCACCCCCGCAGGCAGTATCCCCATACCGAGTAACGGGACCCTATAGGGACAAGATGCGGAAGGAGCTGGACGAGATGCTTAGGGAGAACATAATCGTCCCCTCTTCTAGTCCTTGGTCCTCTCCGATAGTCCTTGTGGACAAGCCTGATGGGAGCATTAGGTTTTGTGTCGATTACAGGAAATTAAACCGTGTAACCACTCCTGATGCCTACCCAATGCCCAGGCTAGACAACCTGATTGAAACCATAGGGGGTTGTCGGTTCATCTCATCATTGGACCTGGTAAAGGGATATTGGCAATTAAGAATTGATCCCAGGGATCAAGAAAAGACTGCCTTTTGCAGCCCTTTTGGTCTCTATGAGTTTCGAGTCCTGAGCTTTGGTCTCAGAAATGCACCAGCCACATTCCAAAGGCTGATGGACCAGACCTTGGCAGGGCTCAGTGACTTTACAGTGGCCTACATTGACGACATAGGGATCTTCAGTAATACCTGGGAAGATCACCTGATACACCTGGAGATAGTGCTGCAGAGGTTAAGTGCAGCAGGGCTAACAGTAAAGGCCAGCAAGTGTCAGCTGGGTAGCCCAGAAATAAAATACTTGGGTCACATGGTAGGGGGAGGAATGATAAAACCCCTGGAGGCCAAAATAGAAGCTGTTCGTGATTGGCCTAGACCCAACACCAAGAAAAAAGTCAAATCATTTCTTGGGTTGGTGGGCTACTACAGAAAGTTCATCCCGAGGTTTAGCGAGATTGCGGCTCCGCTGACCGATCTGACGAGGAAGAAGGCTGATGACCGCATCCCGTGGACCAGCGACTGTGAGGCGGCGTTCCAGAGGTTGAAGGAGGCGTTAATCAACTATCCTGTCCTGCGTGCTCCAGACTTCGACCGGGAGTTCATCATCTACACCGATGCGTCTAACAGCGGGGTAGGAGCAGTTCTGTGCCAGGAGGATGAGAATGGTGACCAGCATCCAGTGTCCTACCTGAGTAGGAAACTTCAAAAAGGTGAGAGACATTTGGCAACCGTGGAGAAGGAGTGTTTGGCCATAGTCTACGCGATCCAGAAGGCCAAGCCTTACATCTGGGGAAGACATTTTATTCTGTGTACTGACCATTCACCACTGCAATGGTTAAAGACAATGAAAACCCACAATAGCAAACTTATGAGGTGGGCTTTAAACCTACAGGACTATGACTTTGAAGTGAAGGTGGTCAGAGGGTCAGTGAACTGTGTTGCTGACGCCTTATCAAGAAGACCTGAAGAATGAAGACGGCGAAAGAACATGGACTATGTGTATATAATGATGACAAAAGTTAAATGTACCTGGTTTTTGAATTGGTTTGTATGAATAAAGGTAAATTGATGTAAGGTATATGGTAAATGTTTAAATGCCTAATTGAAATGTTTAACTTAGAATGTAAGTATGAGTAAGTATAATATGGTATGTATAACTGTTGTTGTGTATTTTATACAGGTTGTTTTTTGGTGAAAAGCACCTTAGCTTTCCCCCTACAAAACAACTTATAAAGAGGGGAGGTGTTACATACAGCACTGATGTTACCTGTCTGTCATGGGTTTGGAGGGAAAGTTCCATCCTATGGGGAGTGGAAGGCGGGACATCAGGAGGAGGGGCTGTACTGTATATAAATGTGAAGCCTGTGTGGTGAAGACACACACTGGAGAGACACTGGGAGATACTGTGAGACACTGGGATGTGACGAAGCAGCAGCTGGGAAGAAGAAGCTGTTGTGGGAGTCTGTGTGTCAGACAGGGTACTTCTGTGTGTCAGAGTACCAACCTGATAGGTTCAGGTGTCTGTTGGTTAGCCAGAACTGATAGGTTCAGGGTCTGTGCTTCAAGTTAAGGGTTCTGTGTGAACCAAACTGTATGCTTGTATGAGTGAGAATAAGCCACGTTACTTTATCTATTCACCTGATTGTTTATTTTTCCCTGCGTGTATTTAAATAAACCTTATTCTTTTTATTGTTTAAAAATCCATCCCTGGTCTGTGTGACTTCTTACAGGGAATGGTTGGTGGCAGCTTAGTGTAACTGTGTGACATATCCCAGTAGGTCTGGGGTTGTCACAGTAAGTAGTTTAATTTCTTGCTCTGGGAGAATTGGGTTGGCGATTCAGTGAGAGGATTGGTATAGGGAGACTTGCACACTGAACCCCTATTGGATGGGTGGGGGCTGTCTGCACTTTATTTTAAGCCTGTGACAAAAGGCTTTTAAATTAAGGAAGGGGAGGAGCCCATGTTGGATGTTCTGCCACAGATAGATTGCTCAGTGACTTAGGCATTTGGCTACAGAGCCAAATGTTGTGTATTTGTAATTTGCAATTTGTAATTGACAATTTGCAAACATTTCTTGGGAGTTGTAATCCAAAAAGTTACTTTGCTAAATTCTGATTTCTCCTGGCAGTCAATGTTAGGGACGGAAATAATGCTCGCTAAATTCTTCATTCTCGTTGACTGAAGCCATCTTGACACAACAAGAGGATTTTTCAAATTCCACAAGATCCCTCACCTCCTGTGCAAGAGTAAGACATGGAACCCCCCTCCTGTTTAGTTGTTGTTGTTTTTACACAAAATGCCCTAGGGGCATTTGTGGCATGAACCTAAAGTTCAGTTCATTTAGAAACAGAGGTTATACATGTGCATGTGCTCACACACACAAAGACACACACACACATGAAGAGAGAGCAAATACAGAAAGACGACTTGAGTGTTGACAAGATGGAAGCAACCCATCCAGTGCTTCAGGTTTTGAAAACATGATGGAGAAAAACAACCGTTCTTACCAACTTGCTCAAGTTCTCCAGTTTGCTCAAGTTTTGCAATTTGTATAAAACCAATGTACGGATAGTACCCACAAATATCCCACCTTCTTGGAGGATGGGGTGGGGGAAAAGGTACAGGGCCCTGAACTCTTTTGGAGAAAAACCAAGAAGAAAATGCAATAGAATAAATGCCATGTCTGATTCACTAATGCTCCTTATTGTTATTTTCGCAGAATGAAGTGGGTCAGGTTCCCTCCTTTGACCATCTCCTTATTCCTGAAGTTGCCACCTGTTCTCCAGGTCTGAAAGTGAAAAGCTCCGCCTTTTGTGACAAGGATCAAAACCAACCTTGGAGAAGAAGGGAAAGAGAAAGTAAAACAGCAGTTGGTTCCTTCTCTCGTGGAAATGCCTCACAACTTAGTGGCAGAAAATGGCTTCAAGTGTACCCAGAATCTTATTTTTTCTAGCACATCCGACCCTGTGGATATAAGCCTTACCTTTGATACTCCCAGCCCTAAGGAATCCTGCAACACCCCGCTCAGCAATGGCACCTTTTACTCCAACGCAAACAGCCCTTCGGACTCTTGCGTGAAACCCCTCTGTGATGCAGAATCTGAAAATGACAGCCAGTTCAATGCAGGCCTTAAATATGTCTCCTCTGAAGGAGAGCCTCTCGTGTGTGGGTGGGGTGGCTTCACTCCCAACTGTTTACAATTTTTCAACACACCCCGAGGAGTCTTGTTCTTTCTCTGTGTGGCTTCTTTCCTACAAGGGATGACAGTGAACGGTTTTATTAATACGGTCATCACCTCGATAGAGCGGCGATTTGACCTGCGGAGCTATGAGAGCGGGCTGATCGCCAGCTCCTATGACATTGCCGCCTGCGTCTGCTTGACATTTGTTAGCTATTTTGGGGGGAACGGGCATAAACCGCGGTGGCTTGGCTGGGGGGTGTTGATCATGGGGATTGGGTCCATCGTCTTTGCATTGCCCCAGTTCACCACTAGCCAATATGACGTACATTTCTCAGAGGAGACCGGCATGTGTGCTTCCAATCAGACCATGAGGTGCTCGGAAAGCGTCTCTAGTCTCTCTAATTACCGTTTCGTCTTCATGCTTGGACAGTTCCTTCATGGGATCGGAGCAACACCACTTTATACCCTGGGGGTGACTTATCTGGATGAGAACGTCAAGTCCAACTACTCTCCTGTGTACATCGGTAAGTCCCGTAGACCATCTCAGGATGGTCTCCTTGTTTCTTTGACAGTGTTCTGCAACATCAAAAACAAACAAACAAAAAAGTAGAAAAGAGGCATCGACATGCAGTTCAAAAGTGAAATAACAGTTTAGAGCTGGGTAATCTCTTTGTTAGACCACCCAAATGTTATAAAAGGAAAAAAGCAAGCTTACAAGTCCTTTAGAACAGCGGCCCCCAACCTTGGCCTCCAGATGTTTTTGGATGACAACTCCCAGAAGCCTTCACCACCACCTCTGCTGCCCAGGATTTCTGGGAGTTGAAGCCCATGAACATCTGGAGGCTCAAGGTTGGGGACCCCTGCTTTAGAACGTAGGAAAGGTGGGGAAGGCAGAAAAGGTCACCATTCACCCTGGCCAGGTGTTATAACCTATACAAAGTGTATTTACTTAAATTCCAACATGGCGATGGATCAATGCAGGGAGAAGCAACTAGAGGTGCCATGTTCTTGAGTTTCTCCTCCAGGAAAGCAAAATCAATTGCTGATTTCTGTCTTGACAGACAACTGTTTTGCAGGTGTCTCACAAGCTGTCCATGCATTGTGTTTAAGGGAACCACACAGCCCCTGTGTTGGTCTAGAGCAGAAGCACTGAGTTCCATGGCATTCCTTAGATCTGTCAAGGTTGATATTAAATATAGGTGCAGCAATAAGCAAAATAACAAACAAACAAAAACCCACAACAGAAGCCAAAGTGTGGTATGATCTAGTGTTTTGTGGAAGATGTAGCACAGTTGGCTTGAGTGGTAGTAAAATGCCTTTCTCTAGTGGTAGATCCTGCCCTTAGTTAGCTAGGGTAAGTTGCTGGCTCCCATGCTAGTGGAGCAAGGAATCCACTCTGAATTTTAGCCCAAGTTCAAAGGCGCTTTCAAGGGTGCTGAGCTTTATTCTAAAGTACAGTGGTGCCTCGCAAGACGAGCGCTTAGTTTTACAACAAAATCGCATAACGCCGAAGTTTTTGCGATCGCAAAAGTGATTGCAAAATGATGTTTCCTATGGGTTTTTTTCGCTTTGCGATGATCGGTTCCCTGCTTCACTAACTGATTATCGCAAAATGACAATTTTCACACAGCTGATCAGCGGTTTCAAAATGGCCGCCTGGTTAAAAAAAAATGGCCACCCGCTGTTTTCTGGGACGGATTCCTTGCTGCACGGGCAGGGAAAATGGCCGCGCTATGGAGGATCTTCGCTGGCCGGTGAGTTTCAAGCCCATAGGAACACATTAATCAGGTTTTAATGCGTTTCTATGGGCTTTTAAAAATCGCTTTACGATGTTTTCATTCTACAGCGATTTCGCTGGAACAAATTAACATCATAATGCGAGGCACCACTGTAGATTCAACAACTTCCAACTAAAACCCAAAGGTAATTCAGAGCCCCACTGTTATCTGAGTGGCTAGATTCCCTGCTCTGTTTGTGTTATTCTCCACCGCTACTTAGCCATATGTTGTCTATGAATTTTTTAGATAGCAGGCCAGCAAAAAATTGTGATGGAGAATATCACAAATAGAGCACACATGTACACACAGAGACAGAAAGACAGACACATAGTATTGATTAGTGGCAGCCCTTATTTCACTGTTATATGCTTCTTTTACAAATGTTGTTGTTGTTGGGGACTCTTGGTGGCTGTCCTGACATTCTAGAATACCTTGTAGGTTAAGATGGCTTGTCCTTCGGGCAGCCATCTTACTTCAAGAATGGATATGCCAATTGACAAGTTTTTGAGGTGACAAGTTTCTTTTCTTTACTTGATATATCTTTGAATTCCATTTTCATTAAACTGTATTTTCATAATCAAACACTGGTGTCTTATTTGTTTTGAGGGGTTTATTGCAGCTCTATTGTGAGCCACCTCAGGTTCCATTTTAGAGGGGAAGCAGAGATAGGAAAGAGAGAAAGAGGGATCAGCTGATGATAAAGCATGCTATGTATATTCTGCCCCATAGCACTTAAAGCACTCTTTGAGGGGATTACAACATAATTATACAGGTTACACATCTCTCTCACAGACACACATGAGCTGGGTACTCAGTTTACTGACCTCTGAAGGATGGAAGGCTAAGTCAATCTTGAATCAACTACCTGAGCCCATTAGGAGCAGATTCAGATTGTGAGTAGAGTCTTGGTTGCAGTACAGTGGGGCCTCGCTTAGCGATGTTAATCCGTGCAGAAAAAATTGCTGCTAAGCGATAACATTGCTAAGCAAAAATAAAAATCCCAGAGAAACACATTAAAACGCGATTAATGCGTTCCTATGGGCTAAAAACTCACCTTTAAGTGAAGATCCTCCATAGCGCCACCATTTTCGGTGCCTCTAAAGTGAGGTATCCATTCCTGAAAACAGCGGGCGGCCATTTTGTTTACCCGGTGGCCATTTTGAAACCGCCGATCAGCTGGCCGAAAATGGGGGCTTTGCATGATTGCTTCCCTGCGATCATCGCAAAGCGAATTTCCCCCATAGGGACCATCGCAAAACAATCGCTTTTGCAATGGCAAAAAGTCCATCGCAAAGCGATTTCGTTGCTATACGGAGCGATCGCTATGTGAGGCACCACTGTACTGCAGTTTAACCACTGCACCGCAAGGCATTTGGCATTGTAGGAGTTCCACCTTACAGACCCACAGACATCTAAATGTGGCTTACCTAGAGAAAGGCCTATCTGAAAGTCTTCACAGCCTAGCTTCCTGTTCAAAAAAAGAGTCTCCCTGCAAGTGCCGGGGAGCCTCTCTTTTGAACAGGAAGTTAGGCCATGAAGCAAGGCAGTAAAGCCTTCTGGGAGTTGAATTCCAAAAAAATCCAAAGGGCACATTGCTCATTTCTTTCACCGACAGAGTATGAAAAATTCCTTTTCAAGAAACAGCTCTCAGGTTTCTCAATCTGTTAGCTACGCTGATGGGAGATTATACTCTGGAAAAGAAAAAAATTCTAAGGTGTAATTAAAATGCTTTGGGGACTCAACATGTTCAAGTTCAGTTTGGTTTGGTAAATCAAGGGTGAAAAGAAACTGAGAACCTCTGAACTGAATCCCATAATGCAGAGTCACATTCTTTAATGGTAGTCCATCCGTCATCTAACTTCTGTGATTTCTGCTTCACATAAAGCAAGATGATGAAAGGAACTGTAGTTGTAGTGACTGACAGTGCAATCTTTAGCAGGTTCACTGAGAAGAGAGTGTCCTACTAGGTTTAGGGAGGGTTGCACCTTATCCTCACTGCTCTGTACTAGCAACAGGAAGAAAAGAATACTGACCAGACTTAAAAGATACTTAGAAAGATGGCTAAGGTGATGTATCTGATGTAGAGATGGGCACGAACCAGTTCATCCCAGCTTGTAAAGACGGCGGCGCAAGTACTGCTGCGCCCCTCCCTCACCTTCTCAGCTGACCAGCCACTCAACAGGCCCAGCTTGCTTGCTTTTTCTACCTCCTTGGTTAATCTTCCAGTCAGCAGCAAGAGCACAGACTTCTCTGCCCCACCCTTTTGTCTGAGAGCGGTAGAGAAGCCTGAGCTGCTGCCGGGACTGGAAGATCAGTTGAGGAGGTGGAAAAAGCAAGCATGCTGGGCCTGATGAGCGGCTGATAGAGTGAGAGGAGGGAGGGGAACGGAGCAGCAGCACCTGTGCTCTTGCCTTTATGAACTGTGAGGAACCGGTTCGTGCCCATCTTTAATCTGATGCTTTCTGAAGACCACCACCACCTTGGTGAGCATTATCTTGATGAAGAATTTGGCCTATTTACAGTAGACCGTGAGAGCAAGGTACTTACCAAGTCAAATCATTGGGGCTGGCTGTGCTGATCGGCAACTAGGCAAGCTAAAATCTACAGCCCGATCACAACGGAGACTCTTGCAGAGTCAGCATACAAGCCAAATAAATAAATAAAGATGAGAGTCCTCTTCTTTCCTACCACCTTGAAGCTTTGTTGAGCCCTGCACTGACCAGGGGTTCAGACCTGATGGCCTTATAGCCCCTTTCCAACTCACGTATTCTATTATTCTAAGACTTAAAGTGACTAGCGATCAGAAAGAATTTGCCAAGAGGATTTTTCTGCAGGAAGTGTGGTCACACAGGGGTGAGAGACAACCACTCCCTGTCATGTTTTTCAGCTCCTCGGGACATTTTTTCTGAGACTGAAAACACTACAGAGGAAGAAATTTACTGAAAAGAGATTTGCACATGCCAAAGAAATCCCAAACTGCTCACTGGCCTTAGTGGACCAGAAAAGATGTAAAGCAGCTTGTGTTGCTTTATCCTCAGGGAAATGCACACCTGAACTTTAATGTTCTGTGATGCATAGCTTACTCACCTCAGTAATTATACTGAATACAAAGGAGAACATTAGTCACAGCTTTAGCAATTAGCCAACTTCAATGGCTGAATAGGTGCAGAATGCAAAATAGTGGATGACTTCCCTCGCTGATATTAACAACTGCCTCTAATTAATTCAGCTAGCATGAAAGGTCAGTGAGGAGCATTGAGATTCCCACCTCCTTCATCTGCAGGCTGGTAGAATGGAGCACATCTCCCTCCCAGCTGGCCATCATCATTTCTCAGCATACTGCATAATAGGCCACCACAGAAACAGACAAGACCTATTTTCCTTTTGCACAGCCCTTGTGTCAAGTCAGCAGAAGTTGCTGATGTGCTAGAGAGCTAAAATAGATGTCCCAGTGGCCCAAATCATTTTGAGCTGAGAAGACCACTAGATGTTCTCATTCGATCTGGGGTGGGTATCCTCCAGAGGTTCAAGGAAACACATGCCCCTCCCTGAACATTGGAGGGCTACATTTTCACAGATAACTCCATCTCTCCTCAAAAAGTTACACAAATCATTTTTTTAAAAACAGGAAAAGCCTTTCTTAGACCTCTATTGGCTCTTTTTTTTAAAAAAAACCTGGGCTGTAGCACCCAAGGGGTGCTAGAACCCCCCAAGGTGATGCAAAATAGTCATTCACACCTCCTAGAGATCAAAAAGGGACTTTGGGAGCTATTTTTTCCCAGGCGATTCTTTATATTTTGGAGTTTTAGAAGAGGTAACCGTGTTAGTCTATGCTAGCATATCAGGCCAAAAAGAAAAGAAAAATAAAAAGATGAAGATGAAGATGCTCTATTTTAATGTCAGCTTTCATGGACAAGTCTATTTCCTAAAACCAGACTTTATATTTTAGCTATGAGATGGGCGGGGGGAGAATGATAGCAGGCCTCATACATCTCCCTAGCTGCATGCTGCTAACCCCTGTACTAGAGTATTGCCTGGTAGTTGTGGTCTGAGGAAATAGGAAGTAAGAAAGTGAGGACAGAAGAGAACTGGCTGATCTGAGGCTAAGTAAAAAGCTGTGCAACAGTTGTACTAGCTTTAGATCTTGTCTGGACTTTTCCAGCTCCATTTCTAGCTCATGGTGCTCTTAATTTGGAGCTGGTCTCCAAACTTTGTAGTCTATATTTATGTGACTTTTTTGTTGGTCTTCTATCCGTCAGTCTTGGCCGACTGAGAACTGCATAATTTGTAAAGCAGCACTGGGCAACAGCACATAAAATTGTAGAATAGGGGAGCTGGAAGGGGCCTACAAGGCCATCCAGTTCAACCTCCTGCTCAATTCAGGAATACAATCAAAGCACATCTGCCAAGTGATTATCCAAGTTTTTCTTGAATGTCTCCAGTGGTGGGGCACTCACCAACTCCCGAGGTCACTGGTTCCAATGTCATACTCCTCTAACAGTTAGGAAGTTTTTCCTGATATTCGACTGAAATCAGGCTTCCTTTAACTTGAGGCCATTGTTGCATGTCCTGCACTCTAGGATGACTGAGAACAGATCCTGCCCCTCCTCTGTATGACAGCCTTTCAAATATTTGAAAAGTGCTATCCTATCACCCCTCAGTCTTCTTTTCTCAAGGCTAAACATGCCCAATTCTTTCAGCTTTTCCTCATAAGGCTTGGTTTCCAGTCCTCTGATCGTCCTAGTCACACTTCTCTGAACTTGTTCCAATTTGTTAGCATCCTTCATGAAGTGTGGTGTCCAGAACTGGACAAACTACTCAAGGTGAGGCCTAAACAGTGCTGAATAGAGAGGGTCTAGCACCTCTTGGGATTTGGAAACTATGCTTTTATTAATGCAGCCTAAAATAGCATTTGCTATTTCATTCTGTTGCTTTTGGCCCAGTGCTCCTTCCTATCAAGGTCATTTTGAATTTTGTTTCTGTCTTCTAGGGTATTAGCTATTCCACCCAATTTGGTGTCATCTGCAAATTTGACAAGCATTCCATGCACTCCCTCATCCAAGTTATTAATACAAATATTGAAGAGCACCAGGCCCAGGACTGAGCCTTGGGGTACCCCACTAGTTACCTCCTCCTAGTTAGAGAAGGACCCATTAATCATCACTGTCTAAGTACGATTCTGTAACCAATTGTGTATCCACCTGACACTCGATCTATCCAGCCCATACCTAGTTAGCTTGCTAATCAGGATATCATGGAGCACTTTGTCAAAAGCTTTGCTGAAGTCAAGATATACTACATCTACAGCATTCCCTCTGTCTATCAGGGAGGTGACATGATCAAAACACGAGGTCAAATTATTTTGGCAGGATTTGTTCTTGACAAATCCATGTTGGCTTCTAGTTATTACTGCATTGTTTTCTAGGTAGCTTGCAAACTGACCACTTTATGATCTGTTCCAGAATTTTGCCTGGGATCAATGTCAGGCTGGTTGGCCTGTAGTTCCCAGGTTCCTTTTTTTGCCATTTTTTAAAGATAGGGACAACATTAGCCCTCCTCCAGTCTGCTGGTACCCTCCCTGTTTCCCATGATTTCAAAAAATTATGGACAACAGTTCTGAGAGTTCTTCAGCCAGTTCCTTCAATACTCTCGGATTCAGTTTATCCAGCCCTAGATATTTGAACTCGTTCAAGGTGGTAAGGTATTCCTTGACTATTTATTCATCTATCTCCAGCTGCAATCCTGCCCCCCCCCACTTGCACTTCATCGGCTGTCTTATGGGAAAAGACTGAACTAAAATAGGAATTGAGCACTTCTACCTTTTCTTTGTCCTCTTTTATCATTTCTTCCATCTCCATTGCAGAGCTGTGCCACTATGTCTTTTGTTTGTCTTTTGCTACTTACATACCTGAATTTTGTGATTGATTTTAATGTCTCTAGCTAACCTCAGCTCATTCTCAGCTTTTGCATTCCTAATGCCATCCCTACATTTCTTTGCTACTTGTCTGTACTTGTCCTTGGTAGTCTGGCTTTCTTTCCATTTCCTGTACATGCCTTTTTTTTGGTTTCTAGGTCCTCCCGGAGCTTTTTGCGAAGCCACACTGGCCTTTTTTTGCCACCTTTCACCTTTTTTTCCTTGTTGGAATTGTTTGTAGTTGTGCCTTTAGAATTTCTTTTTTAAGAAGCTCCCACCTTCTTGAACTCCATTTCTTGTTAGTATCTCCTGCCATGGGACCTTCCTTATCCTTATTCTGAGATTATTAAAATTGGCTTTTTTGAAATCCAGCAGACGTGTGTGGCTACACTCTGCTTTCATTTCCTTTGAAATCAAGAATTCGAGAAGGACATGGTCCCTCTCGCCTAGAGTTCCCCTTACTGCCACTTCCCCAACCGAGTCATATCTCTTTCTCCACTTTTTGTAGGAGAAAATTATCAACCACACAAGCTAGGAATTTCTATGGATACTTGTTTCTACTCATAGTTCCAGACTACAGCAGAACTCAAGCTATTTCTAGGATCATCATAGAATGATGGAGACCTAAGAGAAAAAGTCATCATAAAGCGGATGTTATATTATTTTTGCACAAATGTAAACTTGGACAAAAGCTCATATTTTTAAGGGGAAAATTATTGAACCTTTTCAAATATCAATCTTGATACCTTTCTTTTTCAGCCATTTTCTATACTGCTGCTATATTGGGGCCTGCAGCTGGCTATCTGGTTGGAGGAGTCTTTCTGAATATTTTCACAGAAATTGGGAGACAGTAAGTGAGCTGCACTTTAACCTTTCCTTAAATGTTGTAAAAAATTATATATTCTTCCTTTCTATTCATGATTCACCTGCACCTGTGTCATGTGATATCATGTAGTTTCCAACTGATGGTAACCCTAAGAGGATTTTAAAGTTACATGAGGTGTTCAAGACGTGCTTTATCCTTACTGCCCTCCAATGAATTTCTATGACATAGTAGGGATTTAAACCCACAGCTCCTGGGTTCAACATTCTATCCACTACACCACACTAACTCACCTGCATTTGGATTCATCTATGATTAATGTCCCCTTCACGGATTGCTGCCTTGTCATGGTGAAGAGGCTTGTGTAATTCAGAGAAGAGTCGGACATGACTTAACGACTAAACCACAACAGCAATGATTAATGTTGATCAATTACTGATTGCATATTTTAAACAATATTTTGTTTGTTTAACCTTTGGTATGTTTCCTGTGCCCATTTTGCCAACTGGTCTAATTTCTGGAATGCAACTCCTGAGACCCTTCCCACATTAGAACTCAGCTCTTTGGCCAAAACATATTCCACATCCCTGTCATTGTGAGGAAGACTTTGACGAGAAGTATGTTGAGACTGCATGTTTATAGAAGTGTGATATTACAGTAATTGTCAAGGCTTCATCCTACAGAATTTGTGAATCAATAGTTTTGTGAAGTACTCAGTATTCTGTGCTGGAAAGCTCTGTAGTCCGCAGCTGAACAAGAGAAAAAGAATTCTCAGTACTTTCCCAGACTACATATCCCAAGATTTTATTGGATGGAGCCATGGCAACTGCTATATGTATGTATTGTAGCAGTACCTTTCTATAGATTTGTCTGTCCGTGGTAGGCTTTTGATCTCCTTTCTTTTCTTTTAAACTAGTCTGAGACTGCATAAACCTATAAATAGAGAACTGTCCTCTCTCACTTCTTTAAATGGAAGAAGGTATTCTGCAGTGGTAGGGCACGTAGCCACCATAGGTAAAGATAAAGGTTCCCCTTGACATTTAGTCCAGTCGTGTCCGATTCTAGGGGGTGGTGCTCATCTCAGTTTCCAAGCCATAGAGCTAGCATTTGTTCGAAGACAGTTTCCGTTGTCACATGGCCAGTGCGACTTAGACACAGAACGCCATCACCTTCCCACCGAGGTGGTACCTATTTATCTACTTGCATTTTTACATGCTTTCGAACTGCTAGGTTGGAGGGAGCTGGGACAAGCGACGGGCGCTCACTCCGTCATGTGGATTTGATCTTACGATTGCTTGGTCTTCTGACCCTGCAGCACAGAGGCTTCTGCGGTTTAACCCGCAGCGCCACTACGTCTCTCATAGCCACCATAGTCCAACTCTATCTTGCCATGGAGTCATTGTGGATTTCTGGTTGTAGCAGAGGAATCGTAGTATATCTGGCTATGTAAAGCAAGGAACATGATTGGATTTACAGCAACACAGCACATAATTTGAGGATCATGTGTTCAGCAATTCTTGGTATTTCCATAGAGCGGGGCTGCAGCGGCCCTCTGCTGGAGCTCCCAGAAAGCTACCACCCTCCAAAGGAGACAGTATTGGGCTAGATGGCCTGATAGCTCAGTGAGTTTTCTTAGAAGCTGGGGCCAGGATTTCAGTTCCCCACTATGCCTTCCATGTGATGAACCAGCCTGTGTAGCCTTTGGACAAGTAGCATGATCCCAGGGTGCCACCAGAAGAAAGGAGTGGTGAAACACCTCTGAGTACTTTCTACCTTGAAAACCCCGAGAAGGTCTGCCGTAGATTGGCATCGACTCGATAGAACATGGGATTCTAGAAGATGTTAACCCCCTAAGTAACTTTTCCAGTCTGAAGTTCTTCCAGGGTGCATGCATCCCACTTGGCAGTGTCAAAAGGAGACAGCGCTGTCCATCCAAGGTTTCAGATCACATACTGTCATTTGGGGAGAGGGGGCAGTATTTGTATGTCTCACCAGTTCCTAGTACAGTGGTGCCTCGCTTTACGATTGCCCCACATTACGACAAATCTGCTTAACGGCGATCTAAATGGGGGAATTTCACTTTGCGATGATCGGTTCCTTGCTTCGGGAACCAATTCTTTGCAAAATGATGTTTTTAGAACAGCTGATCGGGGTTTCAAAATGGCCACCGGGTAATTAAAATGGCTCCCCACTGTGTTTAGGGATGGATTCCTCACTATACAGGCAGCAAAAATGGCCGCCATATGGAGGATCTTTGCTGGACTGTGAGTTTTTACCCCATTGGAACGCATTGAATGGGCTTCAATGAATTTCAGTGGGGTTTTTTTTCGCTTTACAATGTTTTCGCTTAACGGCGATTTTCCTGGAATGGATTATCGTCGTTAAGCGAGGCACCACTGTACACCTGAGTATTTATTGTAATAAGAAACTCACTGGTCTTGGGAATGAGATAAACATACCAAAGGCATGGATTGTTTGTGTTAAAAAGAAAGGGAGATTGTCATCCATCGGCGAAAAAAATGCTGAACGTACTGGGAGGTATTTAAAATAACTGAACCTGGTGGTCTTCTAAAACTCTGCTTTTTGCACTTTAATCTTCAGCAGAATCCGTAATCTTACATTAATTCAAGCCACTAAGCTTGCAATTTACTTTTGACTGCCAGACTGGGCCTTTGAGCTTTGAAATGAGCCCCCCTCCCCCAGTCTCTCCTCTGGTTTCTTCCCTCTCTCTTAAAAGATCCTGAAATGGGAGGCCCCTCTTTTATGGTTGTAAATGAATTCCTTCAAATATATAGATGGATGTTGTGATTCTGAGGTTGAAGGGTGACATGCTGGAGCCCAGGCCAGCTCAAGACACATCGCTGCCTGAGACGGAGCAGCAAATGGATCTTCTCTCCACCAAAGTCAAGGTCTATAATACTGAAACCCCAAGCGAGTTCCTGTAGGGCCTCACCAGCAAAAAACCCACACAATCACCTTTACCCCTTATCTGATCATCTAATATCATAACCACTGTCTGAGCAAGAAACAATTTACTGCCTCTTCATAACAGTCAAAGTTTGGTGGTTGAGGCACCGATCTGAGTCTTCCTAGAAACCAGACCCCACTGATTTCATCCAGCAACTGCTCTGTTGTCTGTGCAGTCTTAAGGTTAGAAATGGTGAAATGATCCACCTCAAGGGGGGGGGGGAGGAGAAAAAGAAAAAGGTTAATGTATTGTCAACAAGTAGTACAATCAATAAGCAATGCCAAATGGGTGAACTCAGTATGTTTACACTGGTGTTATCTACAGATAATAAAATGTAGCAGGCAAGGATCTGCAAATCTTACAAGACAGATATATTTGTTCAGTTCTC
The DNA here is from genome assembly GCF_051106095.1 of Pogona vitticeps. NCBI lineage: Eukaryota > Metazoa > Chordata > Lepidosauria > Squamata > Agamidae > Pogona > Pogona vitticeps. Next base: position 9,747,510 of record NC_135786.1, on the reverse strand, counting down.
TCTAGTTGATTCAAGGGTTACTCACTACTCAGGGAGACCCGTTCCTTGTGATCTTAAGCATGATGGGATTGTGCATTAATTCTTTTATGATCCACAATGGGTATTGTTGTTACTGTGTTTCAACACTGCTCCCTCTTGCTGTGTATTCATTCATTCATTCATTCATTCATTCATCCATTCATTCATTCATTCATCATTTATGTGTTTATGTGTTTGTTTATTTATTTATTTTGTGACTGAGAACTTCCTTTAGGCATATAAGCACTGCAGATCCTGAGCTGCTGGGTGAACTTAGAATCATAGAATGATAGAAAAGTGAAGTTGGAAGGGGCCTACAAGGCCATCAAGTCCAACCCCTTGCTCAATGCAGGAATGCAACCAAAGCATATCTGCCAGGTGATAATCTAAATTTTTCTTGAGTGCCTCCAGTGTTGGAGCATTCACCAATTCCCGAGGTAACTGGTTCCACTGTCGTACTGCTCTAATAGTTAGGAAGTTTTTTCTGATATTCAACCGAAATCTGGCTTCCTGTAACTTGAGCCCATTGCTGGATGTCCTGCACTCTGGCATGATTGAGAACAGATGCTGCCCCTCCTCTGTATGACAGCCTTTCAAATATTTGAAAAGTGCTAATTAGTCCCATTGTGAGACCTTATCTACAATTGGTGAAATGTTTTGAAACTTTGAACTGCAAAATCTTAAGATTCAGCCAATGGATCTTTCTATCAGCTAATTTTTCACTTCACTTCTAGGTAACAATTGACAAACTTTTAGAACAGCTGAATACAAAGCACCTCCCAGACCATGATTCTCAGAGCACCTCTTCCCCAAAATGCTGAAGCATCCTTACCCAGCCAAAAACTGCATATGCATGATAGAACTAGAATACATAATAGTATTGCAAATGGGACTGGAGACTGCCTTTTTTGTTTTGTTTTGTTTTGAATTGGCTGTCTTGGCTTGCTTGGCTTGAAAGTGATGATGATGATGCTTTTTAAAAATCACAGACAGAGAAGATGGATTGGCTGAAAAGTTCAAAGCCAGTGAGAAAAACCTAAGGGTTCAAGTCTAAGTCCATTTATGAGATAATATATAATCTTGAACTGAATGAGATTTAATTCTGAACATGGTTAGAATTTCCCTACTTACTTTTGGAGACAGTAAGGGCAGTAAAAAAAAGAGAGAGAGGGAGAGAGAGAGAGAGAGAGAGATACTAGCTTTGCTGTCGGAAGCAGACCTGCCTTAAGAGTTAAATGGAGTTTGTTTCTCCTATTTTGACTCCTGCAGGTGCATGAGTTGCAAATTAGCTTACTTGTTTAAGGGTTGGCCATTGGTGAATAAGCATAGGATTCATTTGCATGGTGCCTGCACAGATGGGTATGTTGGCAGGGGAACCTTCAGTTGACATCATTTTTTGCAAGGCAGCTTTTCAGAAGCACACTTCAGGACAAGAAAAGTCTCTATGGCAGAAAAATACAACCTGCAAGATCCAGATGTTGTGCTATGACTCTTATCAACCCTCACTAATATAGCCAATGCTGAGGATGACGGGACGTGCAGTCCGGTAACATCTGGAGAGCTACCTGCCCTCTGTTGCTCCGCATCCCTCATTTTGAAGCAAACTAAAAATCTAGCCTGAAACCAAATATCTCAACATAGTCCAGTCTTCTGTGCTCAGCCTATAACCACAGCAAAAGGCTGCCTCCCATCTCTTGGCAAAAGTTCCACCCACTACAGACATTGAAATAGGAGGCTGGATAGCTCGGTGGTATAGGTCTCTGGCTGTAGATCCAGAGGTTGGAAGTTCGATTCCTTGCTGTGCCTCCTGAGAGTAGAGTCAGCCTGTGTGGCCTTGGGCAAGCTCCACGATCCCAGGGTACCCCTAGCAGAAGGGTATGATAAACTACTCCTGAGTACTCTCTACCTGGAAAATTCTGGAAAAGGTTGCCATATGTTGGAATTGCCTTGACGGCACTACTACTACTACTATTACTGCGACGACGACGACGATGATGATAGTAGTAGTAGTAGTAGTAGTAGTAGTAGTAGTAGTAGTAGTACTAGTACTACTAGTACTACTAGTACTACTACTAGTAGTAGTACTACTAGTACTACTACTAGTACTACTACTAGTACTACTACTAGTACTACTAGTACTACTAGTACTACTACTATCATCATCATCATCACAGACATTGGGGAGCTGTGATATTGTGTGGCTCTTCCGGATTGTTGCCAGTGTGATTTTGATTTCCATCAATTAATCCTTTCTTTTGCCCTCAGAATTGACCTTACTCCAGAGAATACTCTGTGGGTTGGCGCTTGGTGGATCGGATTCCTGGGGGCAGGGGCTGGTTCCCTTTTGATCGCAATCCCCATCTTAGGCTACCCTCACCGCCTGCCAGGTATGTTGAGCCTTTCAACGCAAGCCATCCATGCTCTGAGAACCTTGCTGCATGACAGAGTGCATATTTTGCACATAGGATGCCCCAAGTTGAATACATGACATCTTTAGTTTAAAAATGCTCAGGCCGCAAATCTGGGAGAACTGCTTATCTGCCTGAGGAGACAATAGTCTGACAGCCTGGCAGCCCGAAAGCAATGTCATCCCTACAACAACGTTTCCAAGCTCTGAAGTTGGATCCCTTCTCTGCTCTTTGTTTATTATTATTTTATTTATTTATATTTTCATCCCACCACTACCCGAGGTGGCAAACAGAACACGGTACCTCAAAATACAAACAACTCCAATAAAAGCCACATAAACAGCAAGCAAGAGACATCATGTCTAAAAATAAAATAACTAATAAAGAATGGAGACTATAAAATTATTATAAACATTAAATACAATAGTATGAGGTGGCAAAAACAGGCCAAGTTCATAAGGAGAGAGAGAGAGGAAGCCCAAGCAGTCGACAAGATTGCTCTGGGGTAACGCAATAAAAGGCTTGTGAAATGAGCCAGGTTTTAATTTGTCTCCTAAAATATTTTTAAGCCTCTCTCAGGGTCACCACTTTGGCCTCATCCTCTTTATCGGAATGATTTGGGCTCCCATTAAGCATCACCTCTCAGCTTGTCACTACCCAGATCTATGGACGGCAACAATTGTTGGAGAGCTCAGTGGTTTCGGTGTCTGACTGCAGGGCCAGAGGTTGGGAGTTCGATTCCCCACTGGGCCTCTTTGACTGGGGCTGGAGTCCATGATGCATAGGGTCCCTTCCTACTCCGCAGTTCTAAGATGGTTATAAATTGGTGGGGCTTGTCGGCTGGAATGGGAGGGGAAAAAATAACGGCTGTTTGCAGAACAGGGCTTCTTTGTTCATCTGCTTCCAAGATGCCCTTTAGCTAAAGTCAAGCCTCTACCAGTAACTGAACTCCAGTAGTACAGGTTTGCCTACATGGGGAAAAGAAAACTCAAATTCTCTCCCACACATCTGCCTCCTCTGGTGGCTTTGTTTGCCTCTGTTTTGTTTCCCTTTCCTTATATTACCTGATCTCCTTGCACACCTCTTACCTTTCCTTTTGGCCAAAAAAAAGATGGATCCTCTGGAATGATCTTGCGGAGTTTCAGAGAGCTTGGAAATCACGATGGCTAAGGAATTCTGGGAGCTGCGATCCCAAACAATGACCATCGCGAACTCTAGAGCAGGAGTGGGCAAACGCTGGTCCAGTTTTAGCAGCCTTCAAGAAACTCCAAGAATAAAAGGGGGTTATATAAAATTATCCCATTTCTGTCTCTACGGAAGCCTCTATGGGAGCAGTGGTTTTCACATGGGGGGGGGGCTTTGAAGCCACTTAAGGCCCCACGTGCCCCATAAAATTAAAACATTCAAAACTGAAAGTGCTTTCTGGGCACTTCCTTTTTAATTTCCTTTTTTTAAAAAAGTCACAGATCAGCCTTCTAGGGACTTCCTGTTGCTTTCATGTGATTTGCCACTGTTCTCAGTGTGATGCGTTTTGAAGGAATCTGAATACGATCAGTTGCTGGCTAAAGGAGCAAATCACATTCCTCTCTTGTCTCCCTTGTTCTCTCAACATCTACCACAGAGCATGGGGCTAGCATGAGCAAGCATTTAGACCATTTCATCTTCCTCCATTACTAGTTAGAGCCACTTTCTTTTCTTTTTTTAATGTATTTTTTTAAATTTCCAAAACAAATACAAGAATACAAAATACTTACTAATACAATCTAAACCACAGTGCACCCCCCCCATACCCACGGGACCCTTTGGAGCAATACTTTTAATGCAAACCACTTTTCCAAAATTGTATTGATTGTTGTTCAGAGGCTTTCCCCTTTCCTTTCACTACTATAAATGCAACAAATCTACCCCAAATAGCATACAAATATATGAACTTATTCCCCTCTTTCATCTTCAGTTCAGTAGTCAATTGATCATTTAATGCAATGTCCCATACTTCATTATACTAATATTCTAATTTAGTATCATTTTTATCTTTCCAGAATCTAGATATACATATTCTAGCACTTGTCATAAAATTGGAAATCAATTCCTTTGAGCAATAATCAAAATTCTCTCAAAAAATTGACAACATAGCAATTTTAGGATTGAATTCGATATCTTTTCCAAATATATCACATATTTCCTTAAAAATCAGTTTCCAAAATTTCTGAATCCATTTACACTCCCACCACATATGATAATACATATCAGAGCAGCTTTCTCTCTCTCTTTTTTTCTTTTAAAAATAGTAACAGGCCAGAGAAGAGTGCTGAGTTCCGGGTGGGTATGAGTTAGTGTACAGATCTAAATGTCACTCCCCCTCCAAAACATATTGATGAAAAGGAATGGAGGTTGTTTCTGCAGGGCTTTTGGCACTATCATCATTCTAGTCAAATCTTGTGGTTTCCAGACACAAACTGATTTTTGCTGCTAATAATGTGATTTCAGGTTCTCAACGCTACATCGTCATGAGGGTTTCAGAAGTCCATCAGCTGAAAGACGGTAGTCACAAAACAGCCTCAGACCCCGATTTTGGAAAGACAGTGAAAGACCTTCCACGGTGAGCACATCTCCTTCTTACCCGTCTTTTGAGAAGTTCTTTACTGAATCTGTGCTTGTAGCCAGCAAGAATTATCCTAATTCGAGATGAGCACAAATTAAAAAATAAATCATCAAATTTATTTTAAAATTGCTAATTTGTTCATTCATAATTGTACAAATCAATGCCCCTGGCTAACATGAATCAATAAATTTTTAGCAATTTTGGATTCATTGATTTGTTGGATCAGGCATTTAGAGACACCAAAACTGTAGGGAATCTTTCTCTGTCTTTCCTCTACAATCCCTCCAAGTTTGGTGGAGACTGGGTTTCCCCAAGCCAGCTGCTAAAGGAAACTTTCCTGGGGGACCCACTCTGTGGGTGTGTAACTTGGATGTCTGAAACCCAATCTTCACCAAACTTGCAGGACTTGTAGAGAAGAGTGAGGGAAAACGTATCTGTAATTTTGATGTTTCTAGGTGTTTGGGGGCCATTTAGGAGGGTTTTAAAGGCAAAAACAAATGGACAAATCGATTCATCAATTCATCAGAAAAAAAATCATAGCTTCGCAATTTGTGATTCAGTGGCACTGACAAATCATGAATCAAAACCAATCACCATTTTCCTGATTCATGCCCATCTCTAGTCCTAACACTGTGAGTTCTGAAGTCTCTTACCTGTATCTTGGGAACACACTCCATAGCTCAGAACCATTACCTACTGGGGAGTTTTGAGGGTTGTACTCTAAAAGTGGAATGTTTCCTAGCTCTGCTTCACCTCTTAGAGACGTCTTCGGTTTGTAGTCTCCACCTTGAGAGAAGGTTAACTCAAATTTTGTGGCTACCTTTGGCAAAATGTTTGGATTTCTCTGCTTCCCTATGATATTCCTTGTGGCCCACATACCCTGTACTATTTTTTTGTATCACACTTAGTCCGATGAAGATTTCTGGAGAACTCAGAAGCTTGCACAGTTGAGGGAATTGAGTAGGATCTACTAAAGATCCGTTGCCCACCTTGGATTTTGTTTTTGTCTTGTTCTCGTGGACAGCCACAGATATTTCTGCTTTTGCAACTCATAGAGACTACACCTCAGTCAGCAGTAAGGCCTTGTTGGAACAAAGTACCATATTTTTCCATGTATAAAACAACACTTTTCCTAAAACAATTAGAGGAAAAAATGAGGGTCGTTTTACACATGGAAGGCAGCAGGAGGAGATGGAGACTGAGGCAAAGAGGCAGCCATGCTGAGCTGCCTCTCACGGCTGCCCATTGGCTGCTGCTGGTGCTGCCCGATTGCCCCCTCCAGCAATCGTCTCCTTGTGATTGGGTGGCGGTGGCAGTCAATGGGCAGCCACAAGAGGCGACCGAGCGTGGCTGCCTCTTTGCCTCAGTCTCTGTCTGTTGCTGCAGTCTCCTCCAGCACCACTCATGGGCTCAGCAGCAAGAGGTGGAGATGGAGGCAAAGAAGGAGCCGTGCTATTTCACAGAGAAAATGAATCCACTCTGGATTTTAGCTTTAATCTTGCAGGAACTCTCCATGGTGCTGAAGCCTATTCCCACATGAAAGTCACCAGCCTCTATGGCTGAAACCTATTGAAAAAAAGGGACTGTTTCTGGTAGAGACTTCAAATAGTAGTGATTCTAGATTTTCAAAAATTATAGATGGGGGTGGTCTGATGGGATCAAGGGCCTCATAAACATAGCCCGGGGAGTTGATACGCAACCTGAAGGCCACTTTCTGTTCATCTCTGCTTTAAATATTCAGACAAACATGGTCCATAGTACTTATTTATTCATTTATTTATTTATTGGACTTATATACCGCCCCATAGCGCTACAAGCACTCTCCGGGCAGTTTACAATTTTTAATTATACAGGCTACACATTGCCCCCCCAGCAAGCTGGGTACTCATTTTACCGACCTCGGAAGGATGGAAGGCTGAGTCAACCTTTGCCTTCCCTGAAAACCATGCCTCACAGGCTAGTCAATCTTAAGGAGTTGTTTAGAGATAGCTATTCTTAATTCTGCAAGAAGACATTTGAGATCATGCCCACAGCCCAATGAGAAGCCAAGCATGCATACACATGTTTCAGGTAATGCAAGGGACTGCACCCCCAAATATGTTGGTTCCTAAGAACTCAGTGGTTTAGGTATCTGGCTGCAGAGCCAGAGGTTGGGAGTTTAATTGCCCACTGTGCCTCCCTGATAGGGGCTGGATTCAATGATCCATGGAATCTCTTCCAGCTCTGCAGTACTAAGATTACGAAAACTGCTGCATAGCTCAGTGGTTTGGGAGTTCGATTCCCCACTGTGCCTCCTTGACAGAAGCTGGTCTTGATAGTCCATAGAGTCCCTTCCAGTTCTGCAGTTCTGAGATTCTATTCTATTCTATGCATGATTTGTGCAGATTAGGTTATTGAAGACACTTCAGCTTTGTTCTGGAGTGAAATTCTTGACTATGTGCCACTTTCCAAGATTATGACTCAGTTCTTCCAAAAGGAAATTAAATTTGAAAATAGCACTTAATGTCCATTAGGGTCTGACCAAAACCAACATAGCAAAGAATATTAAGCCAGTATCTGTTTAACTCAGAGCTTCGATAATTATTTTTTGAAAGCGAATTGTTCTATGTCTTATTAAAGTGTTAGGAAAGTACCCCATCTCCATAGTTACCTAACAATTTAAATATAATGCTTTTACCTAACATTTTAAATATAGTGTTATTAATTCTTCTTTAATAGTTGAATAATTTGCTGTTTTTAGCTTTTAATACTGTGTTTTTAATTATGTAAGCTGCCTTGGGCTGTTTTATTAGGAAAAGGGCAAGATAAAAATATTTTAAAGAAACAAATCATTACAAGGTGAACTAAGTAACTCATTTACCTACTTTTCTGTTAGTTTCCATTACTTTAAAAAGACAGACCTTAGGATTGATAAGATAATGATATAAAACCCAGAAAATTAGTGTCAAAACCCTTCTAAAAGTAATGTTGGAAAGTAACTACAAATTGTTACATACAGTAAAGCAATTTTGGGCCTACCTGTTACATCAATTTGAAATGTAGTTTCATTACACCTCATTACTGGAAAAAGTTACCACTCACCTGTAATTATATTATTCCTTACTTGTTACATCTAAGGACTGCTTTTAGTTTTCCCACCAGGTCTCTATGTTGTATAGTCGTGCCCCACTTGACAATTACCCCATTTAACGATGAATCCACTTCACGATGATGTTTGTGCAATCGCAAAACGATGTTTGAATGAGGTTTTTTTTTTTTCTTTCTTTTTTTTTTTGCTTAGCAATGATCGGTTCCCTGCTTTGGGAACCAATTTTTTGCTAAACAATGTTTTTTCAACAGCTGATTGGCGGTTTTCAAAATGGTCACCGGCTGTCAAAATGCCCCCCCCCCGCTGTTTTTAGGAGGCATTTGTCGCAAGACAGGCACCGGAAAATGGCCGCCCTATGGAGGATATTCACTTTACGATGAGGTATTTTGCCCATTAGAAAGCATTAGCCAGTTTCTAATGCATTCTAATGGGCTTTTAAATTTCGCTTGACGAGGATATCGCTTAACAGCAATTTCAACGACACGGATTATCCTCGTCAAGCAAGGCACCACTGTACTTCAATTTCAGTTTCACTAGGAATAAACCATTGGTGGCTCTTAGCTTGTTATCAAAGAGCAGTGTGGTGTAGTTGATAGATTCTCGGATTAGAACTCAATAGACTGGGCTCAAATCTTTGCTTAGCCATGGAAACGTCCTGGAGGTGGGATGGCAACACCAAATTAATTCTCGAATATCTCACATTGCTGAAAAACCATATTAGGTTCACCATAAATTGGAAGCAACTTGATAGCGCATTATTAACAGTTTGTTTTCCTATGTTACTGTTATGTGCCATCAAGTTAGAACCAAATTATAGTGACCCCAATATGGCTTTCAAGGTAAATAAGATATTTATGGCTGCTTTACCAGTTCCACCTCGCCAGTGTGTTTCCACAGCACAGCCAGGATTTGAACCCAGGTCTCCTAAGTCCTAGTTCATCACTCTATCCACTATACCACCCTGTGTATCCCTGTTTTCATATAGCCCCCCCACTTAATTTCAAAAGGCCTCTGTAAATCGTCAGGCGGCTCCTTGAGAAAAAAGAGAGGAAGGCAGAAGGAGTAAGAGGTAGAGAGAGAAGAAGAAGAAGTGAGTGAGTTTTCCCACTTTCATTTCCGGGTTTACTCGCTGTTGCACCCTGGTGGCATGAGACCTCCACAAAGGGAATGCAACCCTCGACACTAGAAAGATTAATCTGGTGGTGGTCTGTAAAAATATATATTTCTCCCCCCTCCCTCACCTAACTAGTCATTGGATGGAGTGGGAGTCAAAGCATCCTCAATAGCTAAAGCAACACTGAGGATGGGAGATGCAAGGGGGCAACACCAATGGGTGTGGAAGGAGCTTTGAAGAGAGGCTATAAGATGGATGGGATGGGGGCACCACCTGTATGACCACTGAGACTACGTGACAAACACAGAGTGGGTCTTGACAGGGGGCAACATGCTGTTCCCACTCACCCTCCCAAGATCAAGTTCTTGTTTGACAAAAATTAAGGAGAGAAAATGAAGAACAAAGGAAGATTTTGATCTATGAAAACTCACCTTGAAACATCTGTTTGTCTCTCAAGAGACACAACATTTTCTTCTTTGCTTCTCTCTCTCTCTCTCTTTCTCTTTTATCCCCCCCCCCCCCCCCCGTAGATGTTGAACTAGGCTAACGGGGCTACCTCTGGAGAATTTCCTGTCTACCGTTGTTATGTGTCATTCATATGGAACCAATGCATTCCAGGCTGTTTGCTGATGGACTTTGGCTTGCATTTTCGCTTTGTGTGCCAAAATATCCAAGACGGGGTCTCCAGGTTGCCTGAGGACAGGCTATTATGTAAGGACTGTTAGACACTTCACTTTTAAGAGCCAAGCCCCAAAGGCCTCTGTGCCAGCAGGCCATACTCAGTTTCAGTCTGGAAATAAATTCTCCCAGTTATGTCTTGTCAAAGCAACACTTGGAGGACATAACTAGTTACAAGTACCATGGTTAGCCATAACTAAGTAAGGTTTGGCGATGAGCGTTGCAACTAGTCCCAAGGAGCAAAGTTTGCATTGTTGGGGTTTGTCTTTTATATTTCTATAAATATTCCTATGGTATAATATCAGAAAAACAGTGTTTCTCTCTATTTTTCTGTCTTGTTGGTTAAGACAAGCTCAATGCCTTAAGGTATTTTTTTAAAAAAACGCTAGCTGCTGCACAAGAGCAAAAAGACCAAGGTTTTTATTTTTGTCAGCAGCCGCTGAATTTTGCACAGAACCCGTATATTTTGTGCTTAAAACGTTGTATTTTGCACCAAGTACAAGGTATGTGTTTTTCCACAAAATGCACCTTTTTTGCATGAAAAACAATTAAGATTTATATATTTTTGCAAAAAGGAAACGCTGTCAACATGGGGAAAATGCATGAAGATTCTTTTATTTGCATCCAGCAAGGAGGTAAAATTAATTTGTTTCATTCTCACTTCCAAGAGTGAAAATAAGCCTTACGGCAATCAATAAAATGATAATATCACATAACAGGGTTTTGCCGTCCTTTCCAAATTGTTCTGGTAACAGTCCTCTTGGCTGAAACATTCAGTTTGTAAAATGCAATGCAGGAAGAATATCACAGGCCAGCAGAGAAGTGTGGGAAACTGCCTTATACGTACCGCTTTAAATATTTTGTCCTTTAGCCCCATTTATTGTCAGCTCTTGTTTTTTACATGCCATCAAGTCAACTCTGACTTAGAATGAACAACCTCCAGAATGTCCTGTCCTGTAAACTCAAAGCTGTGGCTTCCTTTATGGAGTCAATTCATCTCATATTTGATATTCTTCTTTTCCTTCTGCCTTCAACATTTCCTAGCAGTGGTCAACGCTGGTAGTAGTCTTTTCCATCATTTGATATCTGATCCTTTTCAATGAAAATGTCAGAAGTTGAACTTGCAGCCTTTGGCTTGCAGAAGCACCTGCTCTGCAATCACAGAATTACAGTCCATTGCCAGATAATGTCGCTGGATAAAGGAAGAAGCTAAGGACAGATAAAGATCAGGCAAGTTGACCTCGTGGGATACTGAAGGAGTACTGGCTCCTTCAGTGTTCCATCAGGATACTGAGAAGGTGGTGACAGAGAACTTATAGAGGTCTTTAGGAAATCTTGCATTCCAAGGCAAGGTAGGATACAAAAGTTCACCCCTGTAACATCAGTGTAGTGTGTGGGCTCAGAACACCTTGTGCCCTCCATGGATGAGTTTGCTGACGCAACGGATCTTTGTTGGACTGGATCTGTGTTGCCTGGTTCATCCCTAAGGTTTCCATCAAGTTGCACGATCAACAGGTCTAACAACTCATTCCAGATGTCCCACTGCATCTGCATAAATTTGACTGGCCTTAATATCCTGAAGATGGGCAGGTAATTGAGACCATCTGAGCCCCCCTGAGGCTCATTCTGTACCCAAGGGAAAGACTCCCAGCTGGAACCGTTTTCTGACTGGAAACACACAACAAGTTGCCACATGTCAGATAAGCTGAAATGTTGTTTTGGCACCTAGCCCTCTAAGAACTCACCCATGCCTTAGGTTGTTTGGGGAGTCTTTAATATATTGTGCCAGCATTTTTCCCCCTGGTGTTGATATCAAAGTATCTGATTTAACAATGTGTGGAGGGGTGTGGGGTTTTGTGGGTTTTTTTTTTCCTCATAAGGGCAGGGGTTTTTTTCAACCACTCATCTGGCACAGCACAATTAACTCCTGAACGTAAATGTCAGTGGACCTGAAGGAGAAAGACATTACAAGATGGAGATCAAATATAAGATAATACTGTATTTTTTTCCTCAATGTGGTACCTTTCAAATATTTTGGACTTCAGCAATAACTCCCTTTGGTCCCTATCATGTTCCCTCCTGTCCCTTGCTTGTTTCACCAAGCAAAGGTACAAGCTACATGTCGTTCAATGGCCACCAGTTGATTACATCAACATTGTCCACTATTTATGACAAAGGTCCAGGCGACATATCATTTAAAACCAAGTAGAAATTAATGTTACAGGTGATAATAAGGTAAAGGTAAAGGTTCCCCTTGACAATTTTTGTCCAGTCGTGTCCGACTCTAGGGGGTGGCGCTCATCCCGCTCTTCAAGCCATAGAGCCAGCGTTTGTCCGAAGACAATCTTTCCGTGGTCACATGGCCAGTGTGATTTAGACACGGAACGCTGTTTACCTTCCCACCGAGATGGTACCTATTTATCTACTCGCATTTGCATGCTTTCGAACCGCTAGGTTGGCGGGAGCTGGGACAGGCGACGGGAGCTCACTCCGTCGCGTGGATTCGATCTTACGACTGCTTGGTCTTCTGACCCTGCAGCACAGGCTTCTGCGGTTTAGCCCACAGCGCCACCACGTCCCTACAGGTGATAATAGTCAAGTCTATATTGTTAACTCTCCACTAAAACAACCTTCTCTCTTCACTCTCAACCACCTCCTCTCTCTCTCTCTCTCCCTCCCTCCTTTTCTTCGCCCCCTTAACTCCACCACTCACCAACTCCTATTGGTGCATGAACTCTCCACATAAATATTAATGAGCAGGGTGAATGCTACAGTTCCAACCAGGATGGTCCACAGTGGATATATCTGCAGGATATTGAGTTGGTGAAGCTGACCCTAGTGTGTTGGATGGTGACTGTGGAAGCACACGAAAACTGCACTGAGTTACCTTGTGCTAGTGTTCTCTTCACGCTAACCTACCTTACAAGATTGTAGTGAAGATTTGAAAGGGGGGGATCATGCACACTACTCTACAGATTCTTTGAAAAGAACCTTTCTTTTAACTGCAAGAAATCAGAGGAAATCCACTAGCTACCATATCAGAAAAGACTTCGCTAAAAAGGGTATTCAAAATAAATATGGAAACAGAATGTACTTCATATTACTGAATATGAGTTTGTTTCAACATGCTTGTTTCCTTCTGTTCTTAAACCCTCCAGGTCAGTACTGCTGCTACTAAAGAACCCAACTTTCATCTTCCTTTGCTTAGCTGGAGCAACAGAGGCAACACTCATTGCCGGCATGTCTACCTTCGGTCCCAAGTTTCTGGAATCCCAGTTTAGCTTAAGTGCCTCAGAAGCAGCTACCTTATTTGGTAAGGAAACAATCACAAAGTGAGACTTCAGGTTGCTTGCAGATTCTGTGAACTGTGTGTAATTTGAAAGGATGAGCATTGTACGGGCTTTGTGTGGAAAGGTCACACGTACAATAGACTAATGCCATCACACAACTGGCTGCGATGGTAGCCACCTTGGGTATTTTTAAGGAGAAAGGCAAGGTAAAAATATTTTAAATAAATATAAATAAATAAATTGTGCTGTGTACACTTCCCAGTATCTTAGCCATCTGTATTTGCCTTTCATTCATGGGAATTTTCTCTCCCAGAGACCTGGAAATGTGCAGATGTCACAGACTGGAGTGGGTCAAATATCTCCTAAAGGGTAGAGGGGAGGTCAGATATAGATCAGATTGGTGGGCACACCTCTAATCTTAGACAATATGTTGTTTGTTTGTTTGTTTGTTTGTTTGTTTGTTTGTTTGTTTGTTTGTTTGTTTGTTTGTTTGTTTGTTTGGTTGGTTGGTTGGTTGGTTGGTTGGTTGGTTGGTTGGTTGGTTGGTTGGTAGGTTGGTAGGTTGGTTGGTTGGTTGGTTGGTTGGTTGGTTGGTTGGTATACAAATCCTCTAGTGCATGCACTATTCTGAGTGGTTTATGAGTTAAAAGTTACAAAGTTACACATTAGAAATTTCAAAGAAACCCACACAGCAATAACAATATAGCAGTTTTAAAAATCACTAACAAAAGAGAAAAGAGAAAAGAAAAGAGAAAACAAGAAAATAAAAATAAAATATTAATATTAACAGCATCTAGAAGACTTTGTTGTAAAAGGCAGCATTAAATAGTTGTTTTCAACAGTCTTCTGAACACAAGGAGGGAAGGAACCTGACATATCTTCACTGGTAACTTGCTCCACAAATGTGGGTCACCACTGAGAAAGCCCGATTCCTCATCTTTGCCTTTCTGCCTGCCCTCAGTGTAGCCACATTTAGCACCATGAGTTGGGAAGAGCAAGTGAAACAGGTAGTTCTGAGCTCTTAGATGGTGGTTATAAAAATAAATCATCCATTTGAGTTTGCTGTATTTCTTCTGCTTCTTTGCAAAGGTTACCTTGTGGTTCCAGCTGGAGGAGGTGGTACATTCCTAGGAGGCTTCATTGTGAACAAATTTAAGCTGCGTTGTTCAGGGATCATCAAGTTCTGTTTGTTTTGCACCCTGTCAAGTTTGCTAGCCATTTTCATCTTTTTCATTGATTGCCCCAATATGCCCATGGCTGGAGTAACACAGATGTATGACGGAAGGTAGGTTGTTTGATAAGTATCTCTCTTTGCTGAAACTGCTGCTTGTCATGTCAGATCAATGAGAAAATGGAAAACATCCAGGGTAAAAGCTAGGGAAAGCACAATTTGTAGACTCACACATTACTGTTACTGGCTTTCTCTTGTTTGTGATCCAGGATACCGATTATGGTTCATTATGTGCCACATTAATTCTGCAAACACATGGACTAATGAATGGGGATGGGCCAAAAGGGAAAAATGACTGTCCTCAAAACTCACAGATACTGGTTTTGGATTCTCTGCAAGGGTCACCTGATATTCTCCTTCCCTCACGTGTTTGTCAATTAATTCTCTTTATTTTGTATTGGAGAAATATTGTTCTCTGAAACAAAAATATTCCTGCCTGACAAGAGATGGCAAATTCTCTGTTAGTCAGATGCATATATGAGCACAGCATAGAATTCCCTTCAGCTGCCTTAGGATGAATGATGTGACTCAAGGACTCAGGAGGAAGAGGGACTGGCCAAGGGGAAAGGCGTAATCCACATCAGCCATTCATCTCTGATTTTGAAGACATAAATTGCTTTGTTCTGGAATTAGGTGCAATAAACAGTTTGCTCTGCAGTGTTTAGTCTTACACTAAATTTCTTTCATTCACACAACAAGTACACAAATTTGATTTTTAATATAACAAAAATGAGATGAGAATCCTGGGGAATTTCTGCCTAGGGAAGCCACATCAGTAGACTTTTAAATTTTTATTTCTTGTAAATGTTGTTTTGGATCATCCAGTCTGAACTTTCCAGGTGCAACTCAGCTAGATGCATTTTGCCATTCGGAATCAGTCTGAAAGTTAACAAAGACTTGTGGACACAGCTGAAAAAATATGCACTGCTGAAAAGTGTACAAAGAAAAATGGGGCTATTGTAAATAACACACAAAACTCTGTTCAAACACTCTTTAGTCAATAGGGATGTTCAACCAATGTGTACAATTCAAACTGTGTGCACAATCAGGTCCATGTTTAGTTTTGTAAATTGCAAAAAGGGGCCGATTCCATCTTGATTTTTTTTTAAATAAATAACAAGTAAAAGTAATGGAACTGAACACAGAAGAGGGAACGGGTTAAAACCTTTGTGGTATATAGATCCCTAGTCTTTATCAAACTTTGTGAAATGTAGAATGGGCTGATTTTTACTTTTGGATTGCTGATGGTGCACAGCGGGGAGGAGAACTAGTTGCAGAGTGAGTTCAGAATTAAGTTTGGCCATGCAAGGATGAGTAGACTTTCTGGAATCAAAACTGTTAAAGGCACAAATAGGACAGTCCGCGTCTCTTTTATCCTTTTTCCCCCGCCCCAACTTTATACTTGTAAAGCCTGGGTCCTTTTTAAAGAGAAAGGTGGGATACAAATCAATAAACAATCAATCAATCAATCATTCAAAGCAAGAACAATCACAAAAGGGTGATGGTACCATGGCAAATAAAGGTTGGTGTTGCAATATCCTTGAACTCTGCAGTGACAACACAGTGGGCACTATTTTAATCTCTACACAATGCCCTAGATGCGGGGTACAATTTCAGGGAAACTGTAGCTAGCATAAGGAACTCTGGGGCATTGTACCCCCAAAATGTTATTTTTTTTCCTAATCTCTGGGTTACAGCAATCTAGGGTGGCTTACTTGTCAGTTTTAGCTTAAGACCTGCAGGCAGTGCAGTAGATAAATACATCCTGGTTCCGCCAATCTCTATGCTTTGTTCTACTGTTTTCAAGAGCTGAGGTCTGAAAACCCTACAAAGAATACTTCCTTACTAACTGTCTTGTTTTGTTTAGTGTCTTACTAGAAGGGCGTCCCAACCTGTCCGCCCCTTGTAATACAGCATGTGGCTGCCTGCGAGAAATGTACAGTCCTGTATGTGGGGATGACAACATCATGTATTACTCACCCTGCCATGCCGGATGCAAGAAAGTGTCAACGAGTCACAACAGAGAGAAAAAGGTGTGTTTTGAATATCACTTCCATCTTTTCCTATGTTCCGTTGTGTTGACGCCAACATCCTGTTGATCCTTCACCAAGGTTTGAAGAGCACTAAGATGAACTCTGAGACACCAAGTGTACAAAGAGTGGTGATATTTTGGGGGGCAGCATTTTCACAGAAACTTAAGACATGGCCGCACACCAACAGAGACAATGATAAACAATAAGAACATAGAAAAACCCATGCTGAGAGGTGAAAAGCGGTGTTCCCCAGGGACCGTTGCTTTTCAACCAGTTCATAAATGACCTGGAGACAGGGATAAGCAGTGAGGTGGCCAAGTTTGCAGATGACACAAAACTTTTCTGGGTGGTGAAGACCAGAAGGGATTGCGAAGAGCTCCAGACGGATCTCTCCAAACTGGGAGAATGGGCGGCAAAATGGCAAATGCGTTTCAATATAAGAAAATGAAAAGTAATGCACATTGGGGCAAAAAAAACCCCACAAAAACCTTTATTTATCAGCTGATGGGTTCTCAGCTGTCTGTGACGGATCCGGAAAGAGATCCTGGTGTGCTGGTGGACAGCTCGATGAAAGTGTCAGCCCAGTGAAGAAGGCCAATTCCATGCTAGGGATAATTAAAAAGGGGATTGAAACTAAAACAACCAACATTATAATGCCATTGTACAAAATGATGGTAAGGCCGCACCTTGAGCCACACCTCAAAAAAGACATCATGGAATTGGAATAGGTGCAGAAGAGAGCGACTCAAATGAGGACTGGTCTGGGGCACCTCCCTTATATGAGAAAAGGCTACAGCATTTGGGGCTCTTTAGTCTAGAGAAAAGGTGCCTAAGGGGGGACATGATTGAGACATATAAAATTATGCAAGGGATGGATAAAGTGGATGGAGGGAAGCTCTTTTCCCTCTCAGGTAATGCTAGAACCAGGGGACATCCATTCCAATTGAGTGTTGGGAGAGTGAGAACAGAACAAAGAATATATTTCTTGACCCAGCATGTTGTTAGTCTGTGGAACTCTTTGCCACAGGATGTGGTGATGGCATCTGGCCTAGAGGCCTTTTAAGAGGGGATTGGACGGATTCCTGGAGGAAAAGTCCATTGCAGGTTATGAGCCATGATGGGGATGTACAATCTCTAGGCTTAAAAGGAACGTACCTCAAAAGGCCAGATGCAGGTGATGGGTATCAGGAGACAGGTATCTAGTTATCTTTTTTGTTCCCAGAGGCCTCTGGTGGGGCCACTGTGAAATACAGGAAGCTGGACTAGATGGGCCCTTGGCCTGATCCAGCAGGGCTCTTCTGATGTTCTTATGCTGAGCCAATCCAAACAGTGGCTAAACATTTGCATCCAGGAAGTCCACAAGCGAGACATGTTCACACTACAGGCGGCAATTTTTTTTTCTGTCAAGCACCACATTCCTTACGAATTAAGGTGCGAGGGTGACACGAGGGTGGTGATGGATGGAACCAAAACCTCTAGAGGAAAGAAAGATGGCCCATTTTCTTGCTTGTTACTCCCTGTAATGACAAAAGGATTGCAACAAACACTAGAGGACTAGAAACCTCTTTCTTGATATATTCCTCGCCTTCTTCAGAAATGCTGTATATGGAGGAACATTTTAAAATGGTAGGCCCACCTTTTCTGTAATCGGGAGTTGAACTACCCTGAATTCTCCCAACCGAGTTTGCAACTACACGGGCCAATAGTATGGGAATAAAATAGATGCATCTGAATTTTTTAATCACTCAACACAAAGGCCAGTTCAAATCAGTTTGGCCCTTTTTACTCCCAAAACAGTGTCTTTTTCTCTGCTGCTGGAGGCGTCTGCTTTTTTCAAGCTGGAGTGATATGAATTGTGCAAAAAAACAATTCTGCTCTTTGGTTTTCCAAAAGGATGGATGGCATGATTGAGTAGCATTCTGGTGACATCCTAAGATGGGTATGATGTTTCATGCAGCGGAAATATCCACCCTCCACAATCTTTCTCCCCAAAAGTATTTTTTTAATGAACTGCTATCTGGATAGGTCAATGTTAGGACTACCGTTCCCCACTGTGCATCCTAGGAGAGCCAGCCTGTGTGGCCTCGGGCAAGCTGCACAGTCCTAGGATGTCCCCAGAAAGAGGAGATGGTAAACCACTTCTGAGTACTCTCTACCGAGAAAAACCTGAAAGTCAGAATTCACTTGACAGGATGCAATTATTATTACAACACTAGATCACCTTATTATTGCATTGATATATTAAGATTAGCACTAGATCACCTCTAGACAGACAAGAGAGAGAGAGAGAGAGAGAGAGAGAGAGGTAAAAGCCAATATGCAATGGAAACAACAAAATAGGCTGAAAGTCAAGCCACAGCAAAGCCAAATTGCTCTGATTCGGCTTGCAAGTGTCGTTTCAGCCATAGTTGAATGCCTCTTTCTGCTCCATGTGTAAACTAGACTTTCGTGAGCTGAGGAAAAGATGAAGGATGTCTGTTCCCCTGAAGCCCTTTGTTCAGTGTCCTAGATTTCTTTGCTAGACACCTTTCCGATCTACTCTCTCTATATAACCTCAGTTTTTGTTGTTTAGTTGTTAAGTCATGTCTGACTCTTTGTGACCCCATGGACCGGAGCACACCAGGTCCTCCTGTCCTCATAACTTCAGTTAGTGGTTTAATTTATATTAATCCAGGATCTATGTCGATAGAATTGTGTTCTGGCAGGGGGTGGACTTCTTCTAAATTAGGATCCCTGTTTTTGTTGTCTTTGCTTGACCAGGTTTATCACGAGTGCAGTTGCATCCTGGAGCATGGTGCCCCTTCATCAGGTTTGGCTACAGCTGGAAAGTGTTCCTCATCATGTGACAGAAGGACCCTCCTCCTGGTTTTCATTTTTGTTGTCATTCTCTTCACATTCCTAAGCAGCATCCCAGCTCTGACAGCTACTTTAAGGTAAATCAGAGGAATGGGGCTTCTGCATCTGAAGCATGAGGCCCCTCCACTTTGCTAAGATCACAGTGACATGCACTTTACTTAACACTGCTGTTTAGTATTGGCAAAGCTTGGGGGGAAATGCTTACCCCTAATCTGGGAGTGCTAGTCCATTAAATTAACTTTTCTAAGTTCTCAGCATTGCCTATGTGGTCACATGTATGCCAGCTGCAACTGGTCCTGAACAATGGCGTAACAACAAAACTTTGATCTATCATGTAGTGGGACTCTTTGACATTATTTCAGTTGCATCAAACATAGATATTTGTGTCTTTCTCTGTTGAGGCACATATTGTGCTGGCATCTGAGAGCTGTTGCTCATTGATCCATGCGTGAATCGTTCCTGCTTGCCATTGTTTTCAAATGTTTCTTCCTCCGTTCTAGGTGTGTTTCAGACCGGCAACGATCTTTTGCACTTGGGATCCAGTGGATCGTAGTGAGGACACTAGGTACTGTCTCTGATACTCTACTTTTGCTATAATTGCTCCTCCATGTAAATTCATGTCACTTCTGGATATGTTCTACAGGTCTGTAGCAGTGCAAACAGCGCCCAACCCAAAAGTGCCATTGGGACCTTAGAGACTAAAGGACACATTGACTCTTCATTTTTCATATGGAACAGTGCAGGCTGCCATATAAACAAAGTGGTCAAGTCACTAAGACAAAAGGAATTTGAAAGACTTCAGCCCAAATCCTTTTGGGAGAAAATGCAAACAGCAAATTATTGCCCTCACTCTTTACCACCCTTTATTGGAATGTCTATGGCACAACCTGTAATGTACTGGTTGCAAAATTGTTTAGGCAACAGGCACCTCAGCAAAAACTGCTTATTTTAGTGGTTCCCAACCTTGGATAACCCAGTCATTCTTGGACTGCAGTTCCCAGAAGCCTTCACCACCAAATTCGCTGGCAGGTGTTTCTGGGAGCTTCAGCCCAAGAACACCTGGGTTACCCAAGGCTAGGAACCACTGGCTTACATGATCACTAGAGGTGTGCAGATTTGTGCAGAATTCCCTAGGCAGCACAGCTTGGGGCACTTGAAAGTTGTAGTCCAAGGACACAAACCTGCACTCCTTGAATTATTACCCATATATTCATGGTTATTTCCATCCCAGTTCTGGCCCTCAAATTATTCAGATCAGAGACCTATTTTTAGGTCAAACATGCACTGGCGGGACTTAAACTTAGTGTGACATCTAACAGTTTGTCCCACTTAATGTAGTGCCCTGAGAGGTTATGGACTGATTTTTGTTCTTGACTCCAGTTTTCTCCCACACTTGTAAGAACAGATTATCTTATTCATTTCTTTCAGAGCAGGGGAAAAAAAATTTCTAAGAGAATTCCTTAGTTTGGCTTAGAACAATCGCTCAAGTCTTTTAAGGAAGAAACTGGGTAAATGATAAATTCATCCAAGGGAGGGTTTAGGGGAATCTAATTTTTTGTGTGAAGGTTCATTATTTATATAGTTGTACTTGATGCCAAAGAAGTCGGTTACTGTAAAAGTAGAAATGCAATTACAACCTAATTTGGGAAGAACAGATTTATCATTTGTGATTCCCAGGACATTTTATTGCCTGGGGTCAAAGTACCTAATAATGTCACTCCACCCACATGGCAGTTGAATTTTACTTTGACATAGGCAACAGAAGACCATGGTTGACTTTACTGTGGGATGGCAGCTTAGCTTTGACAGGCAGGCCATGTAGCATTTTATATACAGCTCTCTCTTTTTGCATCTCAGTTCCGCTTTCCTCTCATGCTCCTTCTATGTAAGCCTGGAAACAGATTCCAGCTGTGTAATATCATTCTTCAGCTTCCAACACTGTCAGCAAAGGAAGTGAGAAAGCAGAGATGTGAAGACACCTTGCTAATTTGCACATTCTCTGCCTGTTACGAGTTCATTAACCCTCTCTACAATTTTTCATCTCTCAGTCAAGAATTAGACAATGAGTGTTTGTCTTACTAAGGGTCCCCACAGTCTTCAGAAAAATGTTCCTGTGCACCATAACTGTTGGACTCTTTGTAAAGCAAAGCACACAAAGAGAAAGCAAGCAAGATTGGTTGATTAACAAAAAGATACAAATAACCCATTCAATGCTTTCAAATCTTAAAATTCCATACAGGAGGATAGCAGCTGTTACGATTCAGTTACACAATTTGTATATCTTACAAAAAATGTGCAAACACATTCTTGCAAACACACAAATGTTTGACACCGACACTCGATATCTTTTAGGCAAGATGGAAAAATGGGCATTTTATTCTTAACAAGCAAGGATTTGCATCCCTATTAAAAAGCCACAGTCATTATTATCATTATAATAGACACATCAATGCCTTTTAAAGAAAATAACAACATTGAGATCATTTTGTAACATATAAGAAATATACCAAAAAATGCAAAATATTACAAAATATAGAAAAACAATAAAAACAATGAAAAATCTACCTCAAATAAATAATGATAAGGACAGGTAATTGGGATCGTGACACAATTGTTCTTCTCAGACATCTTTTCTGTAATCTCAGATGGCACTACAACAGAAAAGTTCCCACTTCCTCATCATCCCGCTCTATTGCTACCATGTGTGGTGGTGGACGAAGAGAAGTACAATGAAAAAGGAGCCAGAGTACAACTTCTACAAGGCCTGCCATGAACCTGAAAGACAGCTGAATTGCTTAGGAGAGTCTTTTGCTCCATTTTGTAGTAACTCCTTCCCGAGCATCATGCAACTTGAAACAAATCTTGAAGCACTCCTCCAAGCATTGCAGCACATAGATCCACTTTTGGGATTAGATGCTAGGATGTATTCCCAATCATGGTGAGATGGTGTGTCCATGCCCAATGCAAATTTGGGCTGAAGTGTCAGAGTACCCCACAGCTCTCACATTCAACAAAGGCAGAATCTTTGAGATGTCCTTAGATTCACCTCATTGGACCTAAACATCAGAGAGATTGCTTTGCATTTCTGGCGTGCAAGACTCCACTCCGCATATTAGCATATTTTAAAATGCTAAAAAGAGAGCCCTGTGTTGAGTTAAAGATGAACAGGCTGCAAACTTTCATTCACTCCAGGAATACAAAGTACACTGTTATTCAAGGGAGTGTACTATGTGCATATAAAACATTGATACTAGGGCTGGTGTTTTGAAAGACATCATAAAATGATCTAAGGAGGTATTGTCTGCCTGAGTCTTCCCTTGTAATTATTTCCATTTCAAAGCTCACCAAACCATCAATAATGGGGGATTCTAGAACAAATCTAACTCCAATAATTACAAGGGGAAGCATCCTACTGATTTTTATGGAGCTAGGATTGCCAGATGTCTAGAATTATCTGGGACAGGAGGTCAAGAGTAGTCTGAGATAAGTATTTTTGGCAGCATACATTCTTTATTTCTCTCTTGATGTAGGTGGCATTCCAGGACCAATTGCTTTCGGGTCTATGATAGACAGGTCATGTCTCCTCTGGCAGAACCAGTGTGGTGAACAAGGGTCTTGCTATGTGTACCAGAACTTTGCCATGAGTCGATACACACTGATTGCTGGTCTTATATACAAGGTAAGGCAAAAAAAAAAATCGTTTACCACCAGCACTCCAGCTTTGTCTCTACGGAGGTCCACAAGATATGTGGCCCAGTCAAGGTGAACATCACTCCCACCATGAGCAAAAGTGAAGCCGCCTAGAGTGGTCGCAATTGACCAGATAGGCGGGGTATAAATGGAAGGAATAAATAAATAAATAAATAAATAAATAAATAAATAAATAAATAAATAAATAAATAAATAGATAGATAGATAGATAGATAGATAGATAGATAGATAGATAGATAGATAGATAGATAGATAGATAGATAGATAAGATAAGATAAGATAAGATAAGATAAGATAAGATAAGGGTAAAGCTGTGTCTGCATTGTACAAAACACACTGAAGTGTGTGTGCTGCTCATACAGCTTCACCACAGAGACAGAGATTACATAAATTAGAGAACTACAAAGGACAGCAGGATTTTATTCCTTTTCACAGAGATCATTTGTGCAATTGCAGAAGGGCCATTAAGTAGTGAGATTTGTACCACCATTTTTTAAAAAAGGGGGGGATCAGAGATGGGGTATGGAGAGAAGACAGATGCCAGAACACTAGTTCTGATCTAGGCATTTAAAGTCCAGATAATACCAATATACCGTATTTTTCCATGTATAAGACTATACTTTTGTCTAAAATCTTTAAAAATTGAGGGTCGTCTTGTACATGGAAGTAAGCTGAGGAGAGAACAAAAACAAGTGGAGGGGAAAGCAGGGATCAAAGCGATTCTGCAGTGCTTTGATCCCTTTCCCCCTACACTTGCTAAGCCCCTCTTAGATTTCTTAATTTTGGATTAGAAAAGTGGGGTGCGTCCTATACACAGAAAAATACAGTAATCTTTCAGCCACAGGCGCATGCACATTGAATCTGAATAGGTCACTCTATCATAAACTAACTCAGCTTCATAAGAAAGAAATGAAATTCTAGTAGGCAAATCTTAGCTACCGAGGACAACACCAGTCTTTCTCTTCACCCTTTACTTATGCAAAATGGCTGGTATAGAGACTGCACAGTGTCGTCAGTTTGAGACCTCCCTAGTGCCTCAGTTGTTAAAGTGTCCAAGGCAGATCTTGGGTTTTATTAATAAGTTCTGTCATTCATCTTCTCCTTTGGTGCCAGAAAAACTCAGTTTTTTTGGGTTGCCATTTCCTCAGTTCAAATCACTGGGTGTCTTTGGCTAAAAAAATTTTAAATCCCACAAACACTGTATGGAACACTCAGAATTCATTGAGTGTTGGTCCACCTCAGGAGTGGCCAGTGGCTCTTTACCCTGGAATCACAGAAATACCCCTGATTTTGTTCATTTGCGAAAACAGTACATCTTTGTGTGACATAGATGTAAATATGGATATTTAGAAAGTTAAGTCCCAACCAAGTAAATCTCATTGTTCTGACAACAACGCTGTTTCCCATGTGCTTTGCCAGATATGTTATGCATGGTAGAATATTCAGTTTTTCAGATTTTCGCATGCAGCCAGAAGTGGCATGGCCCACTTTAGCCCTATGGGTTTTAAGAGTGGAGCCTGGAAAAGTTACTTTTGTAGGGTGACAGCTTCCAGAATTCCCTCACCAGTTGCCATGCTGCTGTCTGTGGAATTCTAGAAGATGTTAGCCCCCAAAAATCACACGTCTGAGTTTTAATATGGAGAATAGAGCAGTAACACAGCAGATTCCCAATCTTCTTAACCAGTGAGAGAAGTGGAAACCATGTGCAGTTGAAATATTCAAACGTTGACGTTTTTGATGTCTTATAGGTGATGGGATCATTCTTTTTTCTACTTGCCTGCGTGCTCTACAAACCACCTCCCGCAGAATCCCTCCAAGGCAGCTCTGAGACCTCTGAAAATGGCAACTGTGACCTCCAGGAGAACAAGTGCCCACCTCATTCTCAAGACAATGTATAGCACTTTGGACACAACCAGTGACTTGCACACAATCTTCAAGATACTGTGTCAAAAGAATATGTGTTGATCTCTTCCTGTTAATTATTGCTTTTATTTTGTTCATCTCCTCCCCTGCCTAACCTTTTGGGAAGAATAATTTAATGACGTTCTGGTATAATTTAGTACTTTATATGGAGAAAAAGCACACCACAAAACTTATGGACTGCCTTTCTGCCTCTAAATGAGGGTGTCACCAGATCTTTGGGCCCTTGGTACAAGGAGACGGATGGAAATGCAAACATCTCGGAGAAACTATTGCCACAATCTCAATATCTTTCCAGACACAGTTTCTGTCATTTGTTCCTAATGGTTAGAGCAGTACAACTGTGGAACCCATTACCTCGGAAGGTGGTGAGCACTCCAACGCTGGAGGCGTTCAAGAAAAAAAACGGGACAACCATCTGCCAGATGTTTTGACTTGGATGCCTGCATTGAGCAGGGACTTGGAGTTGATGGTCAACTAATAGGCCCCTTCCAACTCCATTATTCTACCATTATATGAAATGGAGTGCCGCCATCTTCAAATGTTAAAAAAAAAAGTCAAGATGGCCGTACCTGTGGGGCATTGGGATGTGTTTCTCTTGCTTAGCTCAAGTTAGGGGAATTCACAATGGCATGTCCTGAGCTTGTACTGAGACACTACGTTTGTGTCTGACCTCAGAATACCACAAAGGATCGTAGCAACAACTTCACCAACATCACAGTGTTAATTTAATTTATTTAAATAAGGGCTAAACAGAGCTTCGGAGCCGTTCCTGTGTAAAGCACTTAAAATGGCAGCCACCTAAAATGGGCCATGCAGTGAAGCCAACACAAACTTTTTCTAATGTAAACGAAACCTGTTGGGCCCCTTGTTGCTCCCTGATAAAAAAATCATCTTCCTTGGGTTCTGCTCCTTTTCCCTTCCCTTCATCACTGGATGGCTGCAACATGAGGATGATTTGCATATGCAGACCACAAATAGATCTTCCATATCCCTTCACAGCACCATCCTCTCCAACGGAAGCCATACTTTAAATATATTTTCTGCCATGGGGCACTGAGTGAGAACTCACTTTATGATGGCCTTGGATATACAAGTCAGGCGCTTTTGACCTTCAGCAAGAGTCTTGAGAGTAAAACTGCTGTCTTCTATTTCTATTGTTAGCCCCTTGTTTGTCATGCTGACATTTCCTTCCTCAGTGCTCCTTCAAATAGCAGCTTCTCACACACAGTAATACTCACCAGGTAGCAAAAGAAGCACAGTGTGAAGAGACAAGTCTCCTGGACCACTCAATGCATCATGGAGCACCTTCTACTGGTTGCTCATGGGTATAAATATTCAACAAGGTTGGAGTTAATGAGTATATCTATGCTATGTAGGTACGGCAATAAGATAGGTCCAATACCATGTTAACTGCCCATCATTCCACTGCCAGGAAAACTGAGGTTTGGTAAGGTGTTTCGAATTCTCTTCTGTGGTTCCAGGAGCTGCACTAGCAGACCATTGTTAAGTACCTCACTAAACTCAAATCCCAAGATTCCGTAGAATTGAAGCAAGGTACTTAAACTGGTATGAAATAGATTTAGTTGTACAGATATAGATACCTTCAATATCCTGTTGCCATTGGCTTTTCTTCTTTAGTGGAAGGCATAATATCGTGCCTCTGGTTTGCTCCTGTGATTGACAGAAAGTGTACCTCCTGTTATGTGTGTGATCATCTTCAGCTTGCATCAATGTGGCAGGACTCTTGTTCAGGTTCAGATTCTGTGGATTTTTGTTGGTGGTGTGAGAAGCGCAGACCTCAGTGCTCTTTCATGCCACTTCTTTCCTCTTGCGTGTCAGGCTCACATCAATACTCAAAGAATGCTCTGCTCTTGAAAGAGACAATGTCCTTAAGCAGGTCCAGTATCAGCACATGGTAACCCATTTGGGAAGCTGCTGGTTATTGGTGGGGCCCAGTGCTGACTCAGGACCAGCTTTAAACCAGTTGTGTTTCAGTGTGCCCAATCAAGACCATCCAGAAAGGGCTCTGAGTTGCTCTTTTAATTTCCCATAATGGTATCCAGTGAGTGCATGGAAAAGTCATTCTTTGGATTTCAAATTCCAGAATCCTCCGGCAGCTGGAACTGTTGTCCAAAACCAGTAAATCTCCCAAGCCCTAACCTAGCATTGCCCTGGGATCCCACCACTAGAAGAGGAGGACCATCGGAGGACACTCGATTGAGGGTGTTTTCAAACCTGAAGACAAGAACTGATCTTTAAGCTGTCCTCTGTAATGATAAAAACAAAAAAGAGTTCACATAAACTCTTATGCGAACAAGTAGAATGTATTGGTTGATTGTAATTTCACACTGAGTCCTGAAGCAGGCCAGAGGGAACAGACAGATGGATGTTCCCTCTCTCCCCACCCTCTTAATTTTACTATGTTTGTTCATTAACTGGAAGCGGATGTGTGCTACGACTTCATTTCTCCAACCTGTGAAATCATGCAGGAACATGTTTCTTAAGACTATGCTTCAGATGGCAGGAGGTGGGCAGGTATGTTTTAGTCCTTCTCAATTTCAAATCAACAAACTCCCCAACCTAGAAAACTAGTCTGCATTTAAGAAGGCCAAGCCCTTTCCCTTGATAGGCTACTTCTCCATTTGCAGGGAAGTTTTTTTGAGTTTTGGAAAAGATAGAAAAAAATTACGAATTTTGTTTGCATATGGAGAAGGAATCAATAGCTAGTGGCAAAGGTACAAGATTCAACATTTGGAAATAAAGAACAGAAGAGTAGGAAATCGGGGGGGGGGGGCTTTTGCCTTCGAACAATACATCATAAATTTGGTCCCTCTAATGTTTAGTCAGAATTCCTGACTATTGGCCATACTGTCTTGGGCCTTTTGGGATTTGAAGTCCAAAACATCCAAGCCAACATCTTATACCCTTGGAATGTGGCCAACAAACTAAACAGATAAAATTCCATTACGTTTCCTGGTTCTGCTTCATGGATCATTTGGTCTTTAGATTTTTAAAAAAATCTTACATTTAGGTCTCCTGATAACTTATAAAACAATATTTTAATGTGTTTTGAAAAGAAGAGAACCTGTACAAAGTTCCCATCTAAACAGTTTGAACTTTGCATAATCTCCTTAAGGCGGGTGCACAATCTGAATGGCAAAGCACATACCTGTTGCTTCCACCTGCAATATGCAAAGTGACCCACTGGGATCTTCCTTCTACTGTTAGCAGCACACATTGCAGTCTTTGTCTTTCTTCTGCCATTGTTAACGCTCTTCGTTTGTCTTTGTGTGTACAACTGCGACGGGTTTGTATTACTTTGCATGAGAAGAAGTGTGAGTGGTTATCTCACAAAATCATGGGATAATCTTGTGGGACAGTGCCCTATTGAACTTGAATGCATTTTCCTCTCCTCCCTTCCCACCAAAGTATTTTTAGGTTTGCACTTCCGATGCCTAATTCCATTGTCTAAGATGTAAACAAAACGACATGCTGAGCTACAACTTGCATTAGCCCTACTGTTTCGAGAAAATATGGACATCAGGTGTTTTTTTTTAATGTACTGTAACAAAACTATGATTTATTGGTTGTGAGTGGTTGTGTCGTCACCTCTGCTTTTTTTGACATGGGGAAAATGTTTTTAAAAATATGGATCTATGCAATGTTTGCTTGCTCTACTCTGTAAAGGAACTGTGTTTTTTAGATACATGCTAAAAAGAAGAATGAGCATGGATTTTTTTCCCTTCTTCTTCTTCTTCATCAAAGTTAATGATGGAAATATTAAATGCCTGACAAAGGCATCTGAGAATATCCAAGGCTGTTCCTCACCACTGGTGGGATTCACATTCCTTCCCATTTTCCTAGCATTCCAGGTCTTAAGATTAAAGACGGCAATAGGCTGACTACTTTCTGGGCTGAGATTGTCCCCAAAATAGAGAAAGAGGTCTGTTTGATATAGAATGTGATTTTCTTCACTGACGTATCTTGCATTTTGTGTGCTTTGCTACATGGTTGGACACTGCAAGGGAAAACCTTGGCTCAACTTTCAAGGCTAGTCGCCCAGTCAGGCATTTCTGAGGTAATTCTGCTGCGTTAAAATGAGTTAACCACAACAAATACACATTTCCTCTTAATGTCCAATGTGACCCTCAGATTGTCTATGAACAATAGAAATGAAGTATGAGCCAGAAACAAATTGTCTAAACTAGGGATGGGCATAATTCTGACTAATGGGATCCGTACTGGGTCTTTTGTTTTAAAAAAGAAACCCACATCCACCAAATGATAAATAGTTGTTGTTTAGTCGTTAAGTCGTGTCCGACTCTTCGTGACCCCATGGACCAGAGCACACCAGGCCCTCCTGTCTTCCACTGCCTCCCGGGGTTTGGCCAAATTCATGTTGGTCGCTTCAATGACCCTGTCCAACCATCCCGTCCTCTGTTGTCCCCTTCTCCTCTTGCCTTCACCCTTTCCCAACATCAGGGTCTTTTCCAAGGAGTCTTCTCTTCTCATGAGATGGCCAAAGTACTGTAGCCTCAGCTTCAAGATCTGTCCTTCCAGTGAGCACTCAGGGTTGATTTCCTTTAGAATTGATAAGTTTGTTCTCCTTGCAGTCCAGGGGACTCTCAAGAGCCTCCTCCAGCACCACAATTCAAAAGCATCAATTCTTCGGCTGTCAGCTTTCTTTATGGTCCAGCTCTCACTTCCGTACATCGCTACTGGAAAAACCATAGCTTTGACTATGCGGACCTTTGTTGGCAAGGTGAGGTCTCTGCTTTTTAAGATGCTGTCTAGGTTTGTCATCGCTTTCCTCCCAAGAAACAGGCAATTTTGCATTCAAAAACCACTTTTTAAAAAAGTTTTCATGCTACTTCCAAATTTCCACTAGATGGCAGGCAACTTTCACAAATCTATTCTAATCTGGCAAATGACCATATAAAGTACTACTCCTGGAATTATAAACCAGCATGACTTGGAAAATTCATAAATCATCACCCTGATCCCAACCTAGTGAGTGATGAATTCACAATCTAATGCCCATTTCACACATTACATCTGTCCTGAATCAATATAGGAGAAATATGTTTATGTATTTAAATAAATACAATGTCTTTCTCCCGGGCTTGAGACGTCCGAACTTTGAGTTTCTCTGGGTCACACCAAAGGTGAATCGGACATCTGTGGGTCAAGAAAAGATTAATCATGTTTCCTGCTATTCCTTTGTTTTGCTTCCAAGCATACAATTCTTCCTAAGCGAGATCTTTAGCAAATGAAGCCTACGTTTCTTGGGTGATGACCATCCACCACAAAACAAAATTGAGCTAATTTGTAAAATGAGAGACAACCTTCATGTCATGCTAGCTAACTGCATCATCACCTGGCTGAATAGCTGAATGGAGCTAGAGGCTGGGCGTTCGATTCCTCACTGTGCCTCCTGCAAGCAAAGCCAGCCTGTGCAAGCCTTATGCAGGTTGCACAGTGCATAAAATAAAGGTATGGTAAACCACTTCTGAAAATTCTCTACCTGTAAAATCCTTTTTAAAAAGTCACCAAAACTCAACATTGTCTTGAAAGCATATGATGATTATTATTATTTAACTGTATCATCTAGTTGGAGGCTCAGAACACGGTTTTCTTGCTGTTGCAACTGGTCTCCCAAAAAAGGAGATTATGACTAAGTTGTTTTCTAAATATATTCAGGATACTCTGCTGTAGAGTTCAGTAAACAGTGAATGCTTCAGTCTACTCGTTAGTGTCCCATGAAGATCTGCCCCTATGTGGGCCAAGCCAATCAACCACTGAGATCCAGGGGACAGTAAAAATTATATATAAAATTGAATTCTTTTTTTAAAAAAACCCAACCCTCTAGTTTATTATTGTGAGTTGGCTGGATAGCTGAAAAGTTTAGTTATCTGGCTACAGTCCTGTTGCTTGGGAGTTCAATTCCCCGCTGTGCCTCCTGCAAGTAGAGCAAGCCCCACAAGAAGAGAATGGTAAATAATTTGGAAAGGGTCAGAACTGATTTGACAGCATATTATTATTATTGTGAATATTGGATACTGTGCTTTTGTGTCCAAGATTCAAAATGCTAGGAAACATCCTGATATGGCTGCACAATGTTATGCCCACGTGACCAGGAGGAAGAAGGATGCCAAACTTCATGTAGCAAAGGGCAGCCTGAATGTTGACAACACTAATGGCAGCAGTCATGATGGTCTACAGGACATCCTCTTGTGCTCAGTACCATTCTCAAAGTAACACCGTGCAAGGGAAAATCTCAGAAGCGGACTCCTTTTTTCATCAGTTCACCACTTTTCACTCAAACACAAATCAATTCTCTTGTTTTTTGATAAATGTGAATGGTAATGAGCACAAGAGGGTACCCAGTACACCATGGACCATCCATTACCTCAGTTTTTGCAACCTGTAAGTGGATTTACAAAGAAGGAAGTAGTCTGGCTCAGAGCTAAATAAGCAACAATCATATCTTCGTTTACATTCCTCTTCTGAACATTAATACATGTTATACACTAGGAAGAAGTGCAATCTCTACTAAAACAGTCACTGTATAAGACTCAGAATCATGCATTTTACAACTTAAGAAGACAGCAACGTTGAGGTTATTTGCTCTTTTGTTTCAGGATATATTCAGAAATATACGCCATTTGTAGGCCTAGTCACAAAAATTCTTGCCACTGAAGGAAAGGTATTTAAGGAAAGAGTCTACGCATTCAGAAAAGCGGAGAAAGAATAAGAAAATCTACAAACAGCTAGTCAAGCCTTTTAGTGAGCCATTCTTGATGGCCATTTTGCAGCTTGATTCTGTGCCTGTCAGAGCTCTGCTAGAGAAGAAGGAAAGTAGGTTTTTTGCCGGGTGAAAGAGGCATTACCAACTCATTGACATAATGGATGTGATTTGACTGAAACCTGAGTGTAAAGCATGGCTTACCGCAATATCTAATGTGAGCTCTTGACACAGACCCTTTAATTACTGCACACTATCCAGAGGGCTAACGGGAGTCAGCTGAATGGAGGTTAAGAGCATTAAGGTCTCGCCAAAGCCCTCTTTTAATGAACAAGCAGGTCAGTGACCTACACACTTGGTCTTGAGACCCACATCATCTTGGTGGCCCCAAATATGGGGTCTGCTGCTACTTGCTTCAGTTCTGAATCACTGGCCTGCACTTCTGTGACCTCAGCATTCCTTCCAAACATTATTTTGTGATATTGTTTGTTGCCTTAAAAAAAAAACACGTTCTGATAACAGCAATGCCAGTTCTATTGCTTTACTTTGCTAGAATG
Source organism: Pogona vitticeps (assembly GCF_051106095.1). NCBI lineage: Eukaryota > Metazoa > Chordata > Lepidosauria > Squamata > Agamidae > Pogona > Pogona vitticeps. The sequence goes on along the minus strand of NC_135786.1, from coordinate 9,715,256 downwards.
GGGCTGGTGGCTGCGTCTTTACAGGCACTCTTGAATGCTTCATTCACCGGAGAATAATCTACATGCAAATTTCAACTTTAAGTCTTCAGATACGGTCTAAAGAGACTTGCTGTCTGCAAAACGCTAGGCTATTCAGTCAACTTAGAAATTACTGAGGAAGCGACAAATATTTGAATTTTAATCCTCCTTGATGATAAAGCATGTTTCATCACATTAAGGCATTCTATTAAAAAAAAAACCTGTCAGCTACTGTTTTTTTTTTTTTACTTCCATGAGTGGCAGAATTAGCAAAGAAATAAGTGATGTTTGTCCTCTCGGTGCAAAATTAAAATCCCAAATTGCTTCTCAGAAAAGTGCATTGGGGAAATTTCGGTTTATGAGCCTCGTGGCACAGTGGTTGAAGTGCAGTACTGCAGCCAAAACTCTGCTCATGACCTTTGGGGGCAATGTGTAGCCTGCATAATGAAATTGTAAACCACCCAGAGAGTGCTTTTTGTTGAAAACAAAAGAAAAAAAAGAACAAGAAAAAAACTAGGTGGTACGTACAACATAAAATTTTAAGAAATATAAAAGACTAACTTTTATATTTTTAATGGGAATTTTAATGGAAAAGTCCACTGTATTTTAAAAGGCTCTCTTTCTCAAAAATATGACATTAGAATAGCAAATCATTCTTATAAAAATAAGAGATGAATAACTGTAGAAATTACTTTTTGCAATTTCAAAGACTAGCAAGTTACTTTTAACAAGTTACTCTTATCACCTAATAGTCCATGTTCTGTCTATCAACTCCATGCTATCTATAGTTCTCTTCCTTTTTTCTTTTTTTGTAATCGGCATTTATAATTTGCATTTTAAAGCCAGTGATTTTCAGACATGAGTAGCAGGAGCCAGATGGCCTTCTTACAACCTTAATCCTCATACAGTGAAACAGTTCTGCATTCCCTGTAGTCCACTCTTTGGTCACAAACTCTCTTGCCAGCCAGTTCATGAAAAATGGAACAGCAAGATGTGGTAGGCAGTGCAGCTGATCAGGAAGCTGAGGGTCAGCTGTTCTTCTTGACCCAAACCTTTGAGACAGCCCTGGAATTGATCTTATTGGAAGCAGAATACTAAGCAATGTCACTATGAAAGTCTCACAAATACTATCCTTTTCTGGCCGCATAACAGACTTTCTCAGTCACACCATTTTGTACACATATTACTGAAATCACCCCTGCCACCATGATGGGAACATCCAAAATGGCACAGATGACTTTTGTGTATTTTATTTATTTTTTTAGATTTATACCCCGCACATCTAGATAAATAGTCTACTCTGTATTCCAAGGAATCAAAATCCCCTTGCTTTGAAATCATTCTGATACAAAGGGCCAATGGAGGAAAATTAAGATAGGCACATACATAAGACTAAATAAGGCCACAGCTTTGGACGAGGGTACACTTGGTGGTTTGCTTAGTTTTGAAACCCCACCAAGAATAGGATTGGGAGAGGAGAAGAAAGCATGAGCATAGTAACTGAATCTCAGTTTCTTCTAGCCTGCCAGACAGCCCATACAGATGACTATCTCAAATATACACGGAATGAGTGGGAAGATTCCCTTTACCGCTTAGCAGAATTATAAAGATAACAGTTAGTCTTGGGTATGGAAGCTGTCTCCAGGAGTAATTTGTTTTCTGTATGCACAGCGTGGGAAAATTGCTTTATGGACTACGACTCCCACTCTCCACAGGCAACATGACTAGCGTCTATGCTGCCTGGAGATATCTGAGTTTTCATTCACAAAAGTAAACAGAATGCAGACATATCCATAGTTCCCGATTCCAAATTATAATTCAGATTTTTCTTGCTTTCCTTCCAGAACAGCTACCCTGTGTAGAATAGCAAGATCTCTGTGAATGCAGGTGAATTCCGTGATAGAACAATGCAGAAGACCGGATCATAGAATCATAGTATCATAGAATCATGGCATGGGAAGGTGCCTACAACAAATGGTTGTCCAGTTTTCTCAACAACACAGAAACAATACAGAAGAACAGAGACACTGCAAGGATTATGCACTGCCTGCCTAGACAGCAAAATATTACTGATAGAAAGCAGACCCATCCACAGACTACCTTATTAAATTTACATAGGGGGAAACCTACCAATGCAATGGAATTTTTATTGCACAACTTTGAAGGATGAAAAACAGATGCTTGAATTGTAATGAAGAAAGTTTTTCCCCCCCTGAAAATTGACTTTTGGAAACGGGGATTCAACGTACAGAACTAAACGTTCTCAGAACTAGGGATGTGCTTTTTTTTAAAACAAAGATATAAAAATTAACTGAATCATGGTTATTAGTGCATTTCTGAAGCAATCACATAGATAACAAAGAAACCAGAGACCTTGACAGGGTGGAGTGACACACAGAGAGAGCCTTGATACTAAATCTAGCTTTTCTGTGCCATGATTAGAACTGAGGAAAGGGGGGAAAAAACTCTGGGAGATACTGAGTTGGTGCCAAACAAGAAGGAAAATATGCTGCTTACCTTCGAAATGAACAATCCTAGCCTTTTATGCTACAATGGAATTGTAGGTATCCTTCAGTCTTGAGGGGGACGTGGTGGCGCTGCGGGATAAACGGCAGAAGCCTGTGCTGCAGGATCAGAAGACCAAGCAGTTGTAAGATCAAATCCACGCAACGGAGTGAGCGCCCGTCGCTTGTCCCAGCTCCCGCCAACCTAGCGGTTTGAAAGCATGCAAATGCAGGTAGATAAATAGGGACCACCTCAGTGGGAAGGTAACAGCATTCCGTGTCTAAGTCGCACTGGCCATGTGACCACGGAAGATTGTCTTCGGACAAAACGCTGGCTCTATGGCTTGGAAACGGGGATGAGCACCGCCCCCTAGAGTCGAACACGACTGGACAAAAATTGTCAAGGGGAACTTTTTCCTTTACCTTCAGTCTCGAGAGACTATGGTCACGTGCTCTGAATGGAGGTCTTGGAACAGCATCTAGTGTGGCTGAGAAAGCCAATTCGAGAGTGACCATCCCTTCCACGCTGAAGACAAATACAATCTGTCCACTGTCCAGCTCCCTGATTTTGCTGCTTTCGGGACTGCCTCTTGGCCTCAGCCTGCTGGACAAGGGTCTCTTCAAATTGGGAGAGGCCATGATGCACCACCTGCCTCCAGGCTGAATGCTCAGATGTCAAGGTTTCCCATCTGTTGAGGTCCATTCCTAAGGCCTTCAGATCCCGCTTGCAGATCTCCTTGTATCGCAGTTGTGGTCTCTCTCTGGGGCGATTTCCCTGCACTAATTCTCCATACGGGAGATCTTTTGGACTCTGATCATCAGCCATTCTCACGACATGCCTGAGCCAACGTAGATGTCAATGTTTCAGTAACGCATACATTTATTTATTTATTTATTTATTTATTTATTTATTTATTTATTTATTTATTTATTTATTTATTTATTTATTTGATTTATAGCCCGCCCATGTGGTCTATACGACCACTCTAGGTGGCTAAAATACATGCTAAAAATTAACTCATCAAATTCTACACTGTGCCCACACCACCATTTATTTCATATTCAAAGAAGAAGGGGGAGAGAGAAAGGACAGGAAGTGCAGAGAAGTGTGCTCATATTTGCCTTCCTAGGAAGGAATCAGCAAGGATTGTGGTCACTGTTGTACAAAGTGCCTGACTGATTTTCTTCCTAGTAGCTGTCCTAGGAAGTTTCCAAGGGCTTTTTCCAGCAGTTGGTAAAGAAAGGGGAGAGAAAAAAATCAGAGCTGCTAGCTCTGTAGACTTTTGTTGCTTGAACAGATTCCTTTTTCTCCTGCTTGCACCATTCCATCTATGACCTACATTTGCTGTGTACAGTGCGGTGCTTCCATAAGTGAAGGATTGGTTGGCTACACACCATTGTACAGGGAACACCAGTGTGTACTCACAGGCCTTTTTTACTCTTTGTGGAGGCTCCTTCTATGTCTATCTGCTGGGCATAGCAGAGTGTCTCCCACCAAGATGAGACTCTGGCTGGACCAACTGGAAGTCACTTAATAGAGTTTGAAGCAAAGTAGGAAGACCAACGAATAGTCAAGTATATGTGGGGCTATTTGGATGCAGGACAATATATTTTTGACTGTGGAGAAATCCAATCAATGCAGCACTTATTGGCATACAATTTATGCCCCACCAAATGTATACAATCCCAAAGAAGGGCAGTGCCAAAGAATGCTCCAACTACCGTACAATTGCACTCATTTCACACGCTAGCAAGGTTATGCTCAAAATCCTACAAGGTAGGCTTCAACAGTATGTGGACCGAGAACTCTCAGAGGTACAAGCTAGATTCTGAAGGGGCAGAGGAACTAGAGACCAAATTGCTAACATGCGCTGGATTATAGAGAAAGCCAGAGAGTTCCAGAAAAACATCTACTTCTGCTTCATTGACTATGCAAAAGCCTTTGACTGTGTGGACCACAACAAACTATGGCAAGTCCTTAAAGAAATGGGAGTGCCTCACCACCTTATCTGTCTCCTGAGAAACCTATATGTGGGACAGGAAGCAACAGTTAGAACTGGATATGGAACAACGGATTGGTTCAAAATTGGGAAAGGAGTACGACAAGGCTGTATATTGTCCCCCAGCTTATTTAACTTATATGCAGAATACATCATGCGGAAGGCTGGACTGGAGGAATCCCAAGCCGGAATTAAGATTGCTGGAAGAAATATCAACAACTTCCGATATGCAGATGATACCACTGATGGCAGAAAGTGAGGAGGAATTAAAGAACCTTGTAATGAGAGTGAAAGAGGAGAGTGCAAAAAACGGTCTGAAACTCAACATCAAAAAAACTAAGATCATGGCCACTGGTCCCATCACCTCCTGGGAAATAGAAGGGGAAGATATGGAGGCAGTGACAAATTTTATTTTCCTGGGCTCCATGATCACTGCAGATGGAGACAGCAGCCACGAAATTAAAAGACGCCTTCTTCTTGGGAGGAAAGTGATGACAAATCTTGACAGCATCTTAAAAAGCAGAGACATCACCTTGCCAACAAAAGTCCGAATAGTCAAAGCTATGGTTTTTCCTGTTGTGATGTATGGAAGTGAGAGCTGGACCATAAAGAAAGCAGACTGCCAAAGAATTGATGCCTTTGAATTGTGGTGCTGTAGAAGGCTCTTGGAATCCCCTGGACTGCAAGGAGAACAAACCTATCAATTCTAAAGGAAATCAACCCTGAGTGCTCACTGGAAGGACAGATCCTGAAGCTGAGGCTGGCCATCTCATGAGAAGAAAAGAGTCCTTGGAAAAAACCTTGATGTTAGGAAGGTGTGATGGCAAGAGGAGAAGGGGACGACCGAGGATGAGATGGCTGGACAGTGCCATCGAAGCAACCAACATGAATTTGACCCAACTCCGGGAGGCAGTAGAAGATAGGAGGGCCTGGCGTGCTCTGGTCCATGAGGTCACGAAGAGTCGGACACAACTCAACGACTAAACGATGACGACTGATATGAATAAAGAAAAATGTGCCGCTTGTCTGGGAATGGAATTTTCCCAGAGAACTGGAAAATGCAAAACTGCTGACTTGGACCCTGATCAGGATGGATTTTCTCCAAAAGAATACAGAGAAGGGCAAGCACCAATTTATGCACCCTTCTTTGACCACAGAGCTGGTCAGAAAGCCCATGCATAGTTCAATCCCCCCCTCCCCACTGGGCAAATTCTGATGCATTTTCCACCTTTCACCACTGATTATCATTTTTTTTCAATGGGATATCTAAGTGCGATGTGTCTCGTTCTTCTCGATGAACGTGAAGGAGCTGCTTGGCAATTTTCCAACTCTGGGTAATTTTCTTTGTAGAGATGGAAAAAGATGTACCAAAGGATCTATTCACTTCTCCCCTTCTATTCGTCTTTTACTTTGTTGGTTGATAACAGTAAGTGACAGCCAAATAACTGATCTTGCTTGGCAGCTTGAGTAGAAATCGCATTCAGCTGGAAAAGTGGCAAAATGAAATGGCTTTGAACTGTAGCACTGATGGAAAACTTAACACAGCAAATCAAATGTTTATGAAATCTTCAAGCCTGCGGCTCAGCTGCGGAGTCTGTTTCTGGAACCAATTCAAAGTTCTGGCTATTACCTATAAAGTCCTATATGGTTTGGGTCCAGGCTATCTGAAGGACCATATCTCTCCATATGAGACATCCAGATCATCAGAGGAGGCCCTCCCATCAGTCCCATGACATGTGGCTGCTGCCAGGTTGTGAAAAGCTCTTCCATGAGGGGTTAGGTTGTTCCCATTGCTTTCATCCTTCCACAACAGAGCCCCTGAATGCTGGTTTTTAACTGTCAGCTTCCTTTAAACATGTTAAATGTTTTTAATCACTTAATGTATTTTTAATTTTTATAATAATTTAATTGCTTTTCAATGTGTAATTTATTGTGTTTTTAATTTTACTTGCTCCAGCGTTGTGAGCTGCTTTGAGTCCCCTCACCAGGAGAAAGGTAAGGTAAAGGTAAACGTTCCCCTTGACAATTTTTGTCCAGTCATGTTCGACTCTAGGGGGCGGTGCTCATCCCCATTTCCAACCCATAGAGCTAGCATTTGTCCGAAGACAATCTTCCATGGTCACATGGCCAGTGTGACTTAGACACGGAATGCTGTTACCTTCCCACTGAGGTGGTCCCTATTTATCTACTTGCATTTGCATGCTTTCGAACCGCTAGGTTGGTGGGAGCTGGGACAAGCGACGGGCGCTCACTCCGTTGCGTGGATTCGATCTTACGACTGCTTGGTCTTCTGACCCTGCAACACAGGCTTTTGCAGTTTAGCCCACAGCGCCACCACGTCCCTTATCACCAGGAAAAGGTGGCTTATAAATGATACTGCAGTGGTGCCTTGACTTACGAACATCCCGACTTAACGACCCTTTTGAGTTACGACCAGCTCCAGATGCAAATTTTTGCTTCGACTTGTGGCCAGAGCTTCGAGTTACGACTGGAAAAAGGGTGGGGAATTCAAATGTACTAACCATTGGTCGGCAAAGAGGCTGCTTCTTTGTAGCTCTTTTGCCCCAACGGTTAGAGTGTGTGCGTCAGAGGAAGCTTGGGACTGCCCGGTGCTGCTTTCTGCTTCTGAGTAAGTACATTGACAAATTTTTGCAGGGTGGGTTTGGGCTGGGGGGTTATGTTTCTGCGCTGTGATTTTGTGTGTGTGTGTGTGCTTGGTGTATGGTTGTTTGTTTATTTGTTTTTGCCCTGACGCATTTCGATGGGGCTTGCAATGATTTTTGGAGATTTTTTTGTTTTGGCCCCAACACATTCCGATGGGGCTTGCAGTGTTGGGTTTTGTGTGTGTGTGTGTGTGTGTGTGTGTACGCACATAAATAAATAAATAAATAAATAAATAAATAAATAAATAAATAAATAAATAAATACATACATACATACATACATACATACATACATACATACATACATACATACATACATACATACATACATACATACATATTTTGATAATTTCTTTTCCGGCCAGAATGGATGAATCAAGTTCCAATGCATTCCTATGGGAAATGGTGCTTCGACTTACAACCATCATTCTGGAACAGATTAAGGTCATAAGTCAAGGCACCACTGTAATTAAAAAAAAAATTAATGAATAAACAAAACTGGAGAACAGCCATATTTTGGAAGCATGTGCTGAATATCAACAGGTTGGAATGAAAATCCAATATGAACTATTCCCCCATCCCTGGATGGTTGCTACCCTCCACTGTTGGACATGCCCCAACACACTCCACAAGTATCTGAGAGTCTGTGGCAAATCACTCAACACAGTAACAGTCCATGAAGACAGACCTACGAACTTTCTGTCTCCATGGAACTCTTACTGCACTGATCTAACTGCTAGGATTGCAGTCCTTAGTTGTTAGCTGCTGTTGGGCATGAAAGTTTTGGAATTTATGGACTACAGCCCCCAGAACTTTAGCTGATGAAATTCCTGCAGACTTCTGGGTGCTCTAGTCCATGAATTCAAAAAATCCTGTGCCTAAGAATGTAAATCCTTGTTTATCTCAAGCTGCCATGCAGGGACATGAAACTTCAAGATTACCCTCCTTGTCCCAGAAGAGGGAGTGGTATTTTGGATGGGGTTTGCTGTCCCCTTTGTATATAGCACAGTGCACAGCAGAGATTTAACTTGAACAAAGGGAGTTATTTATTTTACAAACGCATGATTCACATTTAATTCATGTGAGTTAAACATTTCTTTTTTTCAAGTAGTTTATATTTACATAGTCCAGAAAGTATAACAGCTTTTCATTGCTTATTACTTGCTTTTAGATTAGTTGCTTGTAGCCTCTGTCATTTCAGGGCTCATCAATCCTTTAACAGCTTCGTTTCTGTTTTCTCTCACCCATGAGGAAATATCCATGCAGAGTCCTCTCACTTCATCCGGTGGTATATTGTCATTCGGTTGCTTCATTCTGCAGCCCCCTTCCTTGCTGCTGCTCCTGCTTTGCTGATGCCACCTTTATACTGATCTTTTACTCAGAGGCATTCAGGGTTACTGAGCAGAAATACTGTTTGTAAAATATAACCTCAACAATTTTGCAGTACTCTCAAGAGATGAGAATGGAAATAAATGGGAGGCAAGGTGCAGATGATCAGAATTGCACAAGTAACCTGTTGTCATGCACCCACAGTTCCCCCATTTGTTCTTCCACACAACCCAGGTTCACTTTCAGGTATGACATTTATTTTTCAGCTCTTTTCCGCTGCCACCAGAGGATATTTCCTCACTCTGTTACATATGACTTTTAAATCACAGTTCTCCAATATATATGTTTGTTTATGTGTTTATCAGTAAATCATGTAAAGTGAATCATGGATGGTCACTCTAGAGGTGATACATATTTATCTACTTGCATTTGCATGCTTTCGAACTGCTAGGTTGGCAGGAGCTGGGACAAGCGACGGGAGCTCACTCCGTCGCGTGGATTCGATCTTATGACTGCAGGTCTTCTGACATTGCAGCACAGAGGCTTCTGTGGTTTAACCCGCAGCGCCACGACGTCCCCCTGCTGATGGGGTCAACACCCTGCCACCTGTGCAGCACTGGACAAGCTGCACAATAGTTCTTGAGCACCACCTGAAGAAAGGGCAGAGAACAATTTCTGAGTATGGTAGACCTAGGAAAACATGGGAGCCTTGCCGTGAATAAGAATCAGCTTTACAACACATTATGATGATGATTAAATCAGTGGGAATAGAAGATTAGGAATGGGAACTGGAATGTGGGGAAAACCTTAAAATACCTATTGTAAGTGGGAATCTGCTTTGGCTGGATCCCATCTACAGTGGTGCCTCGCATAACGAGCGCCCCGTTTAACGACGAATCCGCATAGCGATGCGGATTTTGCGATCGCAAAAGCGATCACATTGCGATGTTTAAATAGCAAAACATCACATTGCGATGATTGGTAAGCGTTTCGCTTACCGATCTTCGCATTATGATGTTTTAAAACAGCTGATCGGCGGTTCCAAAATGGCCACCGGATCAACAAAATGGCCGCCCGCAGCATTTTCACGCCGATTCCTTGCTTACCGAGGCAGCGAAAATGGCGGTCCTATGGAGGATTTCCGCTTAGTGGTGAGTTTATCCCCCATAGGAACGCATTAAACTCCATTTAATGCGTTCCTATGGGGTTTTTATTTCCGTATAGTGACGTTTCCAGATAGCGACGATTTATCCTGAACGGATTACCGTCGCTATGCGGGGTACCACTGTATTTATATACATCCACTACTTTAACTTAGCGGCTGGAATCCTGTTGCTGAGAATAGTAAGTCATTCTAGAATTGACCCATTTAATCAGTGGGGATTTGTTGAGTCAACTCCTTAATAAGTCCCATTGATTCCAATGGGCCTATTCTGACTTTGCTAAGGAAGGCTGCGGTCACACCAGCAAAATGTTTCCAAATTATTTGTCATGAATGTTAACCCCCTTTTTAGGTTCAAATGACACAAGGTCATTATTGACTCTTTTGTTGCCCCCTCCGTGCTGCCTCCACATCAGTTCCAGCCCATGGGGAGGCTAGTGCTATATTTGTTCCATGTTTCATCACATAGTACAACCAGCATCCCATTGAGTGTGTACTCCAAAAGCAATTCATTTCCTGTGCAACTGACGTGTGATTCTACCTCCCTCACCCATTGTCGTTTGACCCCTTTAATTTTGTT